>NC_083341.1:15515202-15877702 GCF_019175385.1 Lycium barbarum
TTTTCCTTTCGTAGTTGTGGAAGCAGTTTTGTTGTTGGAATCCTTTTTTTTTAAGAAGTTAATGGTCGAGTGACAAATAAGAGTAGTAGATCATATTCGATGAAAGCAACCGCTTTTTTATGTGCGCATATCACTTTTGAGTATCTTTGCACTGCTAGCTCCCTTAGATCATTGGCTACTAGAAAGACTAGAACTCAGGAACATCAATATGGTTAGGGATCGTTAAGGTACGACCCTTAGGATCTATTACCACAATTTGACTTGTATATATGCATTTAGGTTCAGGGCTCTGGAGTTTTAAAGCTTTTAGTTCATATCCCAAATGAATATTCACTTTGCATTATCTGTATGTAATATCAACTTATTGTATATGCTCACAAATTCCTTAAAAACTGTTGTCTATGTTTAATTAATTTTTTTCGATGACCAATGTCGAACGACACCACTTGGTTTAGTGTGCCTCCCCAACTAATAGTAACATAATTGAAATTGCATGTTTTCCAGAATATAATGTAAAGAAGTCACTAGTAATGACTAAGCTCGCTCTTGAACATAGATGCAAATCCTCTTCTTAAAATTATCTGAAATGAAACCTTCATATTTATTATTACTTTTGTATATGTTAGTTAAATGTCATTCTCAACTTTACTAGTATTTGATAAATTGAAGTTTATGTATATCTCAGTCTCAGCACAAGTGGACCAAACCCTTCCACTCTGATCTTTCTTATTTGGGTTGTATCCTAATTAACCAGCCCAATGATAATCCTAGGCTCCACAAAAGAGTAAGAGCCTGTTGGGATTGGCTTATTTGAGGTGCTTGTAAGCCGAAATAGCTTTTGAGCATTTTTATAGTGTTTGAATAAGATAAAAAAATGTACTTTTAAGCCCTTGTGTTTAAGCCAAAAGCCATAAGTTAGGATTCCTAATTTATGGCTTTTGACTTATAAGTTATAAGCTCATCCAAACAGGCTCTAAGACTTATTCAACAACTCTTACAAATAATCTCTATCAAATACTTGCTTCATTTCAATTTGTTTGCCATTTTTCACTTGTCGAGTGTTTGATTAATTGTTGGAAATAAATAAGAGTCAATTATGACATAAAAATATTATAAATTATAATTTGTTAGATAAAAAATGATGACGAAATACTTTTTAAATTGTCAATCAATGTTCAATTAATTGAATATAATAAACCAAAAACTAAAAATATATTTCGATATATTTTCGTGTGAGAGTGAGTTTATGATGCATTGGAAGGAAAGCTTAAATTGAATACTGATGGCAGCGACGTAGTGTGAAGACACAAACTGTAAGGAAATGCTGTTTTTGGTGAAATTTTAAGAGATGATCAAGGAAAGTGGATATTGGGATATTCAGGTAAGATGAGACCTACCTCAAATCTCACTACATAATTATGGAGCATCAGACAAGGATTACAATTAGCAAAACCATCAGGATATAGAGAATTAGAAGTGGAAACGAATTGCCTGCTTGCTGTCAAGCTTATTAAACAGGATGACATACAACTTCATCATTTAAGGGCAAGTATTGAAGATTGCATATACCTATTGGAAGTCAACAACACGACTATTATCCACATTTGGAGAGAGGCAAACAAGTGTGCTGACTTTTTGGCTAATGAAGGTCAAACTGTCACAGACATGCACAAGATTTCCTTACATGAGGGAATGCAATCAAAGAAATGGAGTTTTTGCTCATAGCAAATTTGAGTGGTGTATCTTATGAAAGATCTCAAAAACTCTTTAGTAATTTTCATTGTACCAAAAAAAAAAAAGTGAGAATAACTTTAAGTGTTGGGTACCTTTAGAATTCAGGACTAAATTGTGAAATAAAATAATATCAAATTTAATGAGATATCTAGAATTAAGTTTGTAACCGGTGGAATTGTGAATTAGGGATAAAACACAATTACAAATTTAGTAGTACCATCACTTTTTTCCCGTCAGTATTACTATCATATTTCTGACAAAATAAAAATGTATAACATCCATAATAAGTCTTCTTGACCATTTTCTCCCTTTTTTTTTAAACCAAAAAAACCCAACAACACAAACCCACCCGACCCAATAACCATCACCAACCATAATCCCTCAACCCAAAAAATGGCGTTGCTCGGCGAGGATGGCCATGGTTACGACTTAGCTCGTAAACTCGAAAGCCACGGCATATGGCGATCATGGCTTGGCGATTCACTTTATACAAACAACTTCATTCACTTCCTTTCTTCTCCTTCCTCTTGGGATTCCTTCATGAAAACTGACGATTCCAAAACTAGGGTTCAGATTCAACTACAGCTTCGTGCTCGCGCTCTACTATTTGATAAAGCATCGATCGCCTTATTCCTAAGATCTGATAAATCTGCAATTTCTAAGCTCAATCCAAATTGTACGTGGTTTTGAACTGCGATGTGTGTTTGAGTCCATATTTGTGGCTCAATAAAATTAGTGGTCTAAAGCCAATTATTGACAAGAGTCTATCACTTTTTTTTTTTTTTTACTTCACTTCACTTGTTATTTATAGTGTAGAATCGTGAAATTCCCTGCTTTTTAATTAATTAACCGGTTTAGTCTATTTATACAAGGTGGACACATTACCGGAAGTGTATAATGTTGTATACCGTGTGTATAAGCACTGTTGTGGAAAAAAAGAGTTGGTTATGCGAATGTAAACTGAAAAATTGGCTATGTTGCGGGGAAAAAAAGTTGGTTTGCGAATTTAAACTGAAAAGATGGCTATGCAGGTGTTATATGATGTTGGGCTGTGTATTTTTGAAAATTTCCCTTGTTATTTTGTTTGCAGATTTGCAATTGCATGGTGATGATGTGTATTTTACTCTGGAGAATTGTTCGCAAGATGGAGCTCAACAGCGTGAAGGTGTTGCTGGGACAAGCAATGTGTTATCAAAGGTGTGATAGCTTAAAGATATTTGGTTTCATGTGAAAATTACTAGCTTTAGTATATAGTGTTCATATTTAGATTATTGGATGCTTAAAAAACCGCAACTAAACAGGATTACTGTTCTGAAGTTGATGACTTACTCTTAGAAGGAACGGAGACTGGATAAAGATTTTCAATTTGATAGATTAATAGTTTTTTGATTAAATGAAGGGATGGAGAGAAGAAAAGTGTGAAACTATTGTTGTTATCTAAAGGAAAGTACCACCTCTCTCCTAAGTTGTAATAGCTCGTTATGAGGTGGAGTGTAGATCAGTGGCGGAGCTAGAGGGGCGGAAAAGGGTTGATTCGCCAGAAAATCACACTATATATATATATAAGGTTAAAATGGCTTTTACGTGTATAAGTAGATTATGAAACCCCTTTGGTGAAAATTCTGCTTCTGCCATTGGGATATATAATTTTTTTCAGGTTGCTTTTTTTTTTGATTCACAGCATAGCTCACATTTCCCTACATATATTCAGGTCCAATCAAAGTCAAATTTTGGTGTTGGATCAAGATATAGTGAGTCAGAAACTGATGCAATGTCACAGAGGTTGAATGATTTACCTGAAACATGGTATAACCAGTTCTTTGAAAAATACAGAGCAAGTAAATCATATAGGATACAGTTTGGTGACAGGGAAGCAGAAAGACGAACACCTGAACATATGTCCTTTTATCTTAGAGTTGTTGAGAATCATAAGAGAAGGCGAGTAGCTTTTAAGGTTGATCAGAACATTGGTCATGGCATGTTGGATGATGGATCAAACTCAGTTTTAGATAACGACAACCCATTTTTTCCTGAAACTATGTCTGCCATGAATTGTGTTCCTGATAGTGCAGTCTCACGGAGAAGTCAACTGAAAGAGAACCGGAAAGTGGAGTTCAATGGGGTTCTAGATACTTTACCCCAAATAATGACCAAGAGCCCTAGCCCTATTATGATCGAGAGGCTTGGTATTAGACCAGAGTACCTAAGCATGGATCAAGGCAGTAATCAAAATCATGGAAAGAATGGTGCTGAGAGGAGTAAGAAATGTATTGGTGAAGAGCAAGCATTAAAGTTATCACAAAAGGTGATGGCACAATTGCTGGGAAATGTGGGTTTCGAAGGCTCATCTGAAGTTCCACTAGAAGTCTTGACTAAATTCATGAGTTGCCATATTCGTAAATTAGGTTCTACCTTAAAACTCCTTGCTGATAGCTACAAAAAGCAGTGTTCAGCAATGGAACTTCTCAAGATGTTTCTCCATTCTGATGAACACAGGTTGGTGGTGCACTTTTTCATATGATATTTCTTATGTTTGATTTTTTCCTCTTCACTTTGTTATAATCTCTGTTTTTCTTTTTTTTTCCTCCATGAAGTATGACGCATTGGGTTTTCATCATGCTACAATGCAAGGTTTAACCTCTTAAAAGACTTGTACTTAAAGTACTAACGCATGAAAATTAGGTCCTCATTGTTGTAACATATTTTCCAAAGAACTTAATAAATAATGTTGCTTTTTGTTTACAAACAACTTTCCTGGTGATTAACTCTGCACTTCACATTTTGATGCTGTTTAGATTATGTATTTCTCATGAATTTGTTGCTTGTTTTGAAGTATGTGAAATACGCAATGATAAGTATATCAAAGAAACATCTTTTCAGTGATCTTGAATTGCTGAAGAGAAGTATAGGCAGGTGAAAATTGTTGTTTTAATAACTTAATCATTGTGGTTTCTGTACAAAAGTTTGTTTGCTTTTGGATTACTGGAACACTTGGAAGTCCTATCATGCCAAAATAGGAACAATTTCATTATAGTCTTTTTGAACAGAAACAGTTTCAGTATAGTCTTTACCCACCTCAATAGGGAATTGCTGGTGTTAGAACTATTGCTACAACTCTTCCTTGACTCCGAGGGTTTAATACGTTTAATAGCTGAAGTGTCTGCATTTGATGTCTGTTGCAGGTCCAATCATATACATTGTGAAAGTATGATCTCAGTAATCAACTCTTTTTTTCTCTGTGAAAATGTAAAAGCTCATCCCTTTCCAGGAGCTTTAGTCCGACGTTCGTTTTCTGCCGTTTCCCTTTTGTTGCTTTATAGTTTTAGACCTGAATATACTTTGTATGAAATTGGAGCTGATACTCGAATCACTTGTTATTGAACTTAGCTAAGACAGATGCAATTTATTGAGTTTTTCATGCATTCTTCTTCTTTTGCTCCGTTGTTCTAGGAAATTCTCGTCCGTGTGAATGACACAGTAGTCATACCATTTATACCCTTATATCTTGCAAATAGACTGTAAAAATGATGATTTTCTGAGGTTTTAATCTCTCTCTATCTCCCTATATACATATACATAGATACTGATAATCTTCATGTTCTCTCTCTCTCTCTTGCCCTATATAAGAATACTCCCTCCGTCCCAATTTATGTGGCACCATTTGACTTGGCACGGAGTTTAAGAAATAGAGGAAGACTTTTGAAATTTGTGGTCTACAACAAGTCTTAGATAAATACAACAACAACAACAACAACAACAACAACAACATACCCAGTGAAATCCCACAATGTGAGGTCTGGGGAGGGTAAAGTGTACGCAGACCATACCCCTATCTCGGAAGACAGGGAGGTTGTTTCCAAAAGACCCTCGGCTCAAGAGAAATCACAACGAGAAAGGTTAGATAAGCACAAGCAGTTCAAAGCAGAATGCAAATGAAACTAAAGAAAGCGAATAAGTCAGAATAAAGCAGTCTGAAAAAAAAGGGAACAGTAGCTACCACAGATAAATAAGATAATCGAAGTACAAGAAATCACATATAGTAGCAAGAAACAAAGGGCAATAGACTATAGATCGAAACAACGACTACCTACTAGCCTTCTACCCTAATCTGAGTTCTCCAAAACCTCCTATCTAGGGTCATGTCCTCGGTAAGCTGAACCTGCGCCATGTCCTGTCTCAGCACCTCTCCCCAATACTTTTTCGGCCTACCCCGACCTCTTCTGAAACCATCCATAGCTAACCTCTCACACCTCCGCACTGGAGCGTCTGTGCCTCTCCTCCTCACATGCCCAAACCATCTCAGCCTCGCTTCCCTCATCTTGTCCTCCACTGATGCTACTCCAACCTTATCCCGGATATCTTCATTCCTAATCCTATCTCGCCTGGTGTGCCCACACATCCATCGCAGCATTCTCATTTCCGCAACTTTCATCTTTTGGACATGAGAGCTCTTGACTGTCCAACACTCTGCCCCGTACAACAAGGTCGGTCTCACAACCACTTTGTAGAACCTGCCTTTAAGTTTTAGTGGCACCTTCTTATCACACAGCACTCCTGAAGCAAGCCTCCATTTCATCCACCCTGCGCCAATACGATGTGAGACATCATCATCAATATCCCCATTTTCTTGTATAATAGACCCGAGATATTTGAAACTTCTCAATGTGGCTGTAAATCATCTCATAAATTTAATTTGTTTCTAAATATAGAAAGGTGACATTCTTTGTGGGACGGATGAAAAAGGAAAGTGTGCCACATAAATTGGGACAGTAAGGAGTGATAATTTTTTCTCCCCTCCCACTTTCAGTAACTAACTCATTTTCCTTGTTTTGGTGCAGTAATCTTGCGGTGTTATCTGAACTTGTGAAGGATAATACTAGGAATGTTGTGCAACAAACTCAGCAGCAAGTACAGGGATTCCAACAACAGTTGCAACCTCAGCAGGCAGCTGCCCTTCGACAGCCACAGCCGGTATGTCGATTTGTTGTCAGTGATATTCATCAAGTCATATTGATGTTGTCGCTCTTGCTATAATGTGGTCCATTTCTGCAAACTGGTAGTATAAGATTTTGGTACTGGACAAAATAAGTAGAAAGACTGAAAAAGATGTAAGCCTTTTGAATTTTAGGGGTCATTCAGTCCGTGCGACTGGACTTGGTAGGATATTTCCTTCCACTAGATTGGATTGTATGACAGGATTATTTTTGAGATTATCACTCCTGTCCTATGTTCGGGTACAGCATTAATTTAGGGATATTTTGTCCCTGGGCTTTGGTCTTGTGGTGGTAAGAGCACAGCTTTTGAGGGTTAGGCACATGTCAAAGGTTCGAATCCTGTTGCAAACAAAAGCTAGGTATTTAAGTGGAGAAGGGTATAGGGGCGGACCAATTGGAGTTTTGAACCATGCGCCACCGGCTCTCAGGAATTTCTCGGTTATCAGAATTAATTTGGGGATATCTCCTCACTGTTCCCATCTATCGTTTAGTATGATGCCAGAATAAAAGTTTAAGTTCTAAAAATACTCTTGCGACAATCTCATTTATTTCTGAGTTCACAATTCACAATTCCTTTCTCATAATTCTTTTTCCATCTCAGGAATCCAATTCCAAATAGTGAATAGAATAGTATCACCAATAAAAAAGCTTCCAATTATACTTTGACAAATTTTAGGAAAAAAATTGTAGCACTACAAATCAATGAACACATATAAACTATTAAGAAACTAAATAAAAACTTTAGAAAAATCGCAGAAAATAGATTTTTAACAGAATGTAAAAAGTAAAGAGTATCTAGTAAAACAAGAAATTGCACAAAATGATTTGGAAGGCTTTTGAATTTTCCCGAGAGAAAAAATTGCAGAAGAGCCGCGGGTGCTGAAGGTATGGGCTCTTGTAGCTCCTGTTTTTTTTTTTGGGGGGGGGGGGGGGTGGGGTTGGTGTTGAGGAGAGGTGTAGTGAGGGAACAGTAAAAGGGGATTAAGAAGGGAAGAAATAGGGAGCAAGGCTTGCCTGAATCCTTTTGCATGTTAGGGGCATAAGTGTCTTGTTACATCATTATCAGCTGGGATTTTGTAACAGTCCACCCTCCCTACCCCAAGGATAAGATAGTAGCTTAGATAAATCTATGTGGAGATTTAATGCTGAGGTGTACTAAAATGCGGGATAAGGCTAAATATTTTATCTTGGCCTTTATTCCACATACCAAATTTACCTATTGATATTCTGTTTTTTGGTTAGATCGTCTACAATTACAACTTGGGTTATATGCAGATATTAAGAATGCATCCTCAAATGCAGCAGCAAATGCAGCAGATGATCAATTCCGGAAATCTGACTCCTCAGCAACTGCAGAATCTGGTGCGAAGGCGCCAGCAGCTAACACCTCGTCCTGGTATGAGTATGAACATGAACATCGACAAAGACAGGCCCTTGGTCGATGTCAAGCTTGAACATCCAACTGATTTCCCAATGGACAATAATGCCTTTAATGCAATGGCTGCAAGACAGCCCCAGATGCAGCAGTTCCGTCAGCAACAAATTGCAGCTATGTCATCTCCCTATGCTCAAAACACAAATCAGTTTAGGCCAATGACTTCTCTTCAAATTCCTCAAGTGCAGTCACCGTAAGTAATATTATATGCAATAGAAGCTGTAGGCATCTAAATGCATCATATGAAGTATTATCATACTTGTGTTTTCCACAGGACTATGGGAATGACTAGGGCTCCCCCTGTAAAAGTTGAAGGCTTCCAGGAATTGATGGGTGGAGATGCAACAATGAAGCTTGATTCTGAAGAAAATAAGTTAATGTCTCCTCAAAAATAGCGTCGCACCAATGACTAGTAAGTATTGAAGTAGCAGTAGATGGATTCTTATTTCAGCTGTTTACTTGTCACGTTTGTGAACTGTTTTTTTACATTGTTTAGGTAAATTATATATCGCAGAATGACTGCAATAAGAAAATTTAGGTAGGAATTAAACTTTTGTCATCAGGATGGCTGCTGTGATAAGGTGTGTACCATATTCTGTTGTCATTCAGCTTTGTTCCTCTGGAAATGTGCATATGTAGCATTTGTATAATTTTATTTCCTCAACTCATGGACCTTGTAATTCTCTTCAGCAAAAGTAATATTATATGTGCTTATGCACAGAGCGTTTTTCCTGCCAATATGTTGAAAATTATGTATCTCAAGATGCCAAAATTTATGCAAATTGATCATCATCATGTCAAGGCCTCTTGACAATGTATTCCAATAACTATTAGAAAATAAGTTGGGGGAAGAAACGTATTTTGATTGCTTGGAAGTATAAAATTCATTTTTTTTTAAAATTGTAATAGCACGAAATGGCGCTCCGTGTAGGAATTGAAAAATCCATACACAGATTCCTATCAAAATGCGAAATGTTAATTAAAACTTATTATTGGTCCAATCATAGCACCTTCGGAATTCAATTTAGGATTTGCATAAGAAACATTGTCCTTTATTTATTTAGAAAAGAAAATGACCCAGTTCATGAATTTTCTCTGTGATTCTTGTTTAAATTTTCACGCACAGGACGATAAGTTTCTGCAGCTCACTTTTATGACAAATATTAACATGCAGGTTCCAATTTTTGTTGGATAACGTAAAATATGTTGATAGCTTAGTGATTCTGCTACTTTAATTGCTTAAGAAATTATTCTTCTTGTTGCACAAGGAAGTAATATGTTGGACCAGAGATCCTACGTATTTTACAATGTTGATAACCTATGTGGACGAGGGTCAGATGGGGTACATATGATGTTCATGATCTTGGACAAATTGTTCTAATATCAGTTTCTGTTGCTCTAATATCAGTTTCTGTTGCTAGTTTCCCATAAAGATCTTCCCATGTCCTTTGCTTTCATCCTGTAATTTTGTCCCATTGTCTCTGCCATTACTAAAATCATATTGATCTCGGTGGTTTTCCAAGTAAACGCTCATGTTGTACCTGAGGGGTTTGCTCGGCAAATGTACAAAGTGAGAATGCGGTTAGGCTGATCCTTTTCTTCCAGTCAGGTTAGGTTGACCCAAAAGTACGGTAAGAAAGAATGAAGCCACTAGAGTGTTTTCTACATTGATTGTGGATTAAGTGACAAATGTATACTGTGTACAAATGCTGTGATACCTATGTAATGGTACCTAATGCTAAACATGCTGCTGCCCATATAGTGAAGTTATGAAGCCTTGCTTCGTTTGTTATTATTAAGATTAACACAACTGTATTTAAATAAACATTTGAGTATTAAGATATTACATATAGATCCGAACACTTAATAATTAATTGGTTTTGATTACATCAAGTTCTGGGAACTATGCCCGTTGGACATTTTTCTATGATCTTCCAGGAACTGAATTAGATCTTCTATGTACTTGTCATGTAGCCTTCTGTCCCCAAATATTGAACTGATTTCTTTTGCTCTCTCTCTAATTTTCTTTCCATCTCTTTCTACCATTACCATCTTGACTGAACTGGAAACGGAGTCCCTTGTATATGAACCGTCCTCTTCATTTCTCGGTATTTCTATACCAATCTCCTTGTCCTCTAGGATTCTTGCATTCAACCCTTGATCAACCAAAAAAGGCAGCATAATCAAAGCGTGACCAAACATCAGCCCTTCTATTACCGAGCTCCATCCACAATGAGTCAAGAATCCACCAACTGACTCATGACTGAGTATCTTCAACTGAGGTACCCAACTCTTCCATACTATACCTCGACCATATATTCTCTCCTCGAACCCATCGGGCAGCTCAATATAGTCCATATTTTCCGAGTTAGATGGCTTCCTCAGAACCCAAAAGAACGGTAATCCAGACAACTCCAACCCGTGGGCCAACTCGTTAATTTCACTCGGACCAATAGTCACCTCACTCCCTAACGCTACGTAAACTACCGAGCCTTTTGTTCGTTCATCTAGCCATTCCTTAATGCATGCCCAATTTTCATTATTCTCATCATTGCTATCGTGCAATGGAGGTGGCATTAACCCCACAGGAAGTATGGGCCTGTGGTGAAGATCCTCTAGTAACTTCAACCACTGACCTTCGAACTCGCGACACTGACGTATGATAATTACATCAGCGTCCTTTATCGTAGCCCCAGTACGATAGAGGTCCGAAACGCCGGACACATTCTTTTGCATGGCGTCAACTATCCACTTAGCCTCGTGGCGACGAAAAGCCGCCTTTGTTTCAAAGGGTATCCATTTCGCCGGCACCATGAACTCCTCCGGGGTTGGTGGTGGATTAGTCGAGCCAGTAAGCATCATGTCCGTAGACCCCAAAAAAGCCAAAAAACAAGCATTAATAATTCGGAAAAACCCCCTAGATATCCCTAACCTAGTTGTGATTGGTGCTAACCAATAAGGTGCAAAATCATGAATTACCCAATCAGGAGAATTTTTCTCCAAGAAACTTGTCAACTCAAGTTCCATACCATCTAAGGCTTTCTTGAGATATACAATATCTTTAGTGTGAATATCCATAGTTGCTTCTGCATTTTCTGGTAGTCCATCAACTTTTGGAAGTGGAATTTTTACTAAGTTTATGGATGTGGAATATTCAAGGGGTAGTTTTGGGAGTCTATCAATATTTCTTGGAGTTGAAATGAAGGAAATTTTGTTACCCTTTTGAGCTATTAGTTTGGAAAGTTCAAGATATGGTATAATATGACCAAAAGCTAACCAAGGAAACACAACTATATGAAGTTTACATTCAACTCCATCAGCCAATGATTTTACAAATTCAGCAGCCATGGCTTAAAGAGGTATGTTTTTCTGTGTTTTGTTAATAACCTAAGGGAATCATTTCTGTGTTTTGTTAATAACCTAAGGGAATCACAACTATATAAAGAGTGTGGACAATGTCCCTTCGGGGAATATTTAAAATAAACCAGCAAGATAAACATTATTTTAGAAAAAATATATATGAAGAGTATCATAGCAGTATCAAATACTAAATCTAATGGCCGTGATTGAAATGCAATATAAAACGTTTAATTAGTTCTATAGGGGAATATTTAAATAAACCAGTAATGTTTATCTTACTGTTTTATTTAAATATTAAGAGTATCACAGCAGTATGAATTACTAAATCTAATGACAGTGATTGAAGGCAATAAAAAGTAGTATAAATTTGCAATTATAGAGATATACCTTTATAAGGACGCGGGTGATACACGTTATTAATGTTGAATTAGTGATAATAATTCGGGGAATTAGTGATAATATTGTTGTAGGATCACAAGACGACTATTTTCTTATTTTAAAGATCCATTACTTTAATTAGCCTGTAGATATCAAACTCAACATGTTATTTCTAAATAACTGGTGATATATATGTGTCGGTCATTTTTTGTGCTCCTGAAATGTTAATTCTAGCAAATTCACTCTTTCAAAATATGTGAATAGTAAAGTGAATGGTAATATTTCTCTGTGGTATGTTTATATTCTTTTGGGTCATTTCTATATTCACTTGGGAATTTAAAAGAGTAATTTCTTTCACCCCCTTTTTAATAACTTTGATAATTATACTCGAGAACCACTTTGCAACTTAATAGTTTGTGGCAAGGGGTGAAAATCTGCATTATAAACTCAAAAATGATGAATCTTCGTTAGGCAATGCAGGAATAGGATGGGTTTTTTTCGACAGTTCCTCTTCTAAAAAACATTTAAGTATCAAAAAAAAAAAAAAAAAAAAAAAGAGAATCCACAGTGTGGTGGTAACAACCGGGTATGTTGTTTGTTGTTGGTGGTAACAACTAACAGCATACCCGTAACCCCACAAATGGTGTCTGGAAAAGGTAGGTGTACGTAGACCTTATCTCTAGGATAGAGTGTAGTGGTACAAGTTCTCATATCATACTTTCAACCTATTTTTTTTTTTTTTTTTTAAGTTTTCGAACATTTTAGAACTTTATTTGCATCATTTATGGGAAAGAGGGAGATGAGAGACCATGGTTAGTTTATTCTAATGATTATATTTGGATAGCATTTTTACTTATGTCGTAAGTTGTTTAATACTGTTTCTGTATTAGTAACTGTAAACTAAATAGAAATTGGAGAAAGCTTAATGCTAAGCTCAGAGCATGATTATGAACAATCATCGAGAACATTATACACATGAATGATATGATAGATTTAGGAAATGAGATTGAATAACAACAAATCAATCAGTAATAAGGATGCTCAAGAACATTTCAGTGTAAATTACAGTACTGGAAAAAAGTGTTGTCAAGAATTATTGTCACATATTTAATTGAAAAATAAAATAAAATGTAAGGGTCTATTTAGGAGTGGCTTAAGGCGTAGATCATTTTCAAGGAACTATAACGTGTGGAGCAACATTTAATATTTTTCACGTTTAAAGTTTTAATGGAAAGTGATGGGACAAAAAAAAAATGAAAATGTTGAATCCACGACTTCAATAATTTTTCTATCTCTTCATGTTTATCATGACAGACGAGTTAATTAGAGATAATTTGTTGATTCAGTACATATCTACACGTCTTGTAATTCTAGTTGTTTAGTTTCGATCCATTTCTTGGCCCCTCGTTCATGGTTTTGATGCATATGACGCTAAATTAGGGAGATCGTTGTCATTTCCCTTCCAACTGTGTTCTACGCTGCCATGTTACAAGTCTATCTTTGTTCACTTATGAAAATTGATAGTCTCAACCTAGTAATCTTTGACTGCAATTGCAATCACAGTATCAAGTGTTGGAATCAAGTAGCCGATCGATTATTATTGACTATACTTTAACTATGTAGAATATATCAACTATGATCAAACATTTTATATAAAGTATCTGATGATGACATAACGAAGGATACCACGCTTTTGAAGAAGCACAACAATGTTTCTTTTAATTCCACCTTATTACATGCTTATCATTTGTTTGTGGAATTTAATTACTGCAACCCTTCTATATCATGTTGTTAGAAGTACAAGTTTATGTATCATTCTACTACTAACGTGCCAAGAGAGAACACTGATTCAAGAATATAATTTTTATGAGCCCAGATATTCAAAATTGTCCTGTTAAAAACCAAATCATTTCATCAATAACCTAAACCAGCTCATATCAACCCTAACCCTAACACTATAATCTATTAAAAACAAAAAATCTCATATAAATCTGAACATGCAAGAATAATGACTAATAATCTATAGCAACAAATGACAGATGTATTAACACCTAAGTATCATACTTATCAAGAAATATAAACCATAATTCCCAAAAAACTTAGATAGAAACCCTTAATCGAAGTTAACCCGAATCCCTAACTTATAAAAGCTTCCAAAACATGCAACAACTGAGAAAATAAACCCTTAAGGGAACTAATAACTCAGAAAATCAACAAAAACCTAGATGAAACCCTTATTCGAAGTTAACCCAAAACCCTAACTTGTAAGAACTTCAAATATATACAAAAACTGAAGAGAACTATACATAATGGAGGTGGGTAGTTAAATTTCATACCTTTACAATGTTTGTTCGAGACTGGAAGAAGGAGAGACGCCTAAATCGCCATTGATACACAGAAACCCTAACTTTTATGATGCTCTCTCATGAAAATATCAGAATGTGTTTTTTAGGTCGTAGAGGGGTATATTTGGGTGGGGGTGAAATTATTTGGAGATGGGTTTGGGCGGGTTATATTTTGGGGAAGGGTAATTTAACTAAAATCGGGTAATTGAAGGGAATTGGGGTTTTCCTTCCAATTAAGGGTACAAGTGTATTGGACGGCAGGGATATATTTAGTACTATCGCTAACGGAGGGCAAACTTAACTAATAAAATAAAGTAGAGGGGTATATTTAACCGTTTTTCCTATACGATATATATGAAAAAGTTGAATCCACGACTTCAATAATTTTTCTGTCTCTTCAGGTTTAACATGACAGACGAGTTAACTAGAGATTGTTGATTCAGTGCACATCTACACGTTTTTTAATTCTAGTTATTTAGTTTCGATCCATTTCTTGGTCCCTCGTTCATGGTTTTGATGCATATGATGCTAAATGAGGGATATCGCTGTCATTTCCCTTCCAATTGTGTTCTACGCTGCCATGTCACAAGTCTATCTTTGTTCATTTATGAAAATTGGTAGTCTCAACCTAGTAATCTTTGACCGCAATTACAATCACAGTATCAAGTAGCCGATCGATTCTTATTGACTATACTTTAACTATGTAGAATATATCAATTATGATCAAACATTTTATATGAAGTATTTGATGATGACATAACGAAGGATACCACACTTTCAAAGAAGCACAATGTTTCTTTTAACTCCGCCTTATTACATTCTTATCATTTTTTTGTGGAATATAAGTAGGCGTTTAGCCATGAAAATAAAAAATTATTCACTTTATTTGGAATTTGAAGTTGGAGTTGAAGACGAAGTTGTGTTTGATTATAATTTTTGCAAAGAATATTTGTTTGTTTGAAGGTAATAGAAGCGAAAAAAGTGAAAACAAGGTTTTTAGTGTTTTTTCAAATTCCAAGTTGTATTTAGAATTTTCATGGCCAAACACTGATTTTCAAATAAAATGAAAAAAAAATCCAGAAAAGTGAAAAATTCTCATTGCCAAACGGGCCCTTAAGTGTCTATATCATGTTGTTAGAAGTATAAGTTTATGTATCATTATACTATTGACGTGCCAAGAGAGAACACTGATTTTAGAATATAACTTTTATGATCCCAGAAATTCAAAACTGTCCTGCAAAATAAATAATAGGATTATATTAGTGAGACTCTATCTTCACAGTTAACTTTCCATTCGTTATAAACTTGAACATTTCAGAAGCAACATTATAAATAATTAAACCAGGCCGCTGCCGCTATGATACTACAAGAAAACAACTATTTTATGGAGGTTTTTGTCAATTTGTGACGGTTTCTGACTACCATAAGAAAAATTTGGCTGAGTAACCAGGTAGAGATTGTTTCATTTTGATATCACATAGAAATATAGTGTTATTAAGCTGATCAGAAGTAGTACAAACTATCTACTTCTTACCTGTATTTGAGTAGCAAACAGATCAGTAAATTATATTCTTCAGGAACCCCTCATTCTTTTGATGTCATGTAATCCTTCAACAGTCAAGGTTCCTTCTAATCCAAACGAGCAACCTTTTGATGCAAATAGCTAGAAGTTGCAGATGATGCACTGTAGCTAGGAAGAAATGCTCAGCTGGCTAAGTCATCGTTTGGTATTTAAGAATGTGTTTGAAGGAGCTGTTCCCATAGCCATACATCTTACTCTCCAGAGTGCTCTGCCCCTAATGTCTTGCTAATAATATCATCTGGGAAACTTCAGACTCATCGGCATTCAATTCAAGTTATTCCTACGAGCATAATGATATCATTACCAATTACAAAATAGTAAGACTTGTGATGCAAAATATTATACTGCAACAATGAAATTATTATTAGAAAAATGAACCAATGCTATACTTACCCCTATAGTCTGTGCCTCATCATTCACAAATGATCCATTCTTTCTCTTATGAGTTTCAATAAGCATTTTTCCACGACTAGGACTTTTTCAATTTCTAGAAACTAAGAAAGAAATGTATTATAAAAGTTATCCTAAAACAGTTTAATTAAATAAAAAGCAAAACTATTAAGTTAATGCTCATATCGTCTTCTTGAGTTAGCTTTTGAAACATCAGTGTGGCATTTTTTTCTTCCTTTGAATTTTCTTATTTCTTCTACAAAGCTCCTATCACCAAATACAATCAAGACTTAAATTTGCATCTCTATCTAATTATGATGAAAAAAACTTATTAACATAATTTTGAATCTTACCAGTGTTGATGGTTTTTCGTGGTAAGCAACAAAACTAGCCCATTGATCTTTATTTATACCTTATGGCACATTACTTATAATCTCATTTTTGCTTTTGGGCTGGGTCAAAATATTCATTCCACAACCTCTGCCTATGTGTAGCCCACTTCTTTAAAATACTAGCATTGGAAGAAATCGAAGCTTCAAAAAAAATAAAAAAAATATAAGTTAGTTTTCCCACATCTATTAAAATATTGGTGTAATAAGTAAATGTATATGTAATAACACTTGTAACTTCAATATTGTTTCAAAGTAGTCTTCCATGTACTTCTTAGGCATGCCTGACGACCTCACAAAACTAATCGGAAACAAATTACAATCAATTTTCAATGATCCACAATATCCTGTGAGCAAATTCATAAGAAAAAAGATAGACAGAGAGGATCTGATTAATACCATCCGAATGCACAGATAATTGAAAAACTACACGATGTCATTTTTATAGGTAATACTTAGTATTGATAGAACAAGTGAAGAAAACCAAATAAGACATGGGAAATTTTATCTTTGAAACAGAATCAAGGCATATGCAGCATAATTAAATACGACATGAATACACCGTAGTTCATATAACTAGTACAATAACGAATTACTGAGAACTTGTTGTGCATGTTCGAATGAGGAAACTGAAAACTCACAAGAAAAGTCCAAAAGAAGCACAAAAAAATGAAGAAGGAAGAATTAAACAAAGAAACCAGAAATTCAAAATACAAATTGCACAAGAAAAGTTTTCTACATCCCAAATATAAAGCACAAAATATGCGTCCAGGAATCATGTTGATGAAAACAAAATGAATAAACGTGGAAGAATTTGAAGACAACAAAAATAAAACAGACCTAATGCTAATCATCCGAATTCTATCTCTCTAAAAGGAATTATAAGAGAATTTATAGCTTTGGAAAGGGAAGTTTGTCACAAAAGAAGGGTAGAACAGGGGAAGGTAGAAGGATGGAGGGGAAGGTGTGGAAAAATGGACTCGAAGGTGAAAAAATGGCGCAAAAGGTGGAAATGTGGAGGGAATAAAACGGGAGTTATCAAGTTTAGGTTAAAAGCATGGAATATATAAATATTGAAGTGCTCGTTTCCGTAATTTTTCCCTCTTTAATTTTCATTATTACTGTTATTTAATAGAAGCACATTTAGAAAATAGAAAGACTATGTTTGGTAAAACATCCTTAAACACCATTTATTTATCTACTAAAGAAGTAATAAAGAAAGTAAGGACAAAACAAAACATTCAAATAACAACAAATTGAAAGATAGAAAGATTTACGGAAACCATCACAAATTCATCTAATATTCAGAATAGCTAAAATTCTTAGATCAGATAAATGCAGAAAAATACTAATTATCAAATTATTTATTTGAACATAGTGTTTTAAAAGCTTTTTTTGGTTCTCGCTCAGGGCTTGCCCATATCAAAACGCCCTGAGGCATTTTGTATTGACGATTATCGAATTGCAACTATTTCTCAATCAGCTGAAATTTAATGTATTTGTGGAGGTTATAAAAAACCTACACAAAATAATCGCCACAGCAAGAACAATGTTGAGAAGGTTGAAACAAACACTACAAATTGAATATATATAGTAGGAGTTTGTGACAACATCCACACTTAAACCGCCACAAAAAGAATTATTTTGTGGGACTTGACACAAACACCACAAAATAAATGTATAGCTAGTGAGGTTTTTTATGACCTCAATAAATAAACCGCCACAATATAATTTTTTTTTTTTTTTGGTAGTGGGAGGACTACTTGAAAATTCTCCCAAAATGAGTTGACACATATTATATAAGTGTTCTAGGAAACTGAATTGATTTATAGTTTTTCACCAACAATAATTAATTTTGCCCTCTTCTTAACATTTTTAATAAGCTCTATCTTAGGAATCTATAGCTTTTGCTATGTTCTTTGTAATAAAAATTTTAAGCTGCAAAAGTTATGCTAGATCAGAGTCAATTTAATTAATTTTAATTTGATTTGATTTAGTATGTAAACTTTTGTTTTCATTAATTGTTAGCGTAAGAGAAAGAGCTATTAACACAAATAAGTAAAAATATTTTAAAAAGGTACACTTCAGGACAATTTTTTCCATCCTCTACTTTCACAATTGGCACTAGCAGTAGAACGTCAAGCTTTAGCTGGGTTCTTGATTACACTCTATTTTATATTTCAATATACTTTATTTTTGCTTCATCAAGCATGACCAAAAGCAATGTGAGCGTAACAAGTGAATTTAATGAGCATTGACTTGTATTCGACCTGTTTTTAATACATATTCAATCCATTTTTATGATGGGTTGAACTCAAATTTAAATGAACGGATTGGATATGATTTTACTTGAACTCAAATTTAAATGAACGGATTGGATATGATTTTACTTGGGCAAGTTGCGCGGGTCAACCAATTATGAGTAAAAGTTACCCGCATTAGATGTGCTATTCAAGATTTTATAAGTGCTGGCCAGTAAACAATGTTTCTATATGATTTAATTTGTTCTGAATAGTCATAAGACGGTCAATTTAGGGCAATCATTCTACAAATGAATGCTCTTATTACACTCGTAATATGTAAAAGATGAGAACCAATTATGTTACATCTACCTTCAGAAGAGATAACAAGAAAAGTTCAATTCAATAAAGTAGTCTTATGAAGCATTGGCATTATGAAAATTCACATTAGCTGAATTTGGTACTCTTCTGGCTGTAAAAATTATTGGTGTAGCAATATACTTTGAAAGGTGGTTATTTGAACACCTTTCGTCAAAAAACTATATTATAAATATGTAAAATTATAAATTATACTAAGTATATAGGTTAAAATATATTAATTTTTAATTCTTGAATATTTTTGGCAAAATTACTGACTTCCTCATTAGTAAAACGCTCGATCATAGTGATAGCTGAAAAATAAGCTACTCATAGCCATGATGACTGGTTGAGTTTAAGAAATATAACTGAGCCTCCTTGAATTTTTCTTGTATATCATTTTTATCCCTCAATAAATTCCCAGTTGGTGATAACGATAAGAGCTGGACAGATTGGAGATTGGACTATGACCCATTGTTTAGTTCATTTTGACTCAGTTTATTTAGTCAAAGTAACTTTTGAATAGGTTAATGATGAACTCATTCATAGACTCAACTCATTTTAACTGCTCAAATTCAACTCAATTCGCGCATTTGACACTCTTATTTTTTATTATCGTTTATACAAGTTAAAACATGGATGGATAACACAATGTCGTCAACACGTGGCAAATAGGAAATTAGAAATGATAATTGCGAAACAAGACCTTGTAAGAGCTATTACCTAAGGGCTATACCGAAATCGAATTACCTAACCGAATCGGGAATTTCGGTAATTCGACATTCAGTACGATACTCGAGAGTATAATTTCAAAATTACGTATGGTATTTAGGTTCGGGTTTGGGTTCGTTCAGAGATATTAATATCGGGTATTTAGTATTTACCGAATACCGAATTATTTATTGAATAAAGGGCCACGCCTTGTTATAACTCATATATCTAGCAGGCCCATCAATAGAAAATAATCAGCTCAAAGAAGCTAAATAGTAACCTGCAATCAGATGATTCTATATAATGACTAGGAAAATCTTGAGTGATGACTGCTTGTCTTCTTGAACATTTCACCTGTTCCAAATGATTTGACATAACATGGAAATTGTTCATGTGAGAATGGACAGTGAGAAAACGAGTTTTGAAATTGTATGCCTATTGATACAAGTTGTCAGGACTACTTGAATGATTCATTGTTCATGTTGATAAGAATCTCTGCTTGGTCCCCTTATGAGTGTGCTTTATCAATAATTTGCCTTTTGTTAGCTATATTAATTTGTTTTCTTATTTATGAAGCTGCACATAGAAAAACAGAAATAATTGGAGAAACGGTATTAAATTTATAATACAGCCGACTCCAACTTCAATACGGTATTACCGAATGTTGTACCGAACTAAAGATTGATTTACCGATTACCGAATTATCGAATTGAGCTTTCTCGGTTCGGTATTTAGTATTTAGTTTCAACTATTGATAACCAAATTATCGAACCCAAACTTTGAAAATACCGAACTGAATCCACCCCTAATTACCTATATGCATGGAAAATCATGGTGCCTTTTTAAGAGATGCTACTACCTATGCATAGAAATTATCCTCTCCTCGTCTAGGGGTTTGAGTATTGGCCCTATCTATATATCGAAAGATGCTATGTCAACTTGCTTAAGAGTAGTTAAGAGGCCCCTATCTACTGTTTTATAACTACTCTCTCCCTTCAATTTAATGTAAAATCACTCTATCACATACATTGCAAGGGCGGACGTAAACCTTTAGGTGCCGAGTTCATTGGAAAGCAGTATTTTCGATGCGGAATATAAATATATATGTGAAAATCTATTAAGATTTTAATAAATATTATATATGAAAATATTATTTTAAAAGTATAATGAGTACAGTAACAAAAATGTTATTGGTCCAATTGCTTATCAAATTTAATATCAGATCCGCTTCTCATAGTTGGAGCTACTCTTTGTTGAGTTCCACATCCGTGAACTAGCTTTTGGGGTTGAATTAAGCCCAAAGTCTATATCTTTGTCATGATATCCGGCCAGACTCATACTAATCACGCTCCAAATATCCCCTTCCAGGTTGTGCGATGGGATATTGAATAATATATCTTTATATGATTTTGACAATCCTCACCTCGTGAACTAATTTTTTGAGTTATGCCCAAGAATAGCAATAATGTACTAAACGTTGTCAATTACTCTATAAATAGAGAAGAACTCCGCTTTCTTCTTCACTTCTCTTTGTGTTCTTCTTAGGTTCATCTAAATCCTTTCTTTGTTACAATATGAATCGATTCTGGACTTTGATCACTCATCTTCATACTCTAGCAGGGTAAATTTATTTAGATGTCTCAGATTTTTTCTGTTTTTTTTTTTTGTTAATTATTTACTCTTTTCTAACTTTAATACTATTTATTACTTCTTGAGAAATTTCTTGAAAGCTATTTTTATCTTCTTGTTAAAATGCAGGCCAGTGATGATGTTGCTTTATCCACTGTACGTATTATTCTTATTTTGATCGTTAAAACTTTTTTTTTTTCTTATTAAATTGATTCTTGGCTAATTTTATGAGTAACAATTGTGTAGATATGCATCTGTAGTAGCTATAGAGAGCACATCCAAGTTGGATGATGAACAGTGGCTTGCTTATTGGATCCTATATTCTTTTCTTACACTTATGGAGATGTTGCTTCAACCCATCCTTGAATGGTACGTTAGCTTTTTAACTTTATTATTCTGGAAAAGTTTAAAATTAATATTAAGGGGGTGTGTTTGTAAGAATGAAAATCTATTTTCTGGTGGTTGGTAAGTATATAAGCAGAAATATTGTCTTAATAGCATTTATCTATAATTTAGGAGGATACAGGATGAGAAGGTAGGTGTCGGAGTCGGAGTTGAGGTGTTCAGGGTGGGGAGGAAATAATGAGTGGTTGAGTGTGACATGTCACTTATGGAATTTGTTTTCCTACTGAACCAACCAAACATAAAAAAATTGAAAAATTATTTTTCCGGTCATACCAAACACATCCTAAAAGAATGAAAGATACTAATAGAAGTAAACGAATTATCTAATGAACACCACTAAAATGAGCAAATTACCGTTTCCGAGGATGGCCCATTGAAAATTTGCTCGTTGGAAGCTTTTCCGACGGGCTTTCCTTATGAAGTTTTCATCGAAATTCGCTTGTTTTTAGTAATGAATCGAATTTACCTTCTATACAATAATGGTTTCAATTTCTTTTTTCAGTAATAATGCAATTTAACAGGTTCTAGCAAGTGAACTGCTTCATCTTCTACTCACTAGCTAGCTAGCTAGTTTCATTTATTACGTAAATACATGTAGTTATAGTTTTGATGACTAACTATGTATAATTTTGTTTACATTGTGAGTGCGTAAACGTTAAATTCTTATCTAATTATATTTTTTTTCCTTTTTGGGACTGATTTTGATTATAGGATACCAATTTGGTACGATGTGAAGTTGATATTTGTGGCATGGCTAGTTCTGCCTCAGTTTAGGGGAGCTGCTTTTATATATCAGAAGTTTGTTAAAGAAAAACTATTCAAGAAATTTGGAGGATCACAGCAGCACAACTCTCCTAATGGCAAAGCTAATTAAACCAAATTTGTGGACTTCATTACTCCAAATTAAATTAAGAAAGTGAGTTCAAGTAAATGTGCTTAGGATTATGTTTGTAATAGTTGAAGTTTTATTTACAAATCCTTTACGTATAAACTATAAAGTCTTGATCTTTAAAGCTAGAGAAAAATTATAAGTTATTCAAGATTTGTTGGTTTGTAATTTGGAAAATGTTGTTCATTGTGAGGTTTGCTCAGGCAGATTAGAGTTACGTTGTTACCGTATTTAAAGATTGGTTGACATATGTTATAGTTCTTTTTTCTTTTTTCTTCTTTATGTAAGTTATATTTTGTATGAGGCAAGTGTTATTTCTTTTATTAACGTCTTTTAAAAATATTTGAAAATTTTAGCTTATATTTTATAAATTAAGGGATATAATCTCTCGCAGCAAAAGTAAGAGGTAAGAAAACATGTTATTTGATCCAATTTAGTCCGACTTTCGTCTTGCCAAAATAATGGACAATCGAGCCTAAATCAACTCTTAAAACTAATTTATGAGGTGAAAAATGTTTAAGACCAGCCGAGGAGACATATATGATCTATTCTTTCAACCAACGTGGAATACTTAGGACCCATTTGGCCAGAAAAAAATTCATTTTATTTCAAAATCACTGTTTAGCCATGAAAATTTCAAATTCAACTTAAAAGTTGGATTCAGAATTTGAAAAATAGCTAATAACCTACTTTTCAAGTCCATCTTCATAATTCCAAATAAAATACTCTCTTTTTTCCTTTGTAAGAAGTATAACCAAACACAACTCCATCTTCAATTCCAATTTAAAAAATTCCACGTTAGCGGCCAGGGAATAACAACTTTTAAATAGCCAAGTTCGGGGATAATTAAAACTAGACATAGTTTGGGGAGGAACTAATAATTTGAGCCAAATTTAGGAGTGTACGAAGGTATTCTGCTATTTTTAAATACAATTGAGATTGATGCTTATAGAATTTTTCCGGGTAATAATGATTGCCGTTCGGAAAGAGTTATTTTTGTGAGAAATAATCGATTACAACGAATATTATATGACTATCAATAAAGAAACTTGACTGTAGCGCCCTTTGTAGATGAATCAATTCTCATTATCCCTATATTTCCCCACCCTCAAAATCATGTATATATCAGCTTGAAAAAAAAATAATAAAAAAGAAAAGAATATTAACATAGTGAGGTCATTAAACTGGAAAATTCTCCTAAATATATATGCGTATAATATCCACTTGATCAATTTTATTGTGGAGGGCCTTCCAAACGAATGTAGTCATATTGATGCCCATAGAAAGGATAACCAGCTTTTATTTGCTTCAAATATATTTTATTTTCTCCCTTTTGTAGTTGTGACCCTGGAATTTGAAAATTGAAGAGCCAATATAATCCATGTATCCCATGTCTAGCTATTGCATTACTCCTCCCAATTGATGGAGTTTCAAAGTGAGGCGTTTGGCTAGAGGGGTTGTTGATCCTCCCCTAAAATTGCAAAAAATAAAACATGTTATTATACAAGAATATAGAGCACTAATCATTTGTAAAGTAATAAAAACTTAATTTTCTTTTTTGCTTTAAGCATCCGTACCTGACTAACATAGAGATTCGCGTTGAAGAGGTCCACTAAAAGTCTAAATCATTTTCTATGAAGGGTTTTATGGTTCATCTTTGTTTGCATATTCGGACTATTCGATTATTTTAGTCGAATTCTATTCTTAATTTGCTTTGAGTTATTGTTCTTTAATATTTTGTTGCTTTCTTTATCTCATCCGATAGTATTACCATTGCTCCCACCTAAGACCTCTAATTAAGAATGAACCAAGAGATCCCAACCATCTCACCGATAAACAATTACAATTAATCTCATTATAAAATGAAACAGTGAATATTATAGATCTAGAAGGTTAAGTTTTCATCGCTTAATCACTAGATATTGTATGTTAAACATACGGAGAATGGTCGTATGTCCAAAATCCCATTGAATTGTGTGAAATTGAGTTGTTGATTTTTGGTTCTCTCCCTGCTTTTTTTTACTGTGTTCATCAAGAAGTTTGGATTTTGGAATATGGATAAATTGTTAATGAGAAATTGAGGCAGGTGTATATACCTGCAAATGGGAATATGTTGCAGAGGCCAGTGCCACACGTAGTGTATAATTTCCCTTTGGATCAACTCTTGGGAGTTCAAATGAAATTTTCCATGTTGTTGGTATATAATTCTTGCTTCTAGTTCTCCTGCAATGCAAATTTGAAAAACTTAGAAAATACAAAACATATTTAATTACTTAAATTGAAAAGTATAGGGAAATATGAGTATATGACCGTCCAAAGTTAACCTGCAGGTGGTAAGTACCCCTTCATTTATAATCAACATTTGCGATTTGAGCCCTAAAAATGAACTTTAGGCCTAACTTAACCCCAAAAGTTAGCTCAAAATGTGAGGATTGCTAAAACTATAAAAAGTCCAATTTTTTTCATCCCGCTAATGTGGACTCAACACCTCCCCACCCCCCTCCGCCCACACACATTTATGATTGGACATTTGGAGCGTGGATAATATAAGATGGGTGTCTTGAGCTTGTTTTTGGGATCGAGTTGAGCCCAAGTCCAATTTCTTAACATGATATCAGAGTCAGGTGTATCTCAATTATTGGTTTACCCGATGTTGGGTCCCCATATCATATTATTCATGTTCCAGTTGGTAGGTCGGCCGTGGGGTGGGGGGTGGGGTTAGTTAGTTGAGTTCCTGCATCAGTTCTTTAAGGATGGAATGATTTCTTCATATGGTTCTGGATATTTCTAACTTTTAAAGTTGAGTTAAATCCAATATTCATTTGTTTATCAAAACAGAATTAATGGGGCCCAAAAACAAGTGACAAGAACTGAGTTGAAACTAAAAAAGAGGGAAGCATGAATGATGGTACTAATTATAGTCACCTGGTTACATGAGCAAAGAACCAGTCTTTTCGATAATCACTGACACCAACTTTATATACCAAATCTGTTTTTGGATATAAGTCAGTGTATCGATCCCACAAACCATATTGTCTATATCTGTTAACAGAAAACAATAGTCAACTTAGTTTTTGATGCAATAAAACTATACTAAAGAGAAGCAAAATAATTTAGTTTAAAGGGAAGCTAACTTTTGTGTAGTATCGTTGAATAACTGATTTGTGAGCCCAGGCAATGGATCAGGGACAAAAAATTCTGCAGCAGTTCGATCAGGAATGCCTATTTCCCATAAAGTTGGACCATTTCTTGGAGGATCATAAATTAGGTGACCTAAGTTAATATCACTTCCTGCATTAATATAATTAATTCATGTTAGGAATTGTTTGATTTGGGAGCAAATAATTTAAAGTTTAATTCTATAATTTTCATACTATTAGTTCAGTTAAAGATAATTACAAATAACTATTCATAAAAAGTGAGATTTTAGCAACCTGCAAGCTAGTCTATTACATGCTATAAAAGGTTAAAAGACATTGCTATTGTAAAAGATTTATACTTATCGTATTACCGTATACGGTGTATATAACTTAAATTTGAATGTGAGCAAAATCAACTCATTTTTTAGTTACGTGCCCAAGTTTAAATGGTGTGAATTATGACCAATCTGTTTGTTGACTTGACCAGAAATGTTGGACCCACAATAACTCATCAAATTATAGGGTTGAAACGGGTCAAAATAAAATTCAAATATAAAAAGGATGAAATCGGATTATGTCCGATGAATTGAATTATGACACATTATTTAACCTATTTTGACCTAATCAAATTTTAAATAGGTTAGATCATGACTAGTTTATTAATTTGATATGTTTTAACCGGCCCAAAAAAAAAAAAAAGAGGAAAAAAGGAAAGAAAAGGAGGACCTTGTTTGACATTTATGTCATAGTTGTATTTGTAATCTCCAATAATTCCGGGGACCCAAGAATACAAGCTATAAGTTCCAGGTCTAACGCCACTGATTTTGAATTGTCCAGTCTCATTTGTTTGGGTCCAAAATTGATAACCCTGAGAGGAAATTAAAAGTCATTAAGTGATCATAAACAATTTCTATGGAATTAAACATTGAATAGGGCTTAATTAATTACCTTGGTCTCATATTGCCAAGATCCAACATCTCCAGGAAGAGCTAATCCAATATATGCAGATTTTGCATATACAGGATCTTTGTTTATGTACCTAAACAAGATTTTCAAAGTCATTTTCATATTTTCCTCATGATACTTTTCTTACAACTGCTACATGAGATTATTCTCTGGATCATAAAGGCTCCAAAAGCAGCGACACAAACATACTCGCCTGTTTCAATTTATGTGTTTTAGTTTGACTGAGCATGAAATTAAAAAAAAAAAAAACTTTTGTATCTTGTGGTTCAAAATTAAGTATGTGTATAATGTATCAAAATATCCTTTGAATTTTGTGGATGTAAAACATAATATGTTAATTATTAAAATTAAAAAGTTACTAAATATAGAAAGTAACCTGTCTCGAATGAATAATTGACCTCCAACTGTACCGCGTTCATTAGCATGGGGATAATCAACAGATTCTGGGAAATCATATGGCCATTTTGCAGTTTCTTCCTGCATCTGCAGAGTAATAAAATTCACAAATTAGCATTTGTCTAAATACATTAGTTTGATGTGATACTGTTTATAGGTATCACGACTCAAGCCCAACACAATTGTCAAGATATTATGGGGTCATTTGAACTCAGTCAATTCGCACTATTGCTCGTATCCTGGGGTGGTCTTTAATTTTTGTCCCTCAAATGGCTGGTCTTTAATTTTAATCCTTCAGCACTTTAAGTAATAAAAAGCTGGCCCAAAATATCTTTGGCATTCTAGCTTCGAACCCCAGCAGAGTAAAAAAAATAAAATTGCAAGGTAAAGTTTCATAGAAATTATGCCTATTCGGGCAAAATTACATAGACAAGTGGTCGGAAAAGGCATAGTTTCTGTGTAACTTTGCGCGAATAGACATAGTTTCTATGTAACTTTGCCCGGATAGGCATAGTTTCTATGAAACTTAGCCTTGCAAAGTTTTTTTCTTTTTTTCTTTTGACTCTGCTGGGGTTCAAACACAAAATCTCTAGTTTCATAGACCCGCGAATAAGGATACTTTAGCTCACAAATTTTTATTAAATGAGAAGTAGGGATAAAAATTAAAGACCAGTCCATTTGAAGGGAAATCCTTGCAAAAACTTGTTTGAACTTTTGCCTCTATTTTGTATTGGTCTTTAGTTTTTGCTGCTCATAACAAATAACTTTTTCTCAGACATAAATATCATAATATTCCACAAGTTATGGTTCGCGTGGCTTTTTTCCTTACAGAATTTATGTCCCACTAGGCAAAAGTTTGATTGCTGAAGGAGTAAAAATTGAAGATCAACCCATTTGAAAGGAAAAAATTAAGGACCAGCTTATTTGAAGGGCAATTCGTGCAATTTCTTCGATATTATGCGCTTTGGGCCACCTCAATGATTGGGCCTGAGATTTTGTTCATGGGGTTTAGATCAAAAGGTATCCCAACAATTGAATCTTAAACTCGCCCTCATATGACAACTAACTTTTGCTTCTCATTTCGGTGTGAATTTACCCAACGTAGATTAATTTACCTGTTTTTTGGCATCTTCCCAAAGTGTACGGTGATTGTCACCAGAATCAGAGTTAAGGTAAAAGAAGACAGGCCCAAAGACCTTCTTCCATTGCTCTCCTTTTTTTAGTGTGACTCCTAACTCTGGCCCTGCGTAATGCCCACTAAAAAATATCTGTACAAGAAGAAGAATTAAACATAAGTAATGCTAAAATATCTATGCTAATTTCTCTTAAATGATTAGTCATATTGATATATTAGAGCACCATCAAGGGATGAGATGGAATAGTTAATTTTTTGAGAAATTTATACAAATATAAACTCAACATAACACATTACACCTACGTAGCCATATTTTTTAGTTTATAGCCATATAACCCTTTTTTTTTTCTTTTTTCTTTTTCTGTTGGCAATAGTGTTTACACACACTTATACACAAATATCCCATATTTGGGACCAGCTTGTAGAAAATCTTTGAACCATTTCGAGTTTCCTTGCATTTGATATAGACTGAAATCTCTTTTCAAAATATATACATGTTGGTCAAATCGGGTAAGATCTGGATACATGGACCCATTTAGTTATGAGGTTGGGCGGTATGATTCACAGTGTAAATTAAAACTGAGAAATAATAGCCAACAAATATCGAATGCATAACAAATACACAAAGTAATTTTAGTAAAGGGTACATAACAAATACACAAAGTAATATTAATAAAGGGTAACTTACTGCTAAGGAGGTGGGACCAGCATGAGAAGTTAGATCTTGCTTCAACGGTCCACCATTACGGTCTTCATAACTAGGTGTAATCACCCAAAAACCTACGTGTGGAGTATTGCAAATCCATCCATGTACTTTAATATCCTTATTCTCGAACGAATATTGGTACTTGTCATCCACCTAAAATGGAAAAATGAGATGGTAATTAAACAAAGTGTATTTAATTAGGGACCATTTGGTTACCAAGATTAAGAAAAATAATCCCAATATAAGATTTAATATTGTTTTTATATTATATGTTTGCGTGGCATTTCATTTTCGGTACTATAAGCAATACCAGAATAATTTTATACAACTAATTTGGTTATTTTATATTGAATCCAGCATGGATCAACAACTTATGCAAGAATTAGCTTTATGCCTAAGGAAAAAGTTAATCATGGACCAACTTATGCAAGAACTAGCTTTACAAAGATAAAACACCTAAAAGACTAAAATAACATTGGTTTCGTCTTTCTATTTTGTTTTACTTTAAAAATAAGGTAAAAGTAGGACGAATCTAAATATCTATAATCAATTATTATTATTATAGTATTAACTTTAGATCGTTGTAGGAATCCATAAATTTCACATTTTGAACCCGACTCTAGTAAAAGTATAGACTTTTATGTTATGCACTGTAAATGCAATGAACCGAAAATCCACTAAAAATATATACACTAAATAATTTAGTAATTAATAATTTTTTGGTAAATTGTACAAAATATATTATAATATGAGTCAATTGCAGATACATCTTTTGTATTTTAAAATAAAATCTTTTTTTTTTTACCTCGCCCTTAAGTTTAGGATTGGATGGATGTGTTAGTCTAACTGCTTCTTTGTAGTCAAGGATCTGCCCATCAGATCGATCTTCATCTGTTGGCATCATCGTTTGCATATCATCTGATATGGCCATATAGTGGAACCTATTCATTGCAATTCAACAAGAAAATTTTGAACTTATGATCAGTCTAATTAGCATCAATAATAACTACGCTTAGAGTAAATTGAAATCGGTTACATGACCAATTTAAAATTAATAGAAAATTAGAGCTGTTAAAAAAAAGAAACGTTGTCTACTTAGGGTGTGTCTGGTATGAAAGAATATATTTCCATGAAAGAATATTTTCTTAAAAAGTAATCGCTTTTCTTATTTATGTTATGATCTTAGATAATAGATAAATATTATCCCAATTGCATTTAAATATAATTTAACCAAATGTTATGAAGGTGTGAAGGTGAAGGTGGAGGGATATGAGGTTTGGGGTGAGTTGCATGTCACGAAAGCTTCAAATTATTAAAAGAATATGGCTTCTCATACGAAGGGTCGAAGATCGATTATAAAACGGGAGGAAATAAAATAAGTCGGACAGGAAGGATAAGAGCGAGAGCATAGCAAGAAGTAAATAGGCGAAGTATGCGTGCCTAAGGGATAGTGTGTGGTAATTAAAGGAGGAAATATTCCCTACGAATGTCCTATACCAAGTTGGCACAAGTAAAGTATATGAACTAAAGGGCGAAAGAGGAGAAGATAGCCAGGAGCTATGAATTTATTCTACGAAGATGATGCGATGGAGTAGAGTTACAATTAATAATGATAGTGATACAAGGTGATTATGAAACTAGTGTCAAGGGGAATTAGGAGTAAAAGAATAGAAGGTAAGGGGCGTAGTAGCGGCGTAAAAGACCTAGGTCCTAGAGAAACGAAGGTGGCGTTACGAGCAAATTTTGAGTGCCGGAAAAGAGGGCAAGTGACACTAGATAGGTGGCATGGATGGCTAGACCTACTACTAATGTAGGCGTCCCTATGGGGCAAGAAGTTGCTAAGTGGAGCGGATGTGGATACAGACTCACAACTATTGGATGGGCTAAGTAAAATACATTTTAGCTCGGGTTGCTATATCGGGTGCATTATTTGGTTACAAGACTGTAAGGTGAGTACGCTAAGACTTCACACATAAATTGTTCTAGCCGTAGATCATGGGGAACGGTATGAGCAAGATGTAGTGTGGACAGAAGTACGTGAATTTAAGATTTATAGGTACGAGTAAAACCCTTAAAAAGGGGGGAAGCGAATAGAGAAGATATCGGAGTGAAGGTTGAAGTGACGAACCCTACGGGAGCGTATTAACTAAAGGCGGTAGAGTGAGGTGACATCCAAAAGCAAGAAGAAGAAGAAGGGCCGTGAGTCGGCAAGGATGGTGGAGCATCGACGACAGGTGGGGGGTGGACCCACAGATCTTCAAGATTACATCACCTCCCCGTCCCTCTAAATTACAAATCTCAGATGAACTTTTAGCGAAATACAAGGTCGATCGGTGAAACGTTGTGCCCTTAAGGTTCTAAGCGGCGCAAATGGGGGAAGGAAACTACGGGGGTGTGACATGGCTGAAAAAGAGTTGGAATCAGTTTAAGGAGTACTATTCAATTGGTTGTGGTTGCCTATTCTTCCAGTAGGATGAAAACTCTCATTTCTCTGTCCTCATATCTGATTTAATTGCTTCTGGGATCGAATACTCTCCTAGCCCCAAATGAGGATATGACACCGGAGAGAGTTGTAAATATAGTGGGTGATGGTGGTTACACGGAGAAGGCATGCCGGCTTGAGACTCAGAATAAGTTATGGGATTAGCACGGGTTTTACTATGGGGCTACCCTGTTCTCGGGACAAAGACGTTGACGGGAAAGTTGTGTGAATGATGTTGATATCTATATGAACATGGCCATGGACATGATGTGCAAACGAGTGTGATTGTGAGTACAAATATAGATATGGATATATGTATATGGATAGATGTGTACGAATGCGAATCGCACTAAAGGATTATGTAACTTGTAGGTATTTATACGCCGCCAAGGAAACTAAGTGTGTACTTAGACGAGGAGTAAAAGGTAAAACAAGGATGATGGAGTCATAATACTCCGAACAGGAAAAAAAAAAACACATGGTGAACTAAGTTGGAGCGTTGAGTGGAGATTATGGTTAGGGGCAAATAGGATAATCACCTGGAATATGGAAACTTACGAGAGCGATCTAATCACTGAATGAAGGGGGAGTTTGGTTTCCGATGCATTAGACCCTGTAAGAATGCATGCAACAGGCGAGGTAGCTTAACTCAAAGTCAGGAGCAAATCAATAACCGGGAAGAAATGACCGGGGAAGCGGAAGAGAGTGTGAGGTCCAATTACCCACGTTTATTCCAATCCCCAAAAGAGATTCAAGATGAGACGTCGACGATATAAGGTATGCATGTTTTAAATTTTTATGTTTTGGTCGTGTGTGGCCATAGAGGAATTGTTATTGTGGTGTAGCCCCGTGAGGCAGAAATATTATGGGTTGTTGTGGCAGGTGAGTAGTGTCAATTTACAAAGGAGACTCTAGCAAAATTTTCCTAGAATTCCCGAGTATTTTAACATTCGAGGACGAATGTTCCAAAAGGGGGGAAGAATGTTACACCTCGGAAAATTTTCCGTTAGTACGCAAGAGAAGGAACTAGTGATGAATATGAGTGCATGATGTCCATGAGCAAGAAACGACGTTTGATGACCTTAGGCGAGATTTCGAAAGTATCCGATGGGAGACGAGAAAGTTGGCTAAGTTAAGATGAGATAAAAGGTGAGCAATGCATGTGCATGGACGAGGATGATTAAAATGAGAAGTCTAAGCAATATGGGAAGTTGCAGAAAATCATTCAGCTCAGTGGTCGTGTAGCACAATACGGCCCGTAAAGTGATTTACGGACCGTATAGTGCGATCGTCCCCCAGCTTGTCAAAAATCTCAACCTTCTGTAAGTTGTGAAAATGGTTAAATACGACTTGGAGGACGGCCCGTAAACTAGTTTACGGACCGTAAACCTCGGTCGTAAAGTGCCATGTCCCTTAGCCAAACTTTCTGTTTTTGAAAAGTTTAAAAACGATCGCGGAGGACGGACCGTAAACCACAATACGGTCCGTAAACTGCGATATACGACCACTGTTCATCCCGACAATTTTTCATGAAAGACCAGATTTTGAATTAATAAAAGGGGCCAAGGCTTCATTTCATCTCATTTCTCACCCACACAACTTAAGGACACCCTAGAACATTCTTCAAACACTTCATCCATAGAAATTCAAGGAGAATCAAAGGAAACCTAAGACCATCAACACCAAATCTATGCAACAAGAGTATGAAATGCTAGTAAAGGCTATCTACCTCAAGAAATCTCAAGAAAGGTGAAGTAGGGTTTTGGTGCAAAGAAGGTATTACTACTCAAGGCTTATTCAACCATCAACTAAGGTAAGTTTCATGACTTTGGTATGTTGTTTAAGGTGTTGGAAGGCTAAGATGCTTGAGATATAGAAATAACATGGAAAATGGGTTTTTAAAGAATGTGAAGTGTCACAATTGAGTGGTAGTTGGATGGAAATCATGAAAGTTGATATGATATGATTATGAATACATTATAAATGATGTTCAGACTACGAACTAAGTGTGATGTGCGAGAAATGTGACGATTAGCTAAAACCATAAAAATGTGGGGAAATTGGAGGAAAATGGTGGATTTGTGTAAGGTACATAAATGATGAATGTTGCTTGTGATATTATGAGTATTGTTGTAAATGTTTGGTAGTTGAGATAGAACGGGGGAAAAGTGGTAAAAACAAAGGGAACGCCGCCCAATTTTGTCTATAGGTAACGATGCGTTGTCATAATCGATTAACTTACATTAGTCCAAAATTCTCTCGTGAAGGTAACGACGCGATATCAAAAGGGGACAAGTGGACGATAGCTCAGATAAACGACGAAGGTATGTTGAGGCTCGTCTCCTTCTTTCAAAGGCATGAATCTTATGTTACGATTTCATAAACTCTTTCATGATCTCCTTGTTTTCAATAAAGTTATAGTTCTACGATTCCAATGCTTAATTCCTTTCTTGATAACCCGTAAATGTCTTTCAAATACCCGTAACCTTCCAAGCAATAGTTTGCGATTTTGTAAGCTCTTATGACGACAATGCTGAAAATATTTCATCACAACGGCAATGATGCCGATAGGAAAGTATTTTTCTATGATGACTACGACGAGAATGATTTCACGCTAAAAGTTCCAAATCATGATTCCAATGATGATATAAGAATGCTGAGCTGCTTCTTAATTCCTCAATTTTATTCATAGATAGATGACTAATTTAAGACTCCAAAGTACATGAGCTGACACCTTGCCAGATTTATGATTTAATTCTATGTTCTCCTAATGTCACTCTTCATTGATAGTCCCGCCTTATAATAGTTGTTCCTTCAAGGCGAGACAAAGTTATGACGAGTAGTCCATAATTTATAATCGGAGGTTACCGACCTTACGTCACTCCGATGGAGTTATAGCTTTTCCTTGGGTTCTCATGCATGCTATGTATATGATATAAGTATATGATACGTATATGTACACAGGGGATATGGGGAAAGGTGAGGCGCTATAGACGCATAGCCACCTGATCAGCTGGCATATCATGATTTCATCCCGGACGCGGGGTATATGGGTTATGGATCGGGCCGTACGTTCCTCAGCACTAACATATTATAATTATGGATCGAGCCGTACGTTCCTCGGCACTAACATATTGTAATGATATGAGGATCGGGCTGCACGTTCCGCAGCAAAGTATTATTAAGCATGCATGGATCCGCCTTAAGAGGCAAGCAGATATCAGTTATTTTCTTGTTCTACTTTACCTTATTACTCTCACCATATCTATTGATGCATGCCTTACATACTCAGTACAATGTTCGTACTGATATCCTTTTCTTTGGATGCTGTGCTCATGCCCACAGGCAGACAGGGAGACGTCGCAGATCTGTAGGACCCATCCGCAGATTACAGGAGCACTCCATTTTTTTCCGGAGGTGCCAATTGGTTGCTCTTTTTGTGTACATTGTATATGTCATTTACTAGAGGCTCGTAGATGCTAGGTGTGGGTTATGTGGTTCCACGATATGGATAGTATGTATGTGTATAAGTTTATTGAAACATGTTCTTGTATTAAAGCAGTATATTTTTGTTACGCAAAATCCGATACTTCTTAGAGTTGACAGGAAATCGATGAATGATGGTTAAATAGGTTAAGGGAGTAGTAGTGCGAGTGGTGCAAGTTCTTTGTATTGACGGCGTATTTTGAATTATCAAATAATATTGACCTACAACAATAAACAACTCTTTATATCAAGTCTGATATGATAACTTAGAAAATACAAAGTACGAACATATTATAGTCAGTTAAATTGCACTATGACAAAATAATTTATACTATCAATATTTATACACACACAGACTAAATTATAAAAATAATGTATAGATCTTTGGAATCTTACAGAGCCCTTCTTAGCTTGATGGCAATCCTGGCTTCTTCAAGAATTAGACTGGGCCAGCCCTTCAAGTGTTCAAATATCCCATATGAATAAAATCCAGAACTCCCACGCAACATCACATACCTGCAATTTAAATTTATTTTATCAAAATTAACCTTTTTACTACTATTTTAAAACGATCAATTAGGTAGTGATGAGTATTTTATTAAATAAAGCTTACCTTTTGTCAATGTTTAGAGGAAGATCATTGGCAGTACCATTAATGGAAGGATTCCATGTTCTTGTAAAAGAAACTTCGACTTTGTTTTTGTCTTGTGCAATTACTCTGAATTTTGTTGCTAAAAACCTGCGAATATTTATTTCCATGCTTAAAATTTATTATATTTTCCTCTTATGGTTTTACACATACACCTTAAAAGTACATATATGTATCTCATAAATGATTAAAGAAAACTTACATATCAAAAGTGTAATCCTTGTCTCCAGGACGTTCCCACACGGTATCCCAATATCTACATTATTTATAAATTGAGTAATTATGCATTTTCAACCATTTTTTTTCCTCTAAAATTTCCTATATTTTAAGTTAATAAAAAAAAAAAGGAAAAATGCTTATGACTTACCCTCTATTTGTATCTTTGAAGTCCGTCTCTAGTACATTATCAATACCATTGTAACGCACCGCAGCAATGGATCCAGTGGGATTAGTTAGGGTAATTTGGACAATGCCATTATTCATCACTACCTGATAATTTCAATAAATTTAACTCAATAATAGAATAAGATAGACATTGATAGTGTTGAAGACAAATAGGACTTATAAAGTGAGTTACTTTTAATTGTTTAAGCTTTTAGACGAGATAGTCACACGATTCAATATGATATCAAAGTAGGTAAATGTTCTGAGTTTGAGTCTCACTATATATTACCCTTTACCAAAATGAATTTTCAAGTGTCTGGCCCATAAACCCGCACGTGAGGGGCGTATTGATCAAGACATAATTAATTAAAGAAAAATAATCTTTTAGATGAGAAGGTCCCAAGCCTTAACACATAAACCTTCACATACTTTAATTCAAGAGTTTAACTATTATACTTTGACGGTAAAAAAAATTCATGCAGGCCACTAGCTTGAAGGCGTAATAAGTTATCTTGTATACTGTAACATCGTAACATGAAAAATAAATAAAACATATTATCTGCTATAACAAGTTATTTAATGTACAATACTGATAATATATAGGAGAAAAACATAAATAGTACTAATAGAGTTTTTTCCGTCCTTCATAACCTATAATTTGATTAGGAAAAAAAAAATGGATAAAGGTCAATCACACACATTTTCAACTATAAGGTGGACTTTATTGTTGTGTAAGTTTTCAAAATCCTTTTCTTGTCAGGGAAAATCTCAGACAGTTTATTTTACGCATAGAAAATGGCCATTTTTACCTTTTTTAAATTTCTTTTATCATTTTTAATATGGACAATAGATTTGAATTTCAGAGACAAACTTATTAGGCACTGACCATTCAAGAGGATTAGAGATAGTGGACACTTACATAATTACGTGAGATATGCAGTTTGACAGGAGGAGTAGTTGATATCAACTTTTGACTATCGTCTAGTGGAGTATGCCTGCAATTTAACAAAAAAGAGGAATTAAAATGAATACTATACTTTACATTAGACTCACCTTAGCTGGGGTAGTTTTAGGTACAACTAAAAGATATAACTAAATCATTATTAAACCCTTTTTTAGCAATTAAAAGCCATTATTAAAGCCTTTTGAAGCACATAATTGATGTGAGATGACGTATTCTCTAACAAAAGCACAATTAAAAAAAATATCAGTAGATATATGCTAAGATAAAAAAAAGTCAACCTCAAATAAATCTCACCATTACCACATATTCTATTTTAGGGTAAAAAAGAATTCAGACGAACATTTGTATAGTAGAATCTCTTTCATTTTAACTTGTTAGATTTGTTTTTGTTCAACCACCTGCTATCATCAAAACGTACTGTTCTGATTAATTTTAATTCGTTTTAAGGGGCTAAAGTTGCTACGTATCCCCCGAGAAGTTTTCCATTCCATGCATAGGAGTTTGTCTTTAAGTTACGAGCTCGGCAGAACTCAATAGCTTTGACTAAACTTAGTATATGTGTTGAGAAATCACATATGTACAAAAATTAAATTTAGAACGCAGTTACTAGCAATAGAGGTCACAACAATCCTATAATTCAGAACCTATTAAGTTAATTCAAATCTTAAATGTATCTTTGATTCCAGAATTCAAAGTCGACACCTTAATGCTAAGACCAACTTGTTTTTTTTCTTTTTTTCTTTTCAATTTTACCACATATTCAACACGCATTAAACGCTTACTAACTTGCCAGACCTATGGAATAGGATTTTTTCCTTTTTGGTATTGAATAGGTTGTTCAACCAATCCTTACGTTTATAAAACTAACTAAAGTACGATCAATAGGTAATGTGAAAGAAGGAACGGTAAAATCAATTTAAGGACGAAAATTGATGACTTTCGTGCAACTAGAGAAAATAGAACATAAATGCATGCAGCTTTTTCAATTGCCAATGACTTTCTAGTATGGAACAGTCATCATTATATTCCATGAAAGTAAAAAAGATAAACAAAGTTAAATTCCTTCTGGAGACGAATTGTCAAAGGATGAACCAAGTTGCAAATGCATAAGTTTTCTAGTCTAGCTTAATTATGATATCATAGAATCTACGCAAGAACTCATAAAGAGTTTGAAAAATTAACAAACTATGGCGGCATCACTTTTCTTCTCCTTTCCTTTTAGATTTAAATAAAAACACTAACATTGTAAGAAATATTTATATGAAAATGCAGTCTTACCAATTGTAATAGGTAATTACCTTAATTTACAGTCATTACTAAAAATGCGAAGTCAAAAATCCATCAAAAATTCGTCTGAAATGTATTATCTAACAGAGATGATGAATTCATAACTTTATATTAAAAAATAAAAAAGAACAAGTTATCATACCTAAATTGATCCGTCGTCGACCTTGAACCACTAACAAGCAAGAAAAGCTGGAAAACAATGGAACAAAACCATAAAACAAGACGCGGTTGCCTCTTCCACCCTGTCTTATTCATCTTTTTAACTCTGCCACAGAAATAAAGAACCAAACATCAAGATTAATGAGAAGCCCTCGTAAGTATATGAGGCGGGATTTGACTAAGCACGGAATTAAAAAAAAAGGATTTTTTTTAAAGAACTCGTATCTTAATTATGCTATGAGCTTTTTGTGGCTATAAAAACATATCGTTGAGAGTAAACTGAATGATTTGAAAATGTACTCCGGCAGTCTCAATTCATGTGACACTGTTTGACTAGGCACAAAGTTTAAGAAAGAAAGGAAAACTTTTAAAATTTGTGGTTCCAAAATAAGTCTTAGATACTTATGTGGCTGTAAATCATCTCATTAAGTGTAAGAAAGGTAATTTAAAGTTCAATGATTCTAAATATAGAAAACGATATTTTTTTTGGGACACACTAAAAAGGAAAGTATGCCACATAAATTGGGACAGAGGGGTATCTATTTTTTTTTTTAAAACGAACTAATAAGAAAAATAGTGTCGCTTCTCAGAGGGAGTATTTCTTTTTTGGTTTCCGAATCGTATCTGGTACCCGCATTGGGCCCCGACTAATCTGGAGTCATGCTGCATAAAACCCAAGGGGGCAAGCACTCCCTATTAGAGTTTTTTCCATAACCAGAACTTGATTCCAAGACTTTTGGTTAAGGTGGAGCATCCTATCCATTTCCACCGCTACCCTCGTTAGAGGGAGTATGTGAAACCATGCAAGAAAAAAGTATGATGCTAAAGGGATTGGAAAATAGCAAAGGTAAAATAAAGTAGCATGCGTACCTTAAGGCCAAAGTAAAAATTACTTCGTTGATATCAGAAAAAATGAGAGAATTAAGGCAAAGTAAATATTACTTCGTTGATATCAGAAGAAATGAGAGAAAAATTATGGAAATGAATTCGGTACAGTCTTCAAATATATATAGGCTTCGAAGCCTATAGGTTTAGATGGTCTAATATTGTAATAGTGAAGTAGTTAGTATATGAAAAATCTAGCTGAATCCTATACCAAAAGTGTGTGTTGTTTATTATATATGGTGAAGTAATAGTAGTATAATTTTACGAAGAATAGAAGGTCGACTTTTTAGTTGTATAATTAGGTATTTACTGTTGACGAATGTGCCTTTTTAATTGGACAAAATCGCAGACAGAGGGTTCTTTCTTCTATACACGGCAGTAGCCAGATAAAAATTGAACCAGAATTGTTGTGCTGTGTGCTTTCCAAGACACTCTTTCACTTTTGGAAAGTAAAATATTTGACAAGTATACAATTTTCACAATTTTAAGTACTCAAGTTAATTGAATCATTAAACTTTCAATCTTGATGTAATATAATATTTTTTCAATTATTAATCACTTTTATGTCAGTTTCTTCTATTATCACTAATAACTCATTAGTTAAACTTCATGTCCAATCAAATACTGCTATATCAAGTAGAAATACAAGAGCATTTTCTTTTCATCTTATTTTTCAAGTTTCACTTAATTAACCCCTCTTGTTATCACCAACGGTTGTGGTGAAATGAATAATTAAGATCCTTTCATCGGCCTTAACCAGAAGTCCTGGGTTCGAGTCTGAGTATGGAAAACTTCTATATGACGTGTTTTCCCTTTTAATTAGCCTTAAGCGGTGGAGATCGAAATTAGTCAGGAACCCATGCAGATATCGGACCCGAATAGGAAACTAAAAATAAATAAATTCACCCCTCTTGTTTAGAATTAACTTTTGTATTTATTTCATTGGAACTGTGGGTATTTTTCGTTTTCTTTTTTCTGATTAAAATATCCAATTATCAATTGAAGACCCTAAGGGCAGTTGCACAATTTGGTCAGGTGAAGTCGTTAGTGGGTCTGTCAAAGTCTGTTTTGGTGGTTGGCCCAAACTTTAGTTTGGTAAACATTCCAGTCATTAAGAAGAAATATTAGTACCCTACAAAAAATCTACAAATATACATTTCTGGCAAGGAATTTGGAGAACTAACTTGTTCGAATTCAACTTCAGTACTTGTACTATAAACAGATTATTATTATTATTATTATTATAGGGAAGCCAACAATATTGTACGTACGTCATATATTTAATATTTCTTTATTTTTTTTCTTGTTTAGTTACCTCAAATAGTTCTGCACTTTTCAACTATATCGTATAAATTAATTTGGTCCAATCCCAAATTGCCCAAATATAGACTCGTTAGGCACCATGTGAAAATATTTCCTAAGTATAGACTCGTTAGGCACCATGTGAAATATTTCCTTCTGCAACTTGTATTGTATCAATTTATAAACACGCTATTTGTATCAATTGAAACTGAATAGATCGTGGAAGATCAGAGTTCATATTGATAAAATCAAGAAAAAAAAGAAGAAAATTGTTCAATTTGCTAGCTTCTTTTCATCTGAATAAGTTTTAGTGGACATATTTACTGATATCTATATGGGCAGCTCAATGGAAAGTTGAGAGCTAGCTACCTAAGTCGAACCTTAATAAGAGGATATACCCTAAAAACCTAATATTTTCATTAGAAATTTACTCTTCTAACTTTTTAAGATGCAAATAAAATAATTAGTATTTTTTTTATAATCAATTTTTTCTAGTATTTTTTTTTTTTTGAATTGGCAATACAACTAATTCATTTGATCTTCTTTGAATGTTATTATCGGTCTCAATTTTTAAAAGCTTCACCCAGCTAACCTTAAACTCGCTACTATGTATACGTACAGACACGCACATACTACTAAAAAACCAGCGTTTAGTGACGGAATATTAGCGACAGACCATATTCTGTCGCTAATTAACGACGGATTAGCTACAGATTGCTCATTTTGTCGCGAGAAAAGCAACTAAAATTTTATATCATTATATAGCGACGGATTAGCAACGAAAACTAAGTTTCGTCACTAATGATTAGCGCGAAATTTTGGCGGCTTAAATTTCACTACAGATTTAGCAATAGAAGAGGCGCGACAAATTTTATTTTTATGTAGCGACGGATTCAGTAACGAAAAATCCGTCGCCAGGCCTTTTAATTTTTCTCGAAAAAAATATATATTTGCAGCAACGGAAAAATTTGTCGCAATATTAATCATTAAAAGAAATCAATGTATAATTTAGCGACGGAATATAAAATCCGTCGCTATTCCGTCGTTAAGTGTTAAAAAAAAAGATATATCCTAGGGTACACATTTATTTCATTTCACTTCAAACACACCCAACACAGATATAGAGAGAGAGTATGCGAAATTGCTAACATAGAGAGAGAGAGAGAGAGAGAGAGAGAGAGCACAACATAGATCAAAATAATGTGAATCTAGGGTTTCTATTGTGTTTTTCTCTTCTTCTGCTACATCTTTTATCTAAAGGAAAGATATGTTTTGATTTTTCTATATTTTATGGGCAGTTTCTTTCTTCTTTATCTCCTTCTTCGTGTTTTCTGACATTAAATCTAAAATAGAAATTAAGAAATCTGTGTTTTTTTGCTTATTATCTAAAGGACAGAGTGTCTTTAAGTGTTTTTTTGGCTAAAATCGAAGTTGGGTGTCTTGAAAACTGTTGGGTTTATAATTTATTTGAAGGTTAAGTGTTGGGAATCTCTAGACAAAATCTGATGAAAATGGAAATTCGACCTTTGTTTGTGCTAAACCTTGTAGGATAATATTATTTGGTGGTTAAAGTTTGTTTTAATTCGTTGCATGTCGAGAAAAAGCTTGAAGAACTCAACATTCTTTATATTCTGTGATTTGAAATCAGTGTTAGTGAACTGGGTTTCTTACTCGATTTTTTTTGTTTCAGTTTGTCATTTTTTTTTAACTAAAAGGTGAATGATATGTTCTGTTTCACTAAGTTATTTCAGCTTGTTCTTCCATTTAGAGGTCATTCGGTTGTATTAATGATATGAAGACAAAACATTAATTTGATTGCTTTGTTTATGTCAACATTAATAGGAACATGAATAATCTAGAGCGTGATTGGATGTACGATAGGTTGGATGGTCGAGGGGGTATAAACTCTAGCTTTGTAACCGGTGTAGATAATTTTATCCAATTTGCACTTTCTCAACGAAATTACATGAGCGGTAACAAGGTTAGATGTCCATGTAAAAAATGTCACAACATTAAATACATGGATGTTGAAATCGTTGAATATCACCTTTTTAATTTTGGATTTGTTGAGGACTATTTTGTTTGAGAGTATCAAGGGGAAAAAGATGTGATCAGTGAGATAGCTTCTTTACTCACAAACCATGAGCTGTATTTAATGTGGTATATGTTTATTTGATATTCCATTTTTAAAAGTGTCGATTGAAACTTTTGAAATCTAGCACTAAGCTTCTGTTTTAATATTGGAGTGGAATAGTGGGCATCCTGTTTGGGAATTTTCTTTTACCTTTTGTCCTAAAAATTATCTCCTGTGTGTTCACTCATGAAAGGATTTCTAAAACTTGCTTGCTGGTTAGTAGTTCCCTTGACTGCACTTTTTTTCATGATGGCTAAAGGCCAAGGCAAGCTTTGGGATTTGGTTTAGCCCCTCTAATAGCCTGCCCTGCCGAGGTTGTAAAACCTTTGGATCTTGCGCGGCGTTGGATTAAGAAGGTGGTAACCCCCTTAACTGTCTTGTCCTTTCAAGTTTATTGCTTGGCATGCTAATTTGTTTGATGTCTTGGCTCTCTGATAGTTTTATTTTTATTTTTTATGAATGACTACTGAGTATTCTTTTAAGTTAATGTGATGAAGATATGAACTTTGGATGCTCATTCTTCACCCCTTATTTGTTTTGCATAACTTGGGGGGCATATCAAAATCCCTAATTTGCTACTAAACTTGAAATGGAGTGACTGCTGCCTGCTGTTGCTTTTTCGAGCCACATTTGGAGTTGGGTTTATTGGTAAGAAACTGCTGCATTTTGGATCATTTGGCTGCTGAACTTCAGGTAAGCTATTACTGCATATTTTTGCTTAACCGTTACTGCAATTGGAGCCTTATCAGTGTTAAATGGGCAGGCAGTAGTTGCCACATTCTGTTGTATAAAACACTGTTAGGATCAAGGGTGCTATGCTGTTACATCTCTTTGTCAAGGTGTACTGTCTTAAAGGCTGTTGTGGCACTTTTAAATTCATTGTTGGGACAACCTTGAGATCCTTTTGAGTGTTGTTGCACTAAGAACATATTGCTGCACTTGGTTTCTATTTTGAGAACTAAGGTGTTATGGCTGTGCAATTCTGAATTTTAATGACTCCTGCCTTTACACTTTGTTGTTTTGCTGCTTGTCCATTACCTACAGTTGGCTTCTATGATCGGTAATGAATTGAGATTAAATGGTTGCTTAGTTTTTGCCATAGCATTTTGGCCTAATAGTTTCACTATTAGGACATGTGCTGCTATATTTTATGGGCTGCTGTTGTATTTGTGATTTGGCCATTGCATCTGATGAATTAAGCTCCTACATATCTTGGTGTTGGAACTGTTGTGCTATAAGGTTACTTGTTGTTCCATTTTGAACTAAGCCATTGCTTCTTTTTTTTTTGGCTAAACATAAACCTGCATTGCTGTTGATGTTCTGTGTTGTTACTGGTGTGCTTTTGCTGGAATTTGTATTACTGTTACTGCATATAAACGGTTGGAACAGGTGCTATACCTGAGTTCACATTTGAGACATATACATCTGTTACAATTTAAGGGTTGCTTCCCTTTGGTTGCTACTATACTTGGCTACGATGTCGGTTATCACTTCGAGCAGCTGCTGATCTTGAGAACACTTGCTACATGCTAGATGCTTGAACTGTCATAATTATTGATGTGATAAAGATAAGTAGCTGCACTTATTCATGGCCACATCATGATGCCTTACTTGGGGAGAATTGTCGTTGTATGTTGCTACGGTTTTACTATAGAATAGTTGATGTTGGGCTGGAGATAAAATTGTTATACTTGAGCAAGTTCAAAGGTAAAAAACTACTATTCTAAGGTTGTTGGAAAGAGCTGCCTCATGTTGATACTCAAATGCTTACTTTAAATATTTTTCTTATTTTGAACATGATACTACATTTGGGGCCGATGAAGAGTCATTAAACTTGAGGCCTCACTTTTAAAAGAACGGATTTCTATATCTGCACATTCTTCATCTGATCTGCACAAATGATGCACTGATTCCCTCCAGCTGCTTCAAGTAGCAACATGTGAAATCATCTGTAACTTTGTGAACCTGCAGATCAGAAAACCAGCAAGCCCAGGCTACAGCTATTTCCCAAAGTATGTTCCTTCGTGTGTGTCTCCAACTGTCCATATGAAGCTGCATATCCTATTGATGTTGGTCAGTTTACTTTTGCTTGATATAAACAGTCTACTAGACAGGAAGAACTGAAAAGTAGTGTCAGTAATGACTTAAATCAGTAGGAAATAGCCTGAAATTGTCCTTCTATTTGTTGTTTAGAAACTCTAATTGTCTTTGTTTTCATGTTCTGTTACTTGACTATGAGACAGTGTATATGATCATTTATATCCAAGTTGTATGAAACTCTTTTTTGTTGGTCATCATGAGACTTCAATTCCAACGAAAAATGGATAAATATCTGCTCCCTTATCTTTGGAATTCATTTCTCTTTTTATTTGGTAAAATTGAATGGTTAGTATTCTTGATGTTTTAATTTCACTACTTATTACAGGAAAGATATCAAGAAATATTACGGGAAAAATCACAATCTCAGTCTGATATTGATCAATGTGAAGCATATTACAAAGTTGCTGGGGGAACAAGGAAGAGAAGAATATATGGTCTTGGATCTCAAGCACAAAGTTATTATGGGCCGAATCTTTGCGTCAATTCTGACTTTAATGCTTCAGCATCAGCAGCACCTTCAACTTCTCAATCAGCACCGACAGAAAATATGGAGGAGTTAGTGATGCGATTGATTCCTACACTGATTGGTCGCTTGCTTCCTTTATTTATTGAGAAGGCACGCAGGGTGATTTCTTCACCATCACATCATCCAAATACTCCTATCGACAAACCATCAGTTGTGACACCCATAGTGCCTCCTACTACTACTGCTAACGTTGACGATGTTGATCCTTTAGTTTCTGATGATGATCGTAGTCCTTCACCCATGCATTAGTTTTTTATGTTATCTGCTTTTTGTTGGAAAGAAACAAATTATGCACTAACAATACTTGATGGATATGTGGGTTCATTTGGTAGTTGATAGCTTGGTGTTGTCGGTGTTTTGGACTTAACGATTAGGATTCCGCTATCTATTTTGAATCTTTTTTATAAATATTATTTTATGTGAATGTCAGTTATTTTTAAGGGTATTTATTACTTTGTATTTAGTATGTTTCAACAGGTGTATTTAAAAAAAAAATCGGAAGAAAAATATTTGTGACAGATTTGCGACGGATTTTGATCGTTGCTGGAGGGAAAACAGTAGGCTTCAGACTGCGACAAACATTATATTGTCGCTAAATGCAGGCACAAATAATTCAAATATTTTGCGCGGATTAGCGACAATGGTTTTCGTCGCTAATTTACTAAAACGACGAAATGAAATATGAAATTAGTAACGGAATTCATAACAATAGCAACAAAATAATCCGTTGCTATAATGTGGAACAGATCCCATACGTTACTAATAGGTTAGTAACGCGCAAAATCGTAACAGACGACATTCCGTCGCTAATCCGTCGCAACACATGTTTAGCAACAGATATATGTTGATTAGCGACGGAATACGTCCGTCACTAAACGCTGTTTTTTTTTGTAGTGACATATACATACATAATATAAGTAATTTTTGGAAACATCTAATGTTTTTCATCGCTTTAAAATGAATTATTTAAATTAGGGGTGCAAATGGGCGTGTTGAGCTAACTTTGGCGGGTCAAAATGAGTTGAGTTAATAACCAACTCGAAAGTTACTTGAGCTGAAATGAGCTAAAAAGCGATGATAGCCCAACCCGTCACTAAGTTTTTTTTTTGTCTTTTTATAATTTTTTTAAGTATCTAATATTGTTTTTCCTTTTCTTATTATTGTTATATATTGTTTATCAAACAAAAAAAATGTATTTTTAAAAATATTTAGACCAAGTTCCTCACGAGTCACTAATCAATTTAGGCTACATATCAATCCAACTTTAAATTGGCTGAATTGGGGGGACAGCCAATAAATGAGCGGGTCATTGACTCACCCAAACTTGAGCGGATTGGAGAGGTCATGTTTTTGTGGGCTAATTTTGCCACCTCTAATTGAGTTGGTATAATTATATGGGTGAAGTGCACAAATATCCGCTTCGGGGCAGTCACGCCTGAAGGTTGACAACTTTAGATATTTGCGTATGAAAGTGTGGCCTTGTGAAGGCCAAATAGTAGGTGTTTTCGCCTTATGTTTGGTATGGCTTGCCAAAGCAACGTTCAGACATTTATTACTGAGGTGCGTGTAAAAATTGATTAAAATTTCAGTCATGTATGGCTAAATTTTTCATGTATGCCTGAAATGTGTATCCTGAATAATCTTGTTTTTCAATTATGCAACCATTACATTTTACCAAGTTCAATGTTAGCCAGATTAGTCAACATTTGTCTCTTTCGATGCAACAAGAAGATCTTATTTGTAACAAGTGGTTTTCTTGGTTGCTTATTTGGTCACATTTTGTTCATGAAATGGCTTGGATTGGTATTAGTCTGGATAAGACAAAATCATTCTAACATGATTGAAGTACATGTAAAAATAAGCAAAATTTTCACTCATGTGTGTCTGAATCTTTTTTGTCAAAAGTATTTTTTTCTCATGTATATTTGTACCTCAGTCATACATGACTGCAATACATGTATAAACAAGCTGAAGTTTTAGACATCTACGCCTGAACAAAAAATAATACTATTTGTTCTTCGAATTTTAACATTCAACACCCAAATCTACTCTAAATAAGCTTAAATTTGAAACATAAGTTCTATATATCATAAAGAACAAACCCCAATCATCAATTTGTCAAAAACACAACAAATCTAATAAACCCTTTTGACACCCTTTTAAATTTTTGACGTATGCGTGCACTTCAATCATGTTTGCATGACTGAACTACATGTAAAAATGGGCTGAAGTTTCAGACATGTGCGTCTGAGCAAGAAGAAACAATCATTAATGTTTGAAACTTATCTAATAAGAGGAAATTCTTGCAAAAAAAAAAAAAAAAACTCAAAGCAAGTACAACTTAAATGGAGTGACTAGAATAGGGCGCCCTGTGAAAATTTTACCAACTATATAAACTATGAGGACTCACGTTTGTAAATACATTATTCTTTTAATTTCTACTGACATAACTTGCAAGCTTAATTAAATGGGTCGTTCGCACAAATGGCCCTATTCGCGGTGGTCTTTAGCTTTTGGCCTTTAAATTTGTTGTCATTAATTTTTGTCCTTCAACATTTTTGGCACTGCATAACTTAAATTTCGCTCATCATGATTTACGTTTAGCTAGATCATATGTATCATAACATTCCAAAAGTTATGTCAGACAAGACAAACTTTCAACACTTCAACATAATCTGAACAACAACAAGAACATACCCAGCGAAATCCCACAGTGTGGGGTCTGCGGAGGGTAAAATGTACGCAAACCTTACCTCCATCTTGGAAGATAGAGAGGCTGTTTCCGAAAGACCTTCGACTCAAGAGAAAACATGATGAGAAAAGGTCAGATAAACAGGAACAGTTCAAAGCAATATGAAAATGAGACTAACGAAAGCGAAAAATCCATGATAAAGCAGTATGAGAAAACAGAAACAGTAGCTACCACAGATAAATACGATAATTGGGGTACACGGACCAACATATAGTTGCACGAATCAAAGGACAAGAAAATAAAGATCAAAACTACGACTACTAGTACGACGGGATACGTGGGACTACCTACTAGCCTTCTACCCTAATCTGAGTCCTCCATAGCCTCCTATCTAAGGTCATGTCCTTGGAAAGCTGGAACTGCGCCATGTCCTGTCTAAGCACCTCTCCCCAATACTTTTTCGGCCTACCTCTACCTCTTCTGAAACCGTCCATAGCCAACCTTTCACATATCCGCACTGGGGCATCTGTATCTCTCCTCCTCACATGCCCAAACCATCTCAGCCGCGCTTCCCGCATCTTGTCCTCCACTGATGCCACTCCCACCTTATCTCGGATATCTTCATTCATAATTCTATCTCGCCTGGTGTGCCCACACATCCATCGCAACATTCTCATTTCCGCAACTTTCATCTTCTGGACGTGCGAGTTCTTGACTGCCCAACACTCCGCCCCATACAACAAAGTCGGTCTCACTACCACGTTGTAGAACCTTCTTATCATACAACACTCCTGAAGGAGCCTCCATTTCGTCCACCCTGCACCAATACGATGTGTGACACCATCGTCAATATCCCCATCTCCTTGTATAATAGACCCAAGATACTTAAAGCTTCATTTATTTTGGATGGCCTGGGTACCCAGCCTCACTTCCACGCCAGCCTCATGTGTCTCGTCACTAAACTTGTACTCCATGTACTCTGTCTTGGTCCCACTCAACTTGAACCCTTTAGACTCCAGAGTTTGTCTCCAAACCTCCAGCTTAGCATTCAATCCGTTACGGGTCTTGTCAATCAGGACTATGTCATCCGCGAAAAGCATGCACCTCACCTTGAATTTGCTGCGTCAAACTATCCATCACTAAGGCAAATAAAAAATGGCTAAGATCTGATCCCTGATGCAACCCCATCTCCACTGGAAAGTGTTCCAAGTCTCCTCCTACTGTTCTAACCCTGGTCTTGGCTCCCTCATACATGTCCTTGATCGCCCTAATGTACGCCACAGGTACACCTCTAACCTCCAAGCATCTCCATAAAGCCTCTCTTGACACTTTATCGTAAGCCTTTTCTAGGTCGATGAAAACCATGTATAAGTCTCTCTTCCTCTCCCTATACTGCTCCATCAGTCTCCTCACAAGATGAATGGCTTCTGTAGTCGAGCGCCCCGGCATGAATCCGAACTGGTTTTCTGAAATAGACACACCTTTCCTTACCATCATCTCTACCACCCTTTGCCACACTTTCATAGTGTGACTTAGCAGCTTGATACCTCTATAGTTGTTGCAACTTTGAATGTCGCCCTTGTTCTTGTACAAAGGAACTATCGTACTCCACCTTCATTCCTCGGGCATCTTCGTCGTCTTAAAAATGACATTAAACAAGCCAGTCAGCCACTCCAAACCTGCCCTGCTTGCACTCTTCCAAAACTCCCCAGGAATCTCGTCAGGCCCGGTCGCATTTCCTCTACGCATCCTACGGACAGCTCCCTTAACCTCCTCTACTTTTATACTTCTACAATACCCAAAATCGTGCCGCCCCTCAGAGTACTCCAAATCTCCTAACACAATGTCTCTGTCACCTTCTTCGTTCAAGAGTTTATGGAAGTATGACTGCCATCTTCGTCTAATGAGAGCATCCTCTACCAATACTTTGCCTTCCTCGACCTTGACACACTTTACTTGATCCAGATCCCATGACTTCCTCTCCCTTACCTTGGCTAGCATAAACAACTTCTTATCCCCACATTTGTCCTCTAGTTCTGCATATAGGCGTTCAAAAGCTGCCTTTTTGCCATCGAAAACTGCCAACTTCGCTTCCTTTCTCGCAATCTTATACCTTTCCCTATTCGTCCGCTATTCCTCCTCGTCTTTGCTATCTATCAACTTCACATACGCCACTTTCTTTGCTTCCACCTTACCTTAGACTTCTCCATTCCACCACCATTCCCCTCGGTGCCCACCACGATGACCTCTCGAGACCCTCAGTACATCTCTAGCTGCTTTCCTAATACATTTGGCCGTCCTCTCCCACATACTGCTCGCGTCCCCCTACTCTCCCAAGCCCCCATATCCATCAACTTCTCCCCCATATCCTGGGCACTAGACAAAGTCAGACTCCCCCACCTGATCCTCTGCCGGCCATCCACAACCCTCTTTTTCTTCTTCCTCTTAATCTACAAATCCATCACTAAGAGCGTATGCTGGGTCGTAAGGTTCTCACTCGGAATGACTTTGCAGTCTTTACAAAGACCTTTATCGTCCTTCCTAAGGAGCAAAAAGTCTATCTGCGTCGCAGCCGTCGAACTACGGAAGGTTATCAGGTGCTTCTCCCTCTTCAGAAAACTTGAGTTGGCTACCACCAATCCAAAAGCTTTTGCAAAATCCATGAGTGCGACCCCTCTTCTGTTTCTGTCCCCGAAGCCAAAACCACCATGCTCATCGTTATAGCCCCCCGAAGATGACCCAATATATCCATTGAAATCTCCTCCAATGAATAACTTCTCGGTGATCGGTATTGTTATACCCTATTTTAACTGAAGTCAAAATAGTTTATAATATTCTGGTAATTCCGGGGTTATTTAAAATTAGGGAGTCGCCACCTAATTATTTATGGTTAATTAGGACACCTAAAGTTCATTAAAGTAATTATCTAAAGTTGATTTTTATTTTAAAGTCTACGAAACCAAATGATTCTAGGCACGAGTTCAACTAACCTAGAGGGAAGGTATTAGGCATCCTCTAAATTCCATTAATTATGGTTAACCGGCCGGACTGGTGTTAATTAGACTAAGTGTAAAATGTGAACAATTTTATGGAAGAAAGTACGTTGAAGATCTATTTATAAATATAGTATAGAGTGTAAATTGGTTAACACGATGTTTTAACAAAGGCCGATATGATTTTGAAAGTAGAACTTTGGTTTGAAGACTTAGGAAAGACTATTAGTTCAATGTAGATTATATAAAGGTTGTTTTAACAAATACATGTTTCAAATGTTGAAAAAGAGCTAAAGCGAAGAAATTATCCACAGAACTAGTTTACCTTTTCTCAAAATAAGTTAACATTTGTGTAAAAATTTGTAACGTTTTAAATTTCTAAGATAGAAGAGTGAATCTTGATTCTTTTAACTCAAAATATGTAGTCATGCCATTTTGAAAATCAATTATTCTAAGAAAGATAAATATTATAAGTATTATAATAAATTTTAACGTAAAGTAAAAAAGAAAACAAGAATGAAACCTATGGAATTAACTGTTAGTTTCTCTTTTAAATTAACTATCCATTACACTAAACTAAACCCACTAATTCATTAGATTCATCTAAGCTAAAAAAATGAAGTAAAGTGTTAGTAAAAACAATCAAATGCACAAACAAAATTGAGCCACGGAACTAATAAGTTTAAACGGGTTTGGCCCATTCTAGGGCTGTTGTGATTTGCTGCTGCTATTGGGCTTCGGCCCAACATTTTTTTTTTTAAGAACTGCTTCGAATGGACTGGACACGAGAATAATATCTTGTTGGGCTTTTAGCCCAACACTGAATGCGGAGGAGGAGATGTTATCGACTTTAGCGGCGGCATAGTCTCCAAACGAGACTGCTCGGGCGGTGGGAGTCTTTATGAAGACTCCATTTCGCTCTGAAGTGTACATGTAAAGAAAGGGAGAATAATGGTTAGATGGTATCCATGCTTAACAAATTAAATCAAGAAGAGAGTTTAACACAAGGATGATCAATTTGAAACACTACTTAAGAAATGATTCATCATGACAAACAAATTGTTAAGGCGTAAAGACATGTACATACGGTCCAAAACCGAAGCTAACTGAACTGATGACAGGTAAAACAAAAGATAAAATGGGCAGTAGACAGCCACCACTTAACTCAAGGAAAACAGTTTAAATGACAAATTCACATTTTTTGAACTCAACTGAATAAGATCATCCTTTGCCACTCATCTAAACTAACATGCCTTATGGTCTTAATTGGTTTCAGAACAGGGCAATACAAGTGTGAATAGACCCTTGAAAATTACTACAGAAAACATAGTGTTTAGATCATAGTATAGGGGGTTCAAGTCACAATATTTAAGCTCAAAAAGACCACAAGCTCAACCAATTAGAACCAAATCCAAACATATAAAGCAGTAGTATAAAACTTGGGCTCTCAGACTCATAAAGATTACCCCACAAAGACTCAACCAACTAATCTACAGAGTATGTTCAATAGATTGAAACTAGTCAACATATTTAGACTTTAAAACTCTATATTACATGCTAGTGACAGGATCTGAATGACCTTAAATATAGGCAGGCTATCGCAGGAAGTTCATATACATAAGCATGGATATCAAACTATAAGAACTAAGCTAATATGTGACTGACTCATGATATAAACTATTATAGACACAAGAATAGACACAAGAATCATTTAGCACCGAACTATCAACTAAACCAATCCAAAAAAAAAAAAAAAGCTAATCCGGCATAATAAAGCTACAGAAGTAACATACGCCACCTAGAGCAAATAATACTAGCATGCTAGACTAAACAAGCAGCAAGCAGGTTTGAGCAATACACTCACAGTGCAAATTTGGACTTAAGACTCAGGTTTAAACACACTTTAATTAGACATACTACATCACAGTTTAAGCAGATTTACTAACAACAATAACTAGATAAAAGGTTACTAAGACCATATAATATCACTATAAATGTGCATATATATCCCGTATCAAACTAGATTTATCTCTTATAGGCCTTAATTTCAGGCAGTTATGGCATTGTGTAATCATTAAACTTATATGAAACATTTAAACCATCACGACAACGTTGTGCATCAACATAAACGTGAATAAACAGTAATTGAACACAGATTCCTAATAAACCTACGTGACTTTGAACAATAACGTTTGAGCCAAAACTGGTCATTTAATCAACGTATTATGAAAACTAACATCTTATCACATTCTTTGCTAATTGATAAATAAATCACAACAGATATGCTGATCTACTGACAATGACACCAAAAGAAAAACCTTAATACCACCATTTAACTAAAGTGTGAACTATTACAGCAAGTAGTCGGCAACTATGTTATCGACCATTAAACTACAATTAGCTAAACACACAATATACACGAATCCTATCAAGCTACTAACTAAGACTAGATTATCTAACAGCAGAACACACATAAACGAACTGAACTGATTGAAACGATAGACAGGTGTAAACAACAAAAACACTTACTAAATTACTAAAAACTGAAATTAAACAGTTAAAGGAGGATTGTTTACCTTCTGTTGGTGCAGTGAATTGGGGTGCGGAGGTCCCGAATCAACGCTCGATTTTTAAAGTAACAAGCCGAAAAAGTAAAACGACTTAATCTTTCAAGCGGGTATTCCCAAATATAGTGATTAAAAAAAAAGTGTAAATGTTTAGGAATGGTTACGGTGGGTGAAAAAAAAAAGCCCTCTGGAACAGAAATGGAATTTTTAACAAATCCCGGATTTAAAGTAGCAGTGGAGATATCGAAAAATATTGAATGTGGTAAAGTCCGTCCCCTTTTGAAGATGTAAGGTGATATTTTTATAGGTGTAAAATTAAAGTCTAGGGTTTCGATTTAGGCGGGATAATGAAATCGATTCAAAGTTGAGTCAAATGGACCGTTCAAATCTGAACGTTGAAAGTGTTTCAGGTGGTCACGTGATTCGGCTCAGACATGGCTGAAAAAGCAGAGATTTGTGTTGGTATCGTCATTCACATAAGGATACAAATCTTGCACGAAAATGGGTGGACAAGGTCTGCCATGGTTGAAAGAAAACTGAACCTTTGCTCAAAAAGAAAGAGATGAGAGAGAGAGGAAAGGGAAAGGAAAGAGAGAGTAGAGGGACGGCAGAGTATTGCACGAAAATGGGGTGGCAATCTGCCATGGTTGAAAGGGGAAATGGGTTTTGCTAAACATGGAGGGGAGAGAGAGTAGAGAGAGACGAGAGAGAAGAGGGCTGCATCGCTAGCGTTCTGTTTTAGGGGAGATGGTGAATAACTGAAGGGAATGGGCCGGTCGGGTCGGGTGATGTTGTTGGGCTGGATCGGGTAAGTGGGATAATGGGCTTAGTTGGTCCGAAAGTTTAGGGGTAATGGGCTGGTCGTTTGGGCTGTTGAATTTAATATTTAGGGGCTATAAAAATGGCTGAACAATATTAATCCTTTCTCCTCTATTTTAATTATTTTTGGGCTTCTAATTTAATAACTAGTACAATATATATTATGTGAAGACAAATAGTAATTAGTATGTAGAAAGTAAAGGATTTAACAAAGTAAAATTAATTTAATGAGTACAAATCCTAAAATGAAACGATGACGAAGTTACTGTTCATGCCGAAATCTGCCGGAAAAAATTGGGTACCTGTTCTGAACCGATCGGAAACCTACTGGAGTTTCCGGTTGCAGAAATGAAAAAAAAGAAGCAAAAAAGCAAAGAAAAGAGAAGAAGGAAGAGATCTGGCCGGAAACCTGCCGCCAGTGCTCGTCGGTCAAAGAGAGGGTGGGAGAGAGAGGTACCTGGTCGCCGTTAGGGGCGGAGAGAGGGGGTGGGGTGGGGGTGAGGTGGAAGTTACCGTTGGGGAGAAGGGGTAAGAGAGAGAGAGAGAGGAGAGAGGAGAGAGAAACTCTACTTTTATAGGAGAAATATATTAGACTCAACATAATCTGAAAATGACATAATTTTAGATTTCGGTCGGCATATTTTACGTTTAACTTCGGCATATGTACCATAACATCCACACAAATTATTCCGGAGAAGTCAAAACTTTCAACACTCAACATAATCTAAAAAATACTACAAAACTTATGCCGCATAACTCAATGTACATAATTTACGCCGAGCAAGGCAAAAGTTCAGTTTTTGAAGATGAAAATGTTACAGAAATTATGCCGAGCAAAACAGAAGACCAGTGTGTTTGAAGGATAATCCGTGCAAAAACTTGTAATTGAACCGCAAGGCTTAATTGTCCGAAAAAGGATGAAAATTAAAGTGAAGTCACATTAAATCAAGGAAAAACTACATAGCATAACTAATTCTACTACATATTTATATATAGTAGCTATAGTTTAAAATAATTACATTCCATAGCTAATAATCATATGTTAAATACAACTTATAGCTATATATATATATATATATATATATATATATATATATATATATATATATATATTCGTCTACATTTATTAATGTTTCTTGAAAATCTTCAATTAACTGAGAATTTCTTGTCTTATTATTTATTCTTTTTGGACATGTATTTGCTAAGTGTTCTACAGTTCCACAAGTAAAGCATTCTAGTTTATTTTTATAATTCCTTTTTGTTCGATATTTTCTTACATGCCTATTTCTGTCTAAATAAGGTTTCTGGCTACTGATTTTCTAAATTTCGGTCTGTAAAATACTGACAAAGAGAATTTATAGTGGCTACAAAATGTTTAGCGTCTTTTCTATTATGCGAAATCCATAAATTATCCACTAAGCATCTTTGTTATCTGTCTATTACGTATTCTGGTAATACTTTAAAAGTCCAGTTTGATGGCTGGAAAGCTACTAAGTTATTGGCTCCGAATTGTAACAAATGCTGCTATTTATAGGTGTCTGGCGGACTTCAACTTCGGATTTGAAAATGCTTAAAGAATCTCTTGAGTTCAGCCGGGTGCTCTTTGGGCCCCATCGTCACATGAACTTTTTCAAAAGAAACTTACATGGTTTGTAAAAAGATTTTGAAGTAGACATGGCTATAGAAGAAGCAAAAAGACTCCAAAAAGAAAACACAAATATGCTTTTTAGATGTAAAGGGTGTAAGTTAGGAGAACTAACAATAGAAGAAATCATAAGTCATTTTAAATTATGTGAAGCCCGAACTGATAATTGGGGATATAGAGTAGAACATATATACCAAAAGAAATCAGATAAATTAGATAGAATATTAGAAGATATGCAATATAGTGTTGACGAAATAGAAATAGACTCAATAATAAGTCAAAACGAATTAATGGAATCCAGTGCACTAGTTCTAGTCCGTTTCAAAGAACAACTATTGGAGAACAATACACTGTTGATACTAATACAGGAAATGTACCTAGAAGAAGAGTTTTTAGAACAGCAGGAGAACCTATAGACAATGTTAAACCATCAGGAAAAAGAATGCCTATAGAAGAACCCATTATTCTTCAAGAAGGAGGCAATAAAGGTAAAATATTAAATATAGCAGCACATGATCCACAAAGATGGAATTCAGTAATAGATCTTTGGAAGGGAATAGTAGTAGCAGACTATATAAAAACATATAGTGATACAGACGCGGAAACAATGTATAAATATTTAGAAACCTTTTTAGGAGAATCAGCCAAAGCTTTATGGGAAGCCTATAAAGAAAATTTTCCAATGGAATTTCAACACTTAGTATCTATGGGAGCAAATCCATATAACTTTACTAATAAAATACATACTTTAATTACAGGGGAAGACCCAAATAGTGAATTATTGGTACTACAAAGAAATGCGGTAATAAAATTAGAACAACTAAGCATAAGTAGTTGGTTTCATATTAAGAAATTTTTAAACGATTATTTTTACTACTGCACTATTAGTGGAAATGCGTTTGACCAAGAATTAGGTAAAAAATTATTTAATAAGCTACCAGGAGCCTTAGGAAGAGAAATAGAAGATAGATGGAATAAGGAGCCTTAGAAGATAGATGGAATAAGAGAGACGGAGTAGTACAAAATCCTAATCTAAAATGGTCTATAGGACATAGAATACAACATATAATGGACATACTACAAAAAAAATGTACCCATATACAGATACAAAAACAGCTAAAACAAAATGAAATGAACTTTTGTAAAAGCGTGGTTTACACTACACAAAGCTACGATAAGGACAATTACAAAAAGAAAAGGCATAAAAAATACAGAACACATTATAATAGAAATTATCCTCAATATAATAGAAAGAAATATTATCTTAGAAAACTGCTTGTCTTCGCTATGTAGTATATGTTCTCCGTTACTGAAATTGCACTTTATAATACTATGGTCTTTTAATGCTCTATATTTCTTTTCTGGGTATATTCTTAGGTCTAAGTATTCTAGGTTTTTTAATGTATCTATTTTGCTAGGCTTATTTATTACCCTATCGAAATTTTTATTTTACAAGTTTCTTATGGTGCTCTATAATAGTTGTAATTCTTGCTATATCTTCCCTTATACCGTGTAATTCCCACGTTATAGCAGAGATTGTCTCTTCGTTAATTTGACTTTGTAAGTGTCTATTTTGTATTAGTGATGATAATGTTTCTGAATTTATTACCTCTAAATACGTACTCAAAGCGTTTTCTACTTGTCTATATTCTCGTCTTTTCTTTATCTCTCTGTATAAATACCAATGATTTATAGATATTTGTCTGACAAAGGGTAGTGTTCTCATACAATTAATATGGTCTAAATCGTTTTTGGTCCTTTGAAATCTTTCTGGATTTTATATATCCTAGTAACTTATTTTCTAATCCTGATATTATATCTATTAATTCTTGTAGTCTTAACTGGTTTTCTTTGGTACTACTTAATTTAATATATTCTGGGTATAGGTTATTTAATTCTTGTTTGACTTTTAAATAATGATCTTGCATATTAACCTAAAGGCATACGTTGTACTTTTTGTTCTAGTTGTCTAATATAGTTTTCAGTTGTCTTCTCATATAATCTTAGATGAGTCTTTGGTTCCAAAAATCTTCTCGCTCTGATACCAAACTTATAGGGGGATACCCAATTTTTCAATAAGTTAAATTTTTCAATAAGTTCTTTCAAAAGTTCAAGGGACAAAGCAGGAAATTAATGTTGTTTTCAAATAAATTTTTAACAATCCTACTCGGTACTTCCTCACTCCTATATTTCTCTTCTTATCATGTAGTTATATTTATTAATTTTCTGTCTATCTCCCAATTAGTTTTTATGAACAGTACTACGAATAATCTTGTTATGCTGTTCATCTCTTTCTCTTAACGTTTATGCTTAATAACAGTCTTCTTTAACCACACCCTGGTAACCACGGCCAACATCGTCTTTTATTATTTGGACATTAAAACGGCCTCTTTAAAACCTAGGAATTTACAGGTTAATCCATCGATGTTTTTAAGAAGTTAAGAGAATAACCATATACTAAGAATAACAGATTCATGATGATAAGGAAATAATTACTTAAACATAATAATCACAAAAATAATTTACATAATAGGGAGATTAGTACAGAAAACATAGTAATGAGTTTTGATTCTATTGCACTACATAATTTAGACACTTAAAAAAAAAAATATTATATATGTAATCAGACAAACGTAGTGGAGGAAATAGTCATGATGATACAAAAGGCTGAAAGATTCGTTGAAAAAATCAACGGCTAACAGACATTTGCAGAAAAAGAAGGCTTTATTAAAAGCAACTTTAATAAAGCAGCCACAGTGAATTGACAGATCAGCCACAGTAAATAGACAGATCAGCCACAGTAAACGGACCGATCAGCTAAAAGACAAGTAAATGAAGTTTCTTTCACAGTAAGCGGACAAGTAAATGAAGTTTCTTTTGAAAAAGTTCATGTGACGATGGGGCCCAAAGAGCACCCGGCTGAACTCAAGAGATTCTTTAAGCATTTTCAAATCCGAAGTTGAAGTCCGCCAGACACCTATAAATAGCAGCATTTGTGAAGAAGCAAAGACATCACCAAGAAGAGTATCAACCACCTCTCTCTCTAAAAAACTTCCATATTCCCCTTCTCTTTCATCAAATGCTTCAATCCCTTGCCCAGTCCAAAACCTGTGTAATATAAACACCTATTGTAAATTAGTACTAAGTTTGTAATAACTACCCCCTAGTGTGAAGTAGTTTTTGGGGTTCCCCGAAAGGGAAACCTCTCTCCTTCTTCAAACCATGTAAGTTTATTTACTATGTTTTCTGTACTAATCTCCCTATTATGTAAATTATTTTTGTGATTATTATGTTTAAGTAATTATTTCCTTATCATCATGAATCTGTTATTCTTAGTATATGGTTATTCTCTTAACTTCTTAAAAACATCGATGGATTAACCTGTAAATTCCTAGGTTTTAAAGAGGCCGTTTTAATGTCCAAATAATAAAGGACGATGTTGGCCGTGGTTACCAGGGTGTGGTTAAAGAAGACTGTTATTAAGCATAAACGTTAAGAGAAAGAGATGAGACGGGTGTGCATTCCCCAATGAATGCAAATAGATCCACTGTATCGGATAAAGATACAGCTAGTCCGGTTCAAACGGTAGCCGGTAAAGACTCATCAAATCCGTTGATGGCTGTCACTTTGCCAAAAAGTGAAGATGAGGGATGTTCATCTCTCCAGACAAGAAGAAGACTACCAAAGACATATATACCAAAAGAAATCAGATAAATTCGATAGAATATTAGAAGATATGCAATATAGTGATGACGAAATAGAAATAGACTCAATAATAAGTCAAAAAGGATTAATGGAATCCAGTGCATCTAGTTCTAGTCCGTTTCAAAGAACAACTATTGGAGAACAATACACTGTAGATACTAATACAGGAAATGTACCTAGAAGAAGAGTTTTTAGAACAGCAGGAGAACCTATAGACAATGTTAAACCATCAGGAAAAAGAATGCCTATAGAAGAACCCATTATTCTTCAAGAAGGAGGCAATAAAGGTAAAATATTAAATATAGCAGCACATGATCCACAAAGATGGAATTCAGTAATAGATCTTTGGAAGGGAATACTCATGGTTACAGTCTTCCGCTATATTTGCCAAATTATCTATTGCTTCTAATTCTAGATTTTCTAATCCAATTTCATTTATTAATTCTTCTACTTCTCTTCTGCTTCTGAGTCTGACGAGTCTGTTTTGATTTTTTCTTCAGTGTCTACACTTACTATAGAATATATACTCTCTGTGTCTGACATATATTCGTCTACATTTATTAATGTTTCTTGAAAATCTTCAATTAACTGAGAATTTCTTGTCTTATTATTTATTCTTTTTGGACATGTATTTGCTAAGTGTTCTACACTTCCACAAGTAAAGCATTCTAGTTTATTTTTATAATTCCTTTCTGTTCAATATTTTCTTACATGCCTATTTCTGTCTAAATAAGGTTTTCTGGCTGCTGATTTTCTAAGATAATATTTCTTTCTATTATATTGAGGATAATTTCTATTATAATGTATTCTGTATTTTTTATGCCTTTTCTTTTTGTAATTGTCCTTATCGTAGCTTTGTATAGTGTAAACCACACTTTTACAAAAGTTTATTTCATTTTGTTTTAGCTGTTTTTGTATCTGTATATAGGTACATTTTTCTTGTAGTATGTCCATTATATGTTGTATTCTATGTCCTATAGACCATTTTAGATTAGGATTTTGTAATACTCCGTCTCTCTTATTCCATCTATCTTCTATTTCTCTTCCTAAGGCTCCTGGTAGCTTATTAAATAATTTTTTACCTAATTCTTGGTCAAACGCATTTCCACTAATAGTGCAGTCGTAAAAATAATCGTTTAAAAATTTCTTAATATGAAACCAACTACTTATGCTTAGTTGTTCTAATTTTATTACCGCATTTCTTTGTAGTACCAATAATCCACTATTTGGGTCTTCCCTTGTAATTAAAGTATGTATTTTATTAGTAAAGTTATATGGATTTGCTCCCATAGATACTAAGTGTTGAAATTCCATTGAAAATTTTCTTTATAGGCTTCCCATAAAGCTTTGGCTGATTCTTTTTGTAATTGTCCTTATCGTAGCTTTGTTAGTGTAAACCACGCTTTTACAAAAGTTCATTTCATTTTGTTTTAGTTGTTTTTGTATCTGTATATGGGTACATTTTTCTTGTAGTATGTCCATTATATGTTGTATTCTATGTCCTATAGACCATTTTAGATTAGGATTTTGTACTACTCCGTCTCTCTTATTCCATCTATCTTCTATTTCTCTTCCTAAGGCTCCTGGTAGCTTATTAAATAATTTTTTACCTAATTCTTGGTCAAACGCATTTCCACTAATAGTGCAGTAGTAAAAATAATCGTTTAAAAATTTCTTAATATGAAACCAACTACTTATGCTTAGTTGTTCTAATTTTATTACCGCATAGAAAGAATAGGAATAATAAAAAATCAAAAAGACCTAGATAATATAATAAAAATACTAGATGAAATAGAAATTATAGGAGAAAGACCATTAAAACATTGGAAAAATAATAGGATTGTATGTAAATTAGATATAATAAATCCAGACTATATAATTAAAACAGCTTCGATTGAAGCAACAAATCAAGATGTAGAAGATTTTAAAGTACAAATAAAAGAACTATTGGATTTAGGAGTGATACGGAGATCTACTTCTAAACATAGATCTGCAGCATTTATGGTAAGAAATCATAGCGAAATAGTAAGAGGAAAAGCAAGAATGGTAATAAACTATAAAAGACTTAATGATAATACTAGAACAGATGGATATAAGTTACCAGACAAAACAGAATTAATAAATAGAATACAAGGAAAGAAAATATTTAGCAAGTTTGATTGTAAATCAGGATATTGGCAGGTACGAATGCATGAAGACAGGATAGAATGGACTGCATTCACCTGTCCTGAAGGACATTTCGAATGGTTAGTAATGTCATTTGGATTAAAGACAGCTCCACCAATTTTTCAAAGAAAAATGGATAGTATATTTAGAGAATACAAAAGGTTTGTATTAGTATATGTAGATGATATACTAGTATTTAGTAAAGATATTAAAGAACATTTAGGACACCTACAAACAATATTTAGACTATTTGTAGAAAATGGAATAATAATTAGTAAGAAAAAAATGGAATTATGTAAAAATTATATAAATTTTTTAGGAGTAATACTAGGAGAAGGAAAAATAAAGCTACAACCTCATATAGCCAAGAAAGCTTTAGAAATGCCAGATAAGCTAGACAATGTGAAAGAATTACAAAAATTTTTAGGAATAGTCAATTATGCTAGAAATTTTATAAAAGATTTAGGAAAGATAGCAGGCCCATTGTATTCAAAGACTGGATCTAATGGTCAAAAACACTTTAATACTGAAGACATTAAATTGGTACAAAAAATAAAAGAAAAAATAAAGAACATTCCCCATTTAAATATGCCTCTAGAAACAGACTACTTAATTATAGAAACAGACGGTAGTTTCGAAGGATGGGGAGCAGTACTAAAAGCAAAACCTAATAAATATAGTAATAAAAATGAAGAAAAGATATGTGCTTATCAAAGTGGTAAGTATAAAGAAAAAGGAAATATGAGTAGTATAGATGCGGAAATTCTAGCTGTAATATATGGATTAAATAGTTTTAGACTATATATCCTAAATAAACCAGAAATACTAGTTAGAACAGACTGCGAAGCTATAGTTAAATTCTATCAAAAAATTAATGATAAAAGTAGCAGTAGACGAAGATGGTTAAACTTTATGGATACTATTTCTATTTATAATTTACAATTTGAACATATAAAAGGAAAAGATAATAATTTAGCAGACCAATTAAGTAGACTAAAGATTACTGCTAACTAAATTTTTATTTGATATATATATATATATATATATATACACACACACACAAAGTAGAATACTCCATCATCACATTATTCACTTCCAACCCAACCCTCCCGTCTCTCTCTCTCTCTCTCCCATCTCCGCCCCACTGCTCTGTCGCCGGCCACCACGACCTTTCTCCGGCGAACTTTGATGGTCAGATCCGGTCAGATCTTAGCCGGATCTGACCGGATATACATCAGATCTTCACCGATTGGCCTCTCATCCTTCTCCGGCAAACTTTGAGGGTCAGATCGGGTCAAGATCTGACCGGATCTAATGGATATACATCAAATCTTCAACGATTGGCCTTCCATCCTTCTCCGGCGAACTTTGACGGTCAGATTCGGTCAGATCAGAGGCCAATAGGTGAAGATCTGATGTATATCCGTCAGATCTTGACCCGATCTGACCATCAAAGTTTGCCGGAGAAGGATGAGAGGCTAATCGGTGAAGATCTGATGTATACAAAATTATGAGTTTTGTATACAACCGATTAAATATAATAAAGTGAATACAATGTAAAAGTAGCTACAATGAATACAGTTGAGTTTGAATACATTTAAATTGAATACAAAATTCAGCAAATTTTAATGATTGTATTCATGAATACAGCGACGCGAATACAATAAGTAACAAATGTTGAGTTTTACTATATGTTTGCTACATGATGTAAATTAGGTAAAATGTAGCTAAAAAGCAAAAATAAGGCTTCCAAGTTAGTCGTTTATGAAATTGTCCCTTCAATCAAATGAAATGGAAGAGTAGAAGAGTTAATTACAATTTAATTTTGCAACAATTATTGGTTCCTGGGAAAAAGCTTATGACATCTTATATCTTATAAATATAAATACATTAAACATTCACTTCAACCCTCATAGGACCAGAAAAAGAAATAATGAATACATCAAGACTTTTTGTCCCTCTGTGCTGCTTGATCTTAGCCTTTGCATCACTAGGTGATTGTTTCTTTTAATCTATGATTTTCATTTGCTTATCGAAACAAAAATTACTAAATATATAATCAAAGCTTTATTCTTTATAAAATTAATCAGCAACCAGTGAAAAACAATCACTATTAAAAGGTACTTTAATGGTGGACCAACAGAAATGAAAATGGTTTTTAAAAAAAATGGCTAAACTTTCCAAAATATGCTTATTTTGAAAAAGTGATTTTTGTCAAAATGCTTTCCATATAAGTACTTTTTGGGGTTCGGTAGGTAAGGAAAAAAGAATCTAAAAGCAATTTATCTATATATAATCTAGACAAATACTATTAGAGGTGATGTTGGGGGTAGGAGTGTGGGGTGTTGCGGATAGGGGCTACGATGGCGGGATGAAGATGAGGTGTATTGGAGGGTAGGGAGAACATAATCAAGAAGATGCAGTAGTTACAAGATATGTCATTGAAGCTTACAGATCTGGCTTCTGTACAAAAACTGACTAAGCCACAGCTAAGAAGCTAGTGAAGTCCAGCAACTGATCTGGACTATTTATTGAGGTCAAACAGGACCAACTAAATAAACTAGCAATAAATTTAGGGGTCGTTTGGTTGGAAACTAGTTATCTCAGGATAACTTATTCTGAGATTAGTTATTCCACCCTCCCACAGGGATAAAATAACACTACGATCCCGGAATAACTAATCCCGGGATTAGTTATACCGCGATTTTATCTCAACCAAACATGGGATAAACTCATCTCAAATATAATCCCAGGATTATTTATCCTTATCCCTCGTACCAAACGAGCCCTCTCTAACCAAATACTCCAAAAATGCAAGCAAGCATCATTCTCCAGATATTCTGGATGGATTTATCAACTCTCCACACACACCAGGACATATATGTTTCCCTTACTGATTGAGGAACGACCCATTTGAGTACAGAAATGCACATAAACATGCTCCCCAAATCAGAGACAACTTCACAATGTAGAAAAATATGGCCAGGATTTGCAGCTTCTTTTTTACAAATATAACACCTGTTGGGTAACTCAATTTTCTTTTTCATCAAATTATTCGAAGGCAAGCCTCATTCAGAACTGTCCAGGTGTAACAAATGACCTTGGGGGACTGTTTACCCCCATTTGAGTCTGTCTGCTGCCAATGGGTTAAGGAAGCCTTGCTGTAGACTAGAGAGGAGGTTTAGCAACTCAGAGAATTCCCAGTCATACAAATCCCTTCTAAGCATGATATTCCAGTTAGTCCCTTCTTTGTAAGTTGCAATGACAGCATCCGGATCCTGGGCTAGATTGAAAATGGTGGGAAATGCTTCCTGCATAATGGAGTTTCCTGTCCACTTGTCCTTCCAAGACCTGATAGTGCCATTCCCTGCTTCAAAATGAATATTCTGAGCAAAAGAGATTCTTTTTAATCAAATAAATGAAAAAGAGCTCATGAACTACCAGAACTAAGATTGTGGACTGTGCTGATAAGGAAAATGCAGAAATCAAGACTATATATAGGGTGTGTTTGGTACAAAGGAAAATGTTTGCCATAAAAAATGTTTTCCTGGAAAATAGGTGATTTTCTTACTTATTTTCTAGTGTTTGGTAAGTAAAACAAAAAATATTATTCCAAGACCATTTAATGTAATTTAGGAAAACACTATGAGGTGGGGTGGCGCGCGGAGTTAAGGTCACTGGGGGTGGGGGGTCAAAGTTGCGGGGGTTAAGGACATTGGAGGGTGGTGAGAAGACAATGAACTTGGAATGCCACTTATGAAACTTGTTTTCCCTACTCTAATTAGAGCAAGTCATTTTCCTTATTTTTAAGGAACTTGTTTCCTAAATGTTTTCTAAAATATTCGCACCAACCAAACACAGAAAAATTAGAAAACCATACCAAATTAGGACAGTCTTTTTACCTAGTCTGTTTTTGATAATTTACTAACCGTAATTAGGACAGTTAGTTATAGTTAGTTATAACTTATTGGTCATGAAGGAGTTAAGCTAAGATATAGACTACCCTGTACTCTCATTTGTAAGCACATTGAATATGAATCTCATTAAAAATATTCTCTCTCTGGAATCTCGATATCTCTCTCATCTTTTTTCTCCCTGTTCTTCAATATTTCTAGGGTTGAAATCTCTGATTAAAAAGAAGTCGAAGTATCAGAAAATCTAATATGTTTAACAAGCCAAGTTCTTTCAATATTTAAGCTCAGTTCCTAAAACAATAATGCCTAACTTAGCTTAAGTCTCAAGTAGAGTAAGCAAACTTCATTTCAACAAAAATGCTTTCGAATTATCTTCTTTTTCTGTTCAGATAAGGTTTAATACATAATGACAAATGAAAAATGAGCAGAAAAAAATGGAAATGCTCATGTTAAATTGGAACAAGTTAAGATTGGTAACCATCTAATGGGGATTCTAATACCTAAGTCCTTCAGCAATCTCAAAGAAGTGAGCAAAATTTTCGTCAGGTGTGCCTACTTTGATGCCATGTCCAAGGTTCAAAAGATGTTTCCCTTTACCAGCTTTCTTGACAGTATCATTTATTCGACATACATTCCTTTGAGCCACAAGGACTCCAGGATCCACATTGCCTTGTACGGCCACATCAGGACCCAGTTGTCTCCTTCCATCAGCCATATCAACTGTCCAATCCAAGCTTACTACATCTACACCAGTCAAGGGTAGTCTGTCAAGCAAGCCGCCAGATCCACTTGAGTAAAGAATCAGTGGGAAATCAGGACGAGTTAGCTTCACCGTATGCACTATCTGTTTTAAATAAGACAGACTAAACTCTTCAAAATCGACTGGGCTTAGCTCAGTGAACCAGAGGGAAAGAGAAAATGAAGCAGCTTTTCATCGTCTTTCTCTAACATCTACAATTCTACAACTGGGATGTTCACACAGGGGTGCCTCCATTTCTAAAATCTTTGTTAATAATAAATTACCTGTAACAGGAGTGTGAAGACAGCTTAAACAGTGAAGGAATTATGCCAGCTTGCATCAAGTTCTTTGCGCTCCAGCTTCTTTTTTCCACCAATTAAGGGAGAAAAAAACACCTGTGAATTAGTCTGATTTACTACGGAGTAATATATTTCCCCTCACTCTTCACCACCGTTTCTACTTAAAAACATCAGGACTAGTTCTCATTTTGGTCTTACAAATTACAGTAAATCATAGTGTTGAATCAATCTTTCTGAGCTTCAAATCAACTGGAAGCTCAGAAACTAATTTACCGTATGTTGTCAATCTCTGTACGTCTTTGTCGGTACAGGTGATGAGCCCGTGTTTCATCGCCCCTATCCAAGTGGCTTGCGATCAATTTTTTATAAACATGAATGCCCGGTTTCAAGGATTGACCAATCATTAAAGATAGAAACTCGTCCGCTTCTTTCAATCTTCCACGTTGACACAAAGCAATAATTAATGAATCAAAAATCGAAGCATTCGGAGAGATCGACCTAAATTGCATTTCGTAGTAAAGCTTAAGTGCTCCCTCAACATCACCTACGTTGGCATAGCCAGCAATGAGGTAAGCATACATGCTTTGATCCGGAACGAAACCCTTATCCATCAGTTTAGTCAATAGTTGATCAGCACACTTGGCATTTCCATTTTCACAAAGCTTGGCAACAAGTTTGTTAAACGATAAACAACTAGGAACGAAACCATATGCTATCATTTTATCACAAAATTTCAAGCTTTCTTCTAATCTTCCCACTTCCGAACAAACCTTAATCAAATGATTGAACGTTTCATCAAATGGTTTCATATTCAAACACTCCATTTCATCCATCAGCTTAATTGCTTCATCTATTCGCTCTTCCTCACAATATGCACCAATAAACGAATCGTACACTAGCGCATTCCCTTCAAAACCCCGCCTAACCATTTCATCGTAAACTCCCCAAGCGGACTCCAAATCTCTCGTCTTCACCTTTGCAAGAACGACCAAAGAACAAGAAATCGTATCGAGTATCATATTCTTTTGCAACATTCTCTTCATCAACCTCAACCCGTCTTCGATTCTATCTTCCTCAATCATCCCATAAATCAAACACGTATTCACAACAACCCCGGGTTGTTGACATCTTTTTCCATGACTTTTTTCGACAACATCCAAAAATCTCTGCAACCTCCCTTCTTTACACAATGCACTAATCATAATTCTAGTTGTCATTTCGTTCGGGTATATCCTTTTCTCAATCATATACTCATATATACCCCAAACCATACAAGTCTTTTCGGACTTTTGCACTACATGTAGCAAAGTATTATAACTAATGACACTTAACATAAATCCATTTTCATCCAACAATTTACAAACATCCAAACTCTTATCTATCAATCTCAACTTAGCACAACTTTGCACAAACAAATCAAACACAAACGGACACGAATCGACTAACTTATAACTCCCAATTAAAGAATCAAGAACAACAAATAATGTCTCATTTCTCAAAGCAGATTCAATCAATGCATTAGCATGTCTAACAAGCTTAGATTTTGCAAGAATATGAATTATAACACAATAAATAAAAACCCCATGTCGAGTATTCGAATTTTTAGCTGACCAATGAAAGAAATTGAGGGCATTTTTAGCATCAATTGGTTCTTTGAGATGTAAGAGTATTTCTTGAATAATTGAGGGAGTGAAGTGAAAAGACTGGAACTTTTTGGTTAAAGATTCCCAATTTTCACCTTTGCGTAAGGAATTGCAGATAGAAGTGATGATGGGGTTGTTGATATTGGTGGGAACTTGGAGTGAATGTGTTGAATATGAATTTTTGTGGGGTTGAATGAAGAAATGGGAAGTTTTGGGGGTAGTGAAGTGTAAAGATTGGAACTTTTCTGTTAAAGATTCCCAATTTTCACCTTTGTGTAGGGAATTGCATATATTGGTGATGAGGGGGTTGTTGGTATTGAGGGAATTTTGGAGAGTTTGGAGTGAATGTGTTGAATAACGTGTAGTTTTGTGGGGTTGAATGAAGAGATGGGAAGTTTTGGTGAGTAAATTGGAAGATAAAGGGGGAATTAAACGAGGTAGCTTTGTGTTCATGGTTGATTGAGGCGGCGGTGCAGGGTGGCGGTGGGGACTTAGGGAGTTGGAAAGAAAGAGCTTCATTTTGCTCCTTTGGGGCGTGGGGTGGGGTAAATTATCTGGGTACTGTTACTAATTCAGTCACTTTTTTGTCGAATTCAACTTTACCAAACGATGAATCACTATACAAGGCAATTCTTCTTACCTTAGTGTAATCCAGTATTCCATGTGGCCCAAACCCAGTCTCCCCTCCTTGATGGTCCTACATAATTATCCCTCGGATTAAAAAGAGAAAATTTACTGCCCATAACTATCTCTAAGACTTATTTATTAGTAATAGCTATTTTAAAAAAGAAATTATAGTTAATAGCTTAATTATTTATCAAACTACCATCTATAACTTATTTTTATAACTGCAGTGTATTTCCATCTCTCCCACTTACCCACAATTTTTTTTTTTCAAATATTTTTCTCTCACCTATCAAATCTATTTTCTCTCTCACCTCTCTTTCTCTCTCCGTTCCATCTCCTAGTCTTTTAAATTGATTTTCTCTCACCTACTAAATTTATTTTCCCTCACCCCTCTTTCTCTCTCTCTCTTCCATCACCTACACTAGATCTCATGCCAGAATATGGAAGATTGCACTGAAACAGCCCCAATCCCGGGGGGAGGCCTAAGTCTTTTAACCAACATATCTTTCTCTTGCTCACGAATGCCGCCAATAGAATATTTTCTTAGCTTGAGAATAGTGAAAATGGTAAAGCGGTTAAACAAAAGCCCTAACCCTAAAGAATCTGGGGGACTAAGCCATGACTTTAAGAGATTGGAATAGACCTCAGGAATAGCCAACTAATGAAAGAAGAAGTGAGTGCGAACGAACGATGAACTAAAAAACCAAGACGTAAGGAGGCTGAGAAGAACGAGTCGCAGGCCAAAACAAGGTAAGCGAAAGTAGGGAATAATTTACCTCATTCTCTCTCACCTCTCTTTCTCTCTCCGTTCCATCTCCTAGTCTTTTAAATTAATTTTCTCTCACCTACTAAATTTATTTTCCCTCACCCCTCTTTCTCTTTCTCTCTTCCATCACCTACACTAGATCTCATTTTCTCTTACAAATCAAAAGAATCCTACAGTAGTAGCAACAGCCATGGTCGACGACGGAGTGAAGCTTTGTTAAAAAGAGCCATGGTCGACGACGAAGTGAAGCCATGGTCGACGACGGAGTGACAAAAAGAGCTCTAACAACGGTGAAGGACGACGGAGTGAAGCTTTATTAACTAGTCCAATTGAAAGTATTTATCTCCAGATAATGTCCTTTTTGTAGCAATCTGAGACGACCCGCTTCGTTCCCATGAGAACACCATTGATGAGAGTTGTGGAGCTTCATGCCCACCAAGCGTTTGATAAAATGTTTCAGTATATTTCAGTGTATTTCAGTACATTATTTCGCTGTATTTCAATGTATTTATCTTTTTTGTGTAAATATAGTGAATGTTCCAAATATGGAGCCTATGTTTACTACACTTTGTTTTCACGACTTTTGTATTTCGCTGTATTTCTAATTTATGAAACAATTTCTGATATATTTCATTGTATTCCATTGTAATACGCATACTGCAACTTTATATTTCTTAAACAATTAACTATATTTCATTATATTTCAGTGTATATTTTTCTGTATTTGGAAGTTTTTAGATTTTTAGTAGTTTTTTAATTCAAAAAGTTTTGATTGTGATAAAAGTTGAGAGAGATTCGTAAGCTTTTATGGAAGAACAACCGTTATGCATGATTTATGGGAAGTTTTAAATTGAATCCCAATTTTTTTTAAAAAAAAAATTTCCATAAATAGGGCTTGATTTTACTCTTCAGCGATTTGTGTGAAATATGATTGATTTAATTTAACTTACTATTTAAAAAGGAAAAGAATATTATGTTAAAAAAATATAGCCTATTTTTTTAAAAAATATGTTCCAAAAATAGAGCTTAAATTTACTCTAACGTGTTTTGTATTTTTCTGTATTTCGCTATATTTCACTGTATTTCAAAAATGCTAGATACAACTGAAATACAGCCAAAAGCAGCTACGAATTGTAAATCTTCAACTTGTAGCTATAACTAGTTAGAAGCTATTAAAAGGTAGCTATTTGTCTAAGTTTTACTTAAAAAAAGAGTGTTCACGAAGTCATTTACACATCTTAAAAAATACTAACTTCAAGAAAAAAATGAGTAATTTGACTAAACTATTTCTAATTAAATAGATATTAAAATTTGATCATTTAACACTTAATAAGCGCAATTTTAGAAGAATAAGGTTAGTTTATTGATTTGATAAGTGAACACTCTTTTTGAACAAAACAAAGTAAGTGAATAGTCTTTTTGATCTGGAGAGAGTAGGATCTATTGAAAGAGATATTTTGTATTATAAAATTCTTCATTTTCATGATTCGAACTTGATAATTAAATTAAGGATGAAGATATTTCATTTATTCCACAAAATTCCTTGGTGGTATTTTCAAGGCATTAGCAACACTAGAGAATTGATATATAGTGTACTACTTTCTTTTTGCTTTATTAGTAAAGCAAAGCAATATTGTAAGGTTGTATTGTGGATTCCACTGATTATTGAGATAGAGCCTTCCTTTTGCATATTCTACCATTTCTCAACGTTGATTTGTGTTTGTCATTCTTGCATATGATCATGCTAATTTTTCTTTGTATCATTTCAATTTTATTCAAATGTCTTCGAAGGGACTGTTTTGCATATTGTATGTACTTTTGTACTTGAGTTTCAATTGTCATATTCAAAGTGTCAACGTAATGTGCTCCCATTTCTAGCAAACGAAATAACATTTCTACTATAAAATGAAGGGATAAGGCATCAGTACCCTTGAACTATACCTGAAGTTTTAGTGACATACTTTATTTTTACAGGGATTCTATTATTCCCTGAACTATTTTAAAGTGTAATAAATGTACCCTTCGATGTTGAGGTGGCATAGAGAGCGTCCACTCTCTTGGAGGCATGAGACAAAAAATGAGCTAAATTTCTGAATAATATGGACAAATGTCATTTTTTAATTGGATACGTTTACAACTAATTAACATTACAAAAGGTTAATCTTGAAGAACCTTTTTTTTTTTTAAAGGCAATGCTCTCCATCTTCTTCATTTTTAGGTCTCAAAATTCAAAAAAACTTAATCAAATGTTCACCATTCAAGCTTAACTTTCAACTACACAACAATATCATCACCAAACTCCAGTAATCAATTTGGCCAACAAGCAAGAATTTCAACAAATCATTTTTTGTTCTTCAAGCTTTTTCAAGGTTCAACAATGGTGGATTCAAAATTCTTTCTCCATTTTCGAATCTCAACAACAACTAAGATTTAGAATGAGTTTAGCACTTGAATCTCAACTTTAAAACTTCAACAACCTTCGAATATGTTCAGCACCTCCAATTCTTTTTTAAGTTCATACAAGAACACTAACAATTGTCCTTTTCATTTTTCTAAATAAAAAGTGATATTTCCAATATATTTTGGAATTAAAAGGAAAAAAATAAAATAATTTATAAAAAAATTGCGAAATTACACATGGTAGCGCGTGTATTTCACTGCCCACCAAGAGTTTGGTTTTCTATGCCACCTCAACACTTGGGGTTGCATTTACTATACTTTAAAATAGCCCAGGGGGTAATAGGACATTTGTAAAGGGTAGAGTATGTCCCTGAAACTTTGGGTATAGTTTAGGGAGGTACTAATGTCTTTATCTCTAGAAAGAACATGCTGGCATGACATCTTCTTTTTTTATTTTGTTGGATCTGAAACTTAAGGAGCTGTTTGGACATGATTTGAAATCATGATGGTTTGAAGTTGAAGTTTTGTTTGGACACACAATTTGAATTTCTTAAATTGTATTTTTTTTATAGATATAAAAATCCCACAAGTTGTGAAAACCATCAAAACTTATCAATTCTTATACAATCTTACTAGATGAACAATTCATAGTTCATAACAAAATTAATACGCTACTAAAAGGCCTTAAAAAAAAAGATACAACATCAATTGATCAAACTTTAGTTCAATAAAATGAAAAATTGAACATGAGTTGTAGTGTAACTATATAATCCTCCCACATGGTTGGTAAGAGTAAATTTATTATAAATATACTACCAACTTGTAGATCTTTTAATATTTGATATAAATGATTGACAAACATTAGTGGTAAATGTATATACCAACGTATGGATCTATTTTGACATAAAATATACACTTATGGATCAACTTTTACATTTAAAAGGTTTGAAATCATGATTTGAAATCTCAAATTATGTCTTTTTGGATGATTTGAAATTTCATTTCATGAGATGAAATCGCATGTCCAAACGCTGAATCATGAAATGAAATGAAAATCTCATGTCCAAATGCCTACCTAATGAAAGAAAAGTTATTTCAAAGACGAACATCAACATAAAAGTCGAAGTTCTTCTAAAAGTAGTACATATACAATAACATAACATCTAAATTGTTATAAAATAATAAAATTAAAATGCAAGAGAACATATAATATAGGGATTTGGAGATTGATATTATTTCTTTCACTTCTGTGTATCTTCCATAGGACATGAGTGGTCCTATTTATAGGAAAACTAATTTAGTAATACATTTGGTGATTACCAACTAAAAGATAACTTACATTTGGTGATCACTAACTAAAAGATAACTTACTTTGGTGATCACCAAAGTACTTGAATGATACATGGACATTCACTATTAAATATTATTTACAACATCCCCCTTGAATGTCCATTAATAGATAATGTGCCTCGTTTTACTTTACTAGGAAAAATCCTGTGGAAAAAAGTCCTAGTGAAGGAAAAAGAGTACACATATCTAGTAATACGCTTTGATAGCTGCCTCATTAAAAACCTTACTAGGAAAAACCGAATTGGGACAAAAACCTTAGTTAAGGGAAAATGAGTGCAGCGCGTATTTTACTCCCCCTGATCAAAACTTCACTTGCTGTCTCGGAGATGACGCATTCCAATTTTGCATCTCAGCTTCTCAAATGTTGAGGTTGGAATGTTTCAATGGACAGATTCGCCATATTATCAATCGAGCGAATTTATTGAATATTTATTTCACCTTCTGTTGAATATTTTGTCTGAAAAAGAAATCTAACAAAATGCTTTATCCTATCTCCTTTGATATATCCTTCTTTCAAGTGAGCTATGCAAGCTTTGTATAATATTATTGGAATCTTCATCTCCAAATAAATATCACATGATTGCAGAATGTGCTGAGGTATTGATCTCAGCCAGATACATTCCTGACTTGCTTCTAGATACATTCCTGACATGCTTTAAAAGTTGCTGCTATCCTGGCAGACTTGAATAAGTATAATTGACTGTCATGTAGAACGTTATATTATGGCAACATCCTCACATGCTCACATAATTTGTTTGAGATCTAACTTTATAGAGATCGTATGAATGTCCAGCATTTCATAACCAACAAATCTTGATAATATTGGTTAGAATCAATAAATTCAAATCATTATTTGATTCATCCTGATGTCTCCACGAATAAAAGTGAGGCTACATCTTGCCTGCATATCAATAAAAGCATTATCTCATGGATAGTAATAGCAGGATACGTTAGTGCATCAATGGCACTAAGACATGGTACTTTCTAACCATTTCCGTGAGATCCAAAATTGATATTTCTTTATGTTAAGCGATCTTACAGCCATTGGGGGTACTCAATGGAATCGCTTTAAGGCCTTTTCAATCCTTTAAGAATTTTTCATATAAACTTCACTGTCTAGATAGACATGAGAATATTTCAGTATACGCATTCAAGTTTTTAATGTACTGCCAGACTGTATGAAACCTCATTGCATCCACCACAGGAGAACACATCTCCGTACAATAATGTCAGGACTTTTGCGAAAAACCTTTATACCACAAGGCACGAGCTATATTTTATATCTTATCGATTAATAATTCATTTCACTTTTCGCCTCAAAAGTTTCTTTATACCCCACTGACATTATATCTTCAAATGTTCGGACTATAGATCCAAAAGATTTCATATTTACCACGTGAAATCAAATATACTTTAATTGCGTATTTTCATTTGGCCAATCATCTATCTATCCACATTTCTTGACAGATTTGAATTCAAGATCCCGTTACCATTTATAATGTTGAGCGCTACATTATATCAAAGATGCCGTCGACAGTCATTTGATATCAGTTCCTATGCGACATAACTTATTGAGATCTCTTCATTTTTCATCATTTTCAGGTAGCTGAACCTTTCCCAAGGTTTCATGAAGAGTTATGTCGTGGTGCTCTTTTAAAGCACTTACCTAATTATTATGGCTATTTTGATCATTTGCTCCTCTCCTTCTTCAAGCAGATTTACCTTTGGAACCGATTGGTCTATCACGCTTCAGGCGTGCCATAGACTCTATCCTTCAAGGATTTTAATTCTAATAGGAGCATTCGCAGCTGGAATATGATTTTCACTTTGGTTAGCAAATGCGTCTGGCGGTTAACTGGAATTATATTTTAAACAAGGATCATATTAGTGATAATTCATTATATATAATTTATTTTTCCAGCTGCTTATCATCTCTCCCCCTAATGTTAGGAAATCTAACATTTACCCCCAATCTTACTTGAGGACCCATCTTTGTGCATTATGGTGGAGCAATTGAATCATATAACGCACATTCACATTTTTATATGAGAATTATTTGGTTCCTGACCTTGAACCAATTGTAATAGGGGAACCTAGTTGGCTTGATGCATACAAGCTGCTACATATTAAATAATACATCTCATACCAAAATTTTGTTTGAGAGGTTTGTTCTCATAACCAATTGTTTAGCTATAATTAGAGGCATGCAATTTCTGCTAAACCAACTTGGATGTAAACCAGCATTATCAATATAATTTCATAGTTTGGAACCATGCTCTTAATTTAACAATTTGAGCAAACAACCGTGCAAAAACCAAACTGCAAGTTGATACCAAGTGCACATGTGACCATAACATAGATGCATCTATTAAAATCATATAATAGCAAATTGTCCACATGGCAGGTGAACGGGCCCATATTCACCTTTTTATGTTCCAGAATTATTGAGGGATTCAATCCCATCTTTAGCTGGTATAATTTTCAATTTATCATGAGAACAAGTAGCACAAGAGAATTCTTGAAGAAACTTTTATTTCTTCAATATATAATAATGTGAATTCTCAATTATTTTTGCATCACATTAGAACCGGAATGGCCAACCGGTCATGCCAACTGATATTTATTTCAATAAACTTCTAGTTTACCATCGCATGTGATTCCATCATTGTTATACCCTATTTTAACCGGAGTCAAAATAGTTTACAACATCCCGGTAATTCCGGGGTTAATTAAAGTTAAGGGAGTCGCCACCTAATTATTTATGGTGAATTAGGACACCTAAAATACATTAAAGTTACTCTTAAAGTTAACTCCGTTTTTAAGGTCTACTAACTTAAGATTCTAGGCAAGAGTTCAATTAGTCTAAAGGGAAGGTATTAGGCATCCTTTAAGACCCATTAATAATGGTTAACCGACCGGACTTATGATTAATTAAAAAGGGCTAATGTTAAATATGAAATCTTACGGTAAAAAAATAACTTATAAATAGATATTTTGAATTATAAAGCATTGACTAAATTTGTGTTAGAAAAATAACCGAAGTAGACAAACTGTTTTTAACACGTTATGGGGGTAAGGTTAGAAGCAAATCTGATTAAGATAAGTGAATATTGGCTTATGCATTATTTTCAAATTTTAGTATCTTTGAAAATTATTTCGGAAAGACCATTTGAATCTAGAAAAGAAAAAAAAGGACATTGGGTTATTGATTTTAGTCTTTAAACTTAAGTCATATTCTATGTGAGAAAGAAAAATTATTACAGCTACTGCCCTCAGGGACGTGTACTGCTATAGGTGCTCAAAATTACTCCCTTAATTACTAGTTATAGATGGAATTTAGCATGACTAAATCAAATCAATTGTTAGTCTTCTTGTTCAACAAATATCACACAAGCAAATAGAGGCAAGCAAACCAACAAAACGGAACAAACTAATGGAACAATTAGCCAAATTCCATGGCCTTTTGTACAGCCCGAACGTGGAAAAAACAGTGGCGCGCAGCAGCTTATGGCAAGCAGTAGCTTAGGAGCTTATGGCAAGCAGTAGCTTATGAAAAAAACAGTGGCGCACAACAGCCTAAGAGACGCGACAATTTTCACAGAGAAACAGCGGTGATAAGCGACATCATCTCGTGAATGTGGCAGCAAGGTTGTCGTTCAGTGGTGGTGTAGCCGAGTCTCAAAAAAATGAGACTCTTAGGCTCCGGAATACATGCGAAAAAAAATAAAACAGGGGAAAAAGAATTAGAGAGATGATTTAGTTATCAAACATGAGAAAAGAAAATGTAAGCTAAGGCATGAGATCACAAATTAATTGCAAGTTGATCACAGAACTGAAGAAACAATCACAAACCATATACAGAAGGAGCATGGTCAACTTAAGTCCAGAACATGAGCTATGACATACAGGTGGAACAAAGTGACAAATTGTTGAGTTGAGAAGAGTGCAGTGATCCAAATAGCACAGATTGATTGTTAAAAGAGTAGGAATAGTTACAGAGGTTTTAGAGGGTTCATGCTTTAGACTGCAGTGAGAAGAGGTAGTTGTTCAAGTCTAATTTTGTCTCCAAGAAGTGACACTTAATTCAACAGACAAACAAGGAACAACAGACAAACTTAAAAGGAAAGTAATACAGCAACATAAAGGAACGCAGAACAGTGAGTGTCTAAGGGAAGCAGCAGATTGTTCAGTATAATTCAATAATCAGCAGCAGCTGCAAAAGTTCTCAGCAATCCACATGAATTCTCACCAACAATTAAATCAAGAGTTTTTGACGAAGAGGGAATAGAGGGCAGACTATTTAACTGAAGGCGAGAACAGATTCAAATGAAAGCAGGAATGTAAAACTAAACACATATGCATTTGAAGGCCGAACCATATAATCTAACAGCCCACACTAAATCATTTTGAACAGATAAAGACCATACCATTACCCCTTAACATTAATCAAATTCCACTTTTAACAAACAATCACGGCAATGTAAATTGGAGGAAACTACAACTAACCAGACAAGCAACTATCATCTATCATTAATCGAATTCGACTTAAACCATGCAACGAAGACATGATAAACTAACCTAAGTGTTATATCCCGTATTTTGTACATTGGGACATTCCGAGCTAACCGCTATAAGTTAAGGGTAAGGTTATTTTCCGGTTTTGATCTAATGCACAAGTTGCTTGTAAGTATTATTAGTATGGATTATTAAAGAAAATTTGGGGTTGAAAGTGAATTATAAAAAGTTATAAATTCATGAACAACAAGGCCAAGTTCGCCGTGTGGCATAGGTGGGTTCCTACCCATGGCTTGGCTAATTTTAATTGATCCAAGCCATGTGTGGGGCATGAGACACATGGATGAATTATATATGGAATATTAGATGACTTATTAATCATGTTCATCATTTTTTCCACACTTAGAAGCTTGGAGAAAACAAAGCAGCCATATTCGGCCAAGGTGATCGAAACTTTAGGTCCAAAAATCTTGATCAAAAAAATATTTTCTTCTAGTAATTCAACCAATTGGAAGGTCCTCTTTAACGTGAGGTAGTTGTTGGAGTCAACAAACCATTGTTTGTGCCAATTACAACCCTAGCCAAGTAAGAAGATAAGTGAAAAAAGGTAAGGTTTAATCCTCTTTTTATATGTTATGGATGGTTTGTGTATGTTGTAGTATGTAGAAATTCATGAAATTCATGAAATTTTGTGTGTTGGGGTTGAGCCGTGTAGGTGTTGGTGCTTGGCCGTGTGTGTGTTGTGTTGTGTAGGGATGAGGAACCAATTTTTACTTAGTATTTTGGTTGTTGTTGTTATGGATTCTATGATGAAAATGAAAGTTTAATAATTCTAGTTGAAGTTGTAATTGTTGGAGAGTTGTTTTAGAAGCTAATGCGACATTAATACCACTTCTTGTATCTATGGAAAACGATGTTGTTAGTGTGTAGATTGTTGGTGTAGTTTATGAATTTGGAAGAAAGGAATGTGTTGTCGTTCTTGTTAAGTTGGAAGATTTTGGATTATGCTGTTGTGGTTAATTTGAACATAAGTGAAATGGTTACCGATGTTAGAATGCGTTCTGAACTAATTGTTGAAGTTGGAGATATGGTTGTTAGTATTGTTGATGATGATTTGGCTGATTTAGATTCTCGGGGTTGGTTGTATTTACAGGGGAAATGCTGCCGAAATTTATGTAAACGAAGCGTTAGTTTAGGATTGGACTCTTAAGTGTCTATAGCTAATGCTTGGTATCTACTATATTGTTGTAGATCTTGCGAAAGCCGGGACTTAAGTTCGCATTAGCTTAGGAAGCGGACAAGGTATGTAAGGCTTACCCTTTCTTTCTTTTGGCATGTCCTAGAGCTAAGTAAGGTATGACAAGCACCTTGGGGTAACTCTATTCTTTAATTCCGAGCTTGTTTATGATTCTTATTCACTTCTTGATATGAGTATACTTAGTATAGTCGAGCTTATTGCATGATTGAATAACGAGCAAAGCATAAAGAGTTTTTTTTTTTTAAAAGAGTTCCATAAGTATTAATGTCCCTAACTTTCGTAGACGTTCTTGGATTGCATTAAAACGTTCGTAAAGGATTCTGTAGTAAATGATGGTCATAACTTTCTTATGCAAACTCGGATTGACCCGAACCATGTTTACGATCCTTCAAGTGTCGTTTTGCGTACTTATCTATTGAGTCTTAAAAATTGGTTTGTGTGCATATAGTTTCTCACTACTCTGCTCGTGGATGCCTCAATATGTCCTTCACTGAGCCCGGGCCAGGATACGTTATCGTGCGCCTTCCACTTCATTGTTCACCGCGTCCCTCATTAGAGGGTCGGGATCTGTTATATGTATATATATGTTTTGGAGTATGATTTGTTCTGGAGTATGATGTGTTTCGGAGCTATTCCCTATTCCGGAGTATGATGTGCTATGGCGCCAATGACGGGGTGGCGACCATATTTTGTCCACCGAGTCCTATAATGGGCCGATGTGACATATCCCCTCGGTATGCATGATTTGTGTTTTAAAAGAATACATTTTGGTATTCTGGATAGTGTACTTACTTTTGTATTCCTTGTTCAGATTATGGCTTTGTTTACTGTATTTCATGCCTTACATACTCAGTACATATTCCGTACTGACCCCCTTTTCTTCGAGGGCTGCGTTTCATGCCCGCAGGTACAGACGCTCGTTGCGGTGATCCGCCAGCTTAGGACATCTATTCTGCTATTTTGAAGTGCTCCATTGTCCCGGGGCCTATACTTTTGGTACAAATCCTTCTGTTGTGAATATGTATTTATATATGTATGTCCAATTAGGGTACGATGGGGCCCTGTCCCGCCATATGATACTGTTGTTACCCTTAGAGGCCTGTAGACATGTATGTGGGTCATGGGCAGTTATCGTTCAGTTATGTCAGTATGGATTACGCTTTGGCAATTTCCTGTGTTACGATAGCCTGACCGGCTTGTATGTGATATCATATGTGACGGCTTATACAACATTTTGTCTTGTATTTATAAAAGCCCTTAATATGCTAAACGCAAGTAGAATTTGGTTAGTAAATATGTACGAGTGTCCATCTCGGCACTAGTCACGGCCTACGAGGTTGGGTCGTGACACTAAGTCTCAAACTAACCATTCAACATTAATCCTATCAGCTTAACAAACAACCATGACCTTATAGACCAAATAAAATCAACAACCAATATCGATATGTCGTATAATCATTTCGTCACATCTAAACCCAAGTAAATTACATTCATAACAGAGTACGTTATTTAGAACAAATAGAGCAAAGAGGGACAGTGTCGACCTGTTTTGGGTATAGTGAACGGGGTGCGGGGTCGCGGATCCACACTCGAATGTTAATGCCTCCGAGCTTGCGTATACTCGGATTCAAAACAATAATAGAGTGAAATAGAGTAAAATGTTTGGTGTTTTAAAATCGATGTCAAGAAATAAAGTGAGACTGTTTTTTGTATTTTTTTTTTAGAAAATTCAAACTGCTGAAGAAAAGAACCCTTTTTTTTTTAGAGTGAGGCTCTCGGCTGTTCCCCCTCCAAATGAATGCTATAAGCTCCTATTTATAGTGTGGACTAGGGTTTTCAAATTTCAAATCTCCAAACAAGAAAATCAAGATCCGTTCAACAATCGATCTCTGCAAATCGATTTTCTCTCAAAAACTTGAAATCTCTCTTGATTTCTTGTGTTGACTCCATTAAAGAGGAGAGATGAGGGGACTAGCATCTTACTTCAAAATGGAAAAATCGAGACTCTGCTTCGGGATTTAAAGTAATATCCCACACGACGGGACAGAGACGTTAAAATACGCTCAGATGAAGCAGGCGTACCGACGATTTTTGGTGTGGAAATGGAAAGATATGACTGTGCACGGCTAAGGGGAGGGTGTATTGCAGCCCAAAATGGTGAAGGGAGAGAGGAGCGTAGCACGAAAATGGATAGGCAAAGATTTGCCATTGCTAAAGGGAGAGTAGGGTTTTGCTGCAAAAGGGGAACGATGAGAGAAGGTAGAGAGAGAGATGAAAAGTGCGGCGTCTGTTTGGTTGAAGGGATTACGTTTGCTGATGAAATGTAGAAATTGAAGTGTATTAATTCGTTGGGCCGGGTCGAGTAAGGTGTTGGGCTGGGTCAGAAGGGATAAAATATGGACTGATTTGGGTTTAATCAAGTGGGCTGGTCGGTTAAATGGAGTGATGGTGAGCTGATTTATTTAAACGGATAGTGGGCTTCACACATGGGCTGGTCTGAAATGGGTTGATGGCCGTTTGGGCTAATAATTTGGCTGACATTGTTGATCCTTCCTCCTATATTTTAATTATTCTTGGGCTTTTAACTTAATAACTAGTACAATATATATTATGTGAAGACAAATAGTAATTAGTATGTATAAAGTAAAATTAATTTAACGAGTACAAATCCTAAAATGAAACGATGATGAACCATTTAAGATTTGTGATAAAGTAATACTAGCAATGTTGATAGTAGAATTGTGAAAATGAAAGTAATGATATTAATAGTAGTAGAAATAGAAAATAGTAGCGAAAACAAAGTATTTAGCTCGTTAATAAATTTAAAAACCCAAGGAAATAAATTGGAATAAAGGAGAGACAAAATTAGGTGTCAACAATCATCATGCTCATAATTGTGTAGTACAAACAGGAGGGAAGCAACGTAACATTTCACATTTATATTTCTTACCCGCTATATGATTGTAGTAATATAAAGATATTAAATCTTTCCATCATTTATAGTCTCAATATGAATGACCACTTTGGCGATTACTTTTGAAACTTAATAAGTTTCTTTGAGACTTACTACAGTATAATGCTTTCTTGATAATCAATTTAATTCCTCCAAAGTAGTAATAAATTGGCTCTTCCAGAGCTCCCAATTAATTGTGTACTACCACATATTTCATAACACCATCCGTATGGTGAACATATCCTTTAAAGGAGAAAATTATATAATTTCGGTCGTGATCAAAATTATTATAGGCAAGATCTATTTCTTGCTTTAATCTTTTCCCTGTACTATCATAATCGACAAGATGATCAATGACTACTTATTCCACATTAACGATTTCTCCCAAACCTCCCCTAGAGGTGAGTTGTGGTATTAGCATATACATACATAAGCACATATTTATCCATATCTTTTATCATATCTTGCCACATTCACTTTCAAGAATGGGCCAGCATTCACGATGCTTATCATACATCACATTCTCTTCAAGGAACAAACTATAATCATTTGTATGTGCTTCAAAAATTTTCATTATAAGCTTATTGTGATGCCTGGGAATTTATCATATTTATATGACCCACTTCAACATCGCTTTGAAGGTCAAGTGCGCCTCCACTTTGTATTCTTTTCTTTTGATGGAGGATTTATATAATTTATTAAATTAGGTCGCACAACAACCGCATGCTCAATGACCTTTCATATCACATTGATGGCAAAAATTACCTTTTGAAGGACTATTTTGAGAACCCATAATATTCTTCCCTTTTATAATTATCATAATGATGACTATTATTATTTTGTCCTTTATCACGTCCATGCTAATTCATATAGCCACAACAAATATTTTGTCATCTTTCAGACTTATCATATACTGCTACCACATTCACTTCAGGGAATGGAGCAAAGTAAGTGGGATGGGCTTCACAAGAGCATATTAATTTGCTCAGTCATAATCATATCATCAATATCGTGCATTGGGACTTAAACCCAATGTCTTGTTCATATAAAGTTGTTTTTAAGCCATAACGAGATGGGACTTGAATCCAACTTTTTATATTATCATCATAGTGCACCGGGACTCAAACTCGAGTCTTTTAAATAAAGTACCACTCTATGATTTTACGCATAACTAAATTAAGTTTTACCAAGACATGAAATAAATCAATTCATGTGGTCAAACATTTTTTGTAACCTGTATTACAGTTCAAAGTGGACCATAAAATCATGTCATAATATCTCTCGAATTTTTCATATTGCTCTTCGGGAGCAATTTTGTGACATGATATAGATAATATTTCTCATATACCTATCTTCAATTGTAGCCACAACAGACTTATGAAAATATTACTACTTCTGGTGGTTATAGACATAAATAAGTTTAGACACAACGAGGCATAGAAAATATTGTCACTTCTGGTGATCAGGTATTTCTTGTAAACTTTCATTCTTAGCCGTTAAGAATTACAAAATTAATATCATAATTCATTTTAACAATATTGTTCTTCAGGAATAAAATTTGAGGCATAAATGATCTCGAACCATTTAGGTTCCCATGGACCCGATAAATCCAACGACTTGTGATAGCCATATATACTCCTTGTGAGGCCATCCATATCATGTGAAAGCATGAGTTAAATAACTTAAAGTATTGCATACCTGAATTACCTTTAGAGGTGATGAATTTTGCAGATGCTCAAAGGCAAATGTCATTCGCAAATAATTTTAAGATATTTTCATTGCATAACAAGTAAGAAACTCTTTCTAAATCTCATCATATAAAAAGGGTAATCCTCCACAACCAAAATTCTTGTATTAGTGAAATAATCAATTTGGTCATCATGTTTACAGTAACTTCGTGTAAACATCAATATGCCTATTAGCGAATTAAAGCTATGCAGTGAGCAAAGGACCTATATTTTATGTCGAGTAGTGCATAGTATATATATATATATATATATATATATATATATATATATATATTCATGGTGAAGCAATATGGCTTCTACCTTATAGATATATATTAGAAATAGCATGAACAAGAACAGAGAAAAGAAATTTTGATCTCATACTACTTTATCGGCAAACCCTCAGAATAAAAGCATGATACTTACCTGGAAATTGCTTTAATCTTTTCAAAATCTTTGTCCAAGATGGCAGAGTCTCGTGCTGATAACGTGTTATAAAATAATAAAATTAAAATGCAAGAGAACATATAAGAAAGGGACTTGAAGATTGATATTATTTCTTTCACTTCTGTGTATCTTCCATAGGACATAAGTGGTCCTATTTATAGGAAAACTAATTTAGTAATACATTTGATGATCACCAACTAAAAGATAACTTACATTTGGTGATTACTAACTAAAAGATAACTTACTTTAGTGATCACCAAAGTACTTGAATGATACATGGATATTCACTATTAAATATTATTTACAACATACATAACATTATCATCAATCAATACAATAATTGGGAGTAAATATTCTAGAACGTTCGGAAGAAATAACGTTCTAAAAGGATCAAAAGTTAGGCATTTTGATAATAATATATTCAACTGAGATTTTAAAACAAGACTATTTGAAGTTAAAATTACAAGAATAATATTTAAAAGTTGAAAAAATATTACTATTAAAATTGAAAGCAAATAAAATTTTACGACTGAAAAATCCTTTTCCAATTGATATAGTGAAGTAGTTCAATTTTTATATATGAGTCGTTCAAGAATGCGACCTAGTCGTCAAAATATAGGAAAAAACTTACTCGCTATCGATACGTATATCAAATCAAATAATTTAAATTTAATAGTTAAGAATTAAATTGAAATACACTTCAGTTAATCGAGGTGAGTGTACGGAAAATACTCCCTCCCGCCAATTTACTTGTCATTTTTTCCCACGCCCCTTAAAAAGAATATTAATTAAGGCGTCATTTATTTGCACTTAATATATTAATTAATCGCCATTAAATGCATTTATTTAGATAATCACTTATTTGGTCGGAATAGGTTTTAATCATTAAGATCTTGAATAAAAATTTATTTTTATATGGATAACTCAAACCCCTTCCCTACCCTCGTCGACCCCAGCCCGCCTTGCCCCCTCTCCACCCACCACTACCAATATCAACCACCCCCACCCTCCAACCTCCCTCCCAACTCCCACTATAAAGCATCTCCATCATCACTAAAGAACATAAATGTTTCATTTCTTAATCAAATAATATTATTTTATTATATTTTTTTATCTATTTTTTACTATTTAGTTACTTTTTTATTTGAATTATATATTTATTATGTTTAAATAAATACATTATACATATTCAGATGTTGAAAAACAAACAGTCTTAATCATTCAGTGTCCAGATCCAGAGACAACTTCTTAATTATTTAGATGTACATTCAAATTTGAAATAATCTTAATGAAAACAGATGAGGCCTAAAACGGTAACTTGACTAAATTAATCTTAGTTATTCTTTGGTCTCTATTTAATAATAATTTTTTTTCATTAATCTTTCTCCACATTTATTGAGCAAGGATAAAGGAGAAAACCAATAATTAATTATATTTTGCTTTTTTAAAATGACAATTATTTTGAACCATCAATTTTTAGTAAGTACCACAAGTAACATGGACCAAAGGGAGTATATACAGTGACAGAGCTCTTCGGAGGAAAAAAACACTGTTTTTATAAGGTTAAAATTATTTTTTATGTATGTATAATAGATGTTGAACCTCCTTAAGTTTCTTCGTATGCTTATTTTTTTATATTTTGAACTCCCTCGACGGAAATCCTGACTTCGCCACTGAGTATATATTTGCATTCATTGATTTGATATAAGTATTGGATATCAATAAGTTTTTGCCGTCGATAAAATTGGAAAAAAATATAGTAGATATTTTATGTCATAACTAAAATTTATTCATTAGTCACTATTAATTAAAATTAACAAAATTCCTGTTTTACAAAGTCTTAACCCTAAACCCGAAACTAACGCTCAAACCAAGCCACAACCACAGCCAAATCACAAAATTAATCAAACACAAATCAAAACCAAAATCAATCTCTTAATTCATAAACACAACCACAGCCCTGTCTTCAATGGTTCAACCCTTAATCATCTTTTTTTCATCATAATAACAAGCCATGGAATTAAACTCCACCCTTCCCCTTTCTCAATCACCCAACAAAACTCATCAATCCCTTAATAACTCCTCTCCTCCTTCTGAACTCCCTGTCAAATGCAAAACAACCATCAACAAAGGAGACGGTTCAGACCTCTTATTAAAATTTGACTTTAGACCACTAAATTTATCGAGCCACCTCCCCAGTTCTCAATCACCCAACAAGACTCAACAACCCCTTAATAACTCATCCTGTCCTTCTAAACTCCCTATCAAACGCAAAACACCCGAAAACGACCCGTTTATCGACCCGAACTCGCCACCATTCAAGTTCCACCGTATATGGACTGAACCGGATGAGATCCGTTTTCTTCAAGGCCTTCTTAACGGGTCATCAAAAAACATGTTTTTCCCACGTGACCTTAATGCCTTCTACACAAATTTCTCAAACACCATGTCACAGCCTTACACGAAAAATCAGTTATCAGAGAAACTACGTAGGCTTAGAAAAAAGTTTCGGGTTATTTCAACCCGTTTGGCTAAAGGGTTAGATATGTCATTATTATCACCCCATGATCGTTCTTTGTATGATCTATCTAAACAGTTATGGCACCCTGATTTTGCTCAAACGTCCCCGTTTAATGCCGATAAGTCAAAAAAATCCAGACCAAAAAATGACCCGACCCATGACCCGGCTCACGACCCGACCAATGACCCTGATCGTGACCCGACCCGTGAGGGGGTTTGGGTGAGTGAGGAGGATGTTGAAGTGGGACAGGGTAATGATGAGAAGAATGATGGTAATGGTGATGGGAGTTTGAGGGAGGTGAATGTGGAGTTGGAAAACGGGGATATTATGGGGGAGAAACGGGTCGATTTGGATGGTCCGGTTCGGGTCGGGGTAGGATATGGTATCGGGGATATTGCTGCAGCGAAGGTGGTGATGGATGTTTTTGATGAGTGTTTGAATGATTTTAGAAATGGAGAAAGATCAAATCTTGGTGGTTTATTGAAGGAGGAAAGCGCGGAGGAGAGGTGGAGGGAACAAAGAGTTGCGGAGTTGGACGTATTGTCGCGACGTTTGAGGTTGGTGCTTGAGCATTCTCTTCAAAGTCAATGAGTAAATGTTATAAACTGTATATGGAATTTAGTTGCTAACTTTTAATAGTCTGAGTTTAGGTTTCCTTGGTTGTTTTTTGCTCATACAGTAGTATTACTACCTTTTGTTCAAGAAATTTTGTAAAATTCTGGCAAAAGAAGATATTTCCTTCACATATGGTACTCTTCCGGCTTGTGATTATTTAATTCCTGCATTTGATCCAGTTATAATGACATGATTTGAGATTTCCTCCACCCCCTCTGCCACCCTGGAATTTTTTGACAGCATGTCATTGTTCATGTGAGATATAACTTGATAGAAGGTATTCTTGCTAGTTTTGGATAACTTTTAGGATAAGATAAGAACATAGTTTATGCTTTATCGAGAATAGAAAACATAATGATCTTGTGATCACTTTTAGTTATAGTAAGCAGTGAAGCAATTGTAGCAATATGGATTGTGATGCTTATAAGTATATGATTATCATATGTATAAAATATATGCAGTTGTCCTATTTATGTAGTTTTAGAGTTGGCATGAACGCTCAAATGTCCTAAATTTATGAATTTATGTCCTGGCCAGTCGTTCTGTACCTCAGATAAACAGGTAACAAGAAGGACGATTCTTTGATATTATTATCTTCTGTTATTTCGAAGGACATTGCCTTTTTTAGAGCATGGCTTTTCTGCTTCTAAAGTTGAGCTAAAATCTATGTTGCTCGGACTATCCAAAAATGTAGTCGTAGCCGTGATGCATCCTCCAAAAATGCACTACTTTTGGAGGATCTGACACGCACTTAGTGGCATTTTTGAAGAATTCGAGCAATATAAGCTAAAGTGGTGGTGTCGACTGCTTGTTCTTGCTTGGATGTATAAAGCAGGTAATTGGTAGTGTTAAACAGTTAAACTCAAATCAGTTGATATTTTCTTGGAAAGAATTAAATAAAGTAAGCTTTGATTTCCTGCATAATGAAACTGGATTTGTTGTCTAACGAATAGTTTTCAGTGGCTTAAAATTAATTGCCCTATTTTCTTCTCTCTCTCTCTTAACTATCTAACACACCCGGACCATTCTGTACTAACATGGAAACAGGAACCGAGTCTAGTTATCACAGTTGTGGTCCCAAACAACTAATTTGAGAAAACAACTGAAGTGGAAATATGAAGTGTGTAAACCTTTCTAATGCTGTTTATTTGTCTTATTTTATCTTTCCCCTCCTAATTTGCACTGATTAGCTTGCAGCAGGTACTTTGAACAGTTATTCTTTGCTCATTTCAGTTCATAAAAACGGTTGTATTCCTCCAAACTTTGTCCAGTGAAAGTATAGTTCTGAACATTTGATGGACTTGTAGTTCGGTTTGGTTTTAATAATTCACAAACTGGCTAAGTTGTTTTGGTTTTAATAATTTAAAAACCGACTAAATTGATTTGATTTTGGGTTTAACCAAAAACTAACTCAAACAGAACCATGAATATCCCTAATTGTGTTCATTAAGAATCCAAGGAATTATGAGGACCTATAGTGATCTATGAGTTAAAATCTGGTTATGCTCTTCTGCTTGTGCAATACACAGTAATGTGTTGGTTATCTCGGGGGATTGGATGGTGGAGCTCTCAATACCGATAATGACGTGTCACATGGCATCAATGTTTACAACAACTCAATGAATGCATGATATTTGTCTTCAGATACAATGTTATCACTAAACCATATTTAATTGATGCATATCCTCACCTTAATTTCTCACTTAACCACTGCAAATTAACATAGTTTTGTAAAGCATAATATGCAAGTAAGTTTTTACTTGAATGCTACCCTGCTTGACAAAAGCAGATGTTGTTGTCAAGGAAAAAAATTAGTCACTTTTTGGTTCGAAAATGATATTCAGGAAAAACATACTCCACCTTAAAAAAGTGCAAAGATCTACATCATCTACGTTTTTGTAACTAAAAACTCCAGTATAGTGTTCTGGAGTTTAGCTCCTATATGTGAAATTTTTGAATTTTGACAAGTGAAATTCTAGTACAAGATATTGGAGTAACATAAAAAGATCCTTAATTTCAAAAAAGCAGCAAATTAGCACAACCAGATCGCATCTAATAGCTTTGGCCCACAAGAATTCTGTGAAACTTAAACTCTAGGAGATTTTCAGTTTTAGTACAAAGGCTGCTCGCAAAGTTTTTGTATTTCATCAGGCTTTTCAGTAGATCATGGAAATCATCTCGAAAAGTGTCATCTGTCTTTAGTACTTTTTGAATTGTACTTTTGTAGAGTAACAATTTATGATTAATTAGCCAAATTTTAAAGCATTTTCGATAATATTAGAACAACAGTTTGCGTTTGGTCAAGTTTTCAAAAAGCAGTTAGAGAGAAGTTAAGTATTTCTTAAGGTAATTGGGAGAGAAGCAAAGAAAAGGCACTGTATGTTCTTTTAACTGTAATACCAATGCAACCAAAATGACACAACTAACATCCTTATACTAAAAATAGTTGACACAATCAATCCAAACAAAATTAAATTAACAAAAAGGCCGGAGCTTTTAACGCTATTACTTTGTCATTATTATCAGTCTATAAGTTACAGATTATATTGCGGATTTGCCCCAAAAATAGCCAATATTTTCTCTTTTCGTCCTAGAAAACCCCTATAAATATACACACATCACTATTTCGTTTACTGATTATATATAGTCAATACTTCTAAGAGATATGGCTTACAGTGCTAGGTTGTTGTTGCTTTTGTCAATGTTCTTAGTACTGATCACTTTTTCCAATGTGGTTGAGGTAAATAATATGGCTATAATAATTATTAAAATTATTAATTTAGCATCTTGATTAACAAAGATGTTAATTTTATCACTTGTTTTCCTTCTTCAATTGAGTAGGGTAACAAGAAACTTCGAGCTGAAGGTATGTGTTTTCGCTATTTCTTCCGTTTCCTCAAATTTAATTGAAGAAATCAGAAAGATTTTTTTTTCCTCCTAGAAAGGTGCCATTTTCAACCTTTTGGTATGGTAATTTTTTAATGTTGGGTTGGTCCAGATGTTTTAAAAAAATATTTTAAAAAAAAAGGAAAAATACGAAATAACTTATGAACATGGATTATCGAAAACAAGTTTCATAAATTGCATTCCACATTAATCGTCTCCTCCCCAACTTCAAACACTCCACTCACCCCAACCCACCCCACTTCCTCTTACCACCCCCAACTCTCACCACCCCCGCCACCTCATATCCCCAGCACCCCACTCCCACAATATTTACTATGTATAATCTATAAATAAATGTGTGTGACAATACTTTTAATTTATTTATCAAACACCATAAAATAAATAAGATCATCACTTATTTTTCAAGATCCTACCAAAAAAATTTCATTCATACCAAATATACCCTCAGTTTCAAATTAAATTCGTTTCAAATTATTTTTTGTTTTAGCAAAATAAAAGGCCATTCATTTTTTTTCTCTTTCTTTCTAGATTTCCCCTTATGGTTCTAATTCTTGTGTGTTAAGTGACACATCAAAGGAGAGATAGATGATAATGTAAACAAATACTCTTACAGCAAAAGCTATTAGAGGCGGATAAATTTTTTAAAAGACAGATAATATGAACCCAAAATAGTATCGATGTTTATGTAACTTTGTGTTTTATTTGTTATGATAACAGATTGCGAGCCAAAGTGTACTTATAGATGCTCAGCAACATCACATAAAAAACCATGCATGTTCTTCTGTAAGAAATGTTGTGCCAAGTGCTTGTGTGTCCCTCCTGGAACTCATGGTAACAAAGAAACATGTCCTTGTTACAACTATTGGAAGACTAAGGAAGGAGGTCCAAAATGTCCTTAATTAGACAATATGCATGATCTTAATTTCTTTGATTTTAGGATAATTTCTTTGATTTTAGGATAATGGCCTTTATTTAATCCTCTAGTTACCGGAGACTCTTTGGTGGATTTTTATGTGTACCAAGAAGAGTATCATGGTAAAATATGTGAAAGCTAGGCATATATGCAAATGAATGAGATGTATGATGCAAGCTCACCGGCGTGGGAAATATTCTATTCTCTCCATTTCACTTTATGTGCTTTTATTTGATTCAGTCTGAAATTTAAGAAAAAGAATTGAGAAATTTGTGTTCCAAGACTTCTCATGATATTTTTGCACTACTAGAAACAGAAGGTTTTTTCACCGACTATCAGTGGAAAATTTGTGTTATAAACTATGATTTTCCACCTCATTCCCATCGAGCTAACTCACTGGAAAAACGCATGATGGGAAATATGTTTCCGTTGAAACGCTGAGAGACTTCTTAATTTTTCCTTGTGAAAACTCCATATTTTTCACTTTTTAACTGATTCTATCAAAATATCTGTGGGAATAGCCACTAAACATTCTTGAGTGAAAAATTTAAGCGGGAAAATAGTGATTTTTAGTAGTGTTGTGGTTATAAGCATGCTATTAAGGATTACAACGAGAAACTTAAAATTAAATTTCTAATTTGTATATCATGTATATTATGTGTGTGATATACAGTAAAATACATTGTCGCGGTGGAATTTTCTAAATCTGTTGCAGCTTTGTATTTTGACTCCAAATCAGTTCAGATCACCTCCAATTTTCCTCAAATTTTGTATACAGTCTCATTAAGGTATTTCCAAAAAATTTCAACCACATCCACTCATGAAAACAAGGGAAAATATTTTAGATGAAAAAGTAGAATCAATCTAAGATGGAAAATGTCCCCGAAATGGGGGGCTTTCAAGAGACCTGCCATTTCCTCTGCCTATGGAGGACTAACTCGGGAATTTTATCGGTATATTGAAGGTTGTTAGAGAAGAGAACTGGGGTGGCATATTAAAAAAATGTGAAGAAAAAGAAATAAAGTTATTGAAATTACCTATTAATTACCAAATATTTTTGGGCTATAGATGTCAATACTAATTGTTGATTAAACGATTGTGAATAGTTCTAATTTTATTTCTTTTTGTATAAATGTCAGTTCCCCTATTTTCCATACCTTGGGACACTTGGTAGCTGTGGGATTCATGAGTAAAGTGTACGAAGTGGATCAAAGGTTGTTTTTTGGGAGAGTAGGTTGTTTTTTTGGGAGAGCGTGTATGATGAATGTAACGTAACTTAGATCCTCGTAGTTCATGCTCATTTTCCAGGATCTAGTACATGTGTCAAAATCGTACTCATTGCAGATAGTATTTGTCTACTTGCATCAATTTTATCTGTACAGAATTTTGAACAAGTGGTGTCGGTTTATTATCACAATTTAATTTATAAATAAATTTCGATCTATTGTCACAACTCGTGTTGTAAGTAATCTTAAATTTTGTGTTCTAGTTTTGATAATCATATCTAAACAAGCTCAATAATCATTTTACAAAGTTTAAGAATTTGCATCCACGAATACATATGAAGCACAACCATGTTTTTAGCCTTTGACTGTTTGACATCAAACATTCAAGCCAATGCTTCTCAACAACTTAAACCAAACCATCAGGAACCATCAATATTGTGTCTACCAAGGTAGATATACAATACAACAAGAAGAAATGCTAATCATGTCAAGAACAGAATACATCACTCGCTTTGCAACAATTTTTTAAATCATGGAGATGAATAAATAAGGAGTTACTCTTAAGTAACAATGCCTAAATTAAGCTCTAGATGTAAAACATTATCAGCCCCATTTAGATATACTATACCCTGTAAATAACACTACTTTACTTTCTTACCTAGGTCAATTGTTTGGTTCTTCGCATCATCTTGGATGAAACTCCACCAAATATAAGTCAGAGGAATTGTGGTAGCATGCCAAAGTGCATGTGCATCTAGTAGTCCTGCATATGGAGGAAAGTCATACATCTCTAAGAGCATAGCAAGTCCATTCCCAAAAACCACTGTCCAAATTTTCCATTTTGATGGATGATGACTCATTCCAGCCCACATTGCCCAAATGAGAAGCTGAGCAACACCCATTGTAACACAAACTTTCATGTTCCATCCTGAAAGAATTTCTGAAAAACTATCAAATATCAAATGGGAAGAGTAATATTGATAGAATATAGCAATAAAATAGCAGAGGATGGTATAACTATGCACAAAAAGCAACACATTTCAAGTAGCAAGTAGGCTGCTAAATGTATAAAATTGTCGACAAGTGCGAATCCAGAATTTTGAGTTTATGGATTCTGAATTGTAGAAAAGGCAGCTTAATGAGTTTTGGATAAATTATTTATACATATTAAGTGAATTTTTTAACACAAATACAAGGTTTTGGCCAAACCCTTAGCTAGAACTCTAGCTCCACCCCTGATTGTCAGTAAGTATAACCCTGTTAGCAACTTACTTTGCATAATATCTACATGGCACCACTAAAAAGTGAAAAAATAATAATTTAGACTCAACCTATTACTCGGAGTCCTTTTTTTTTTTTTGGTGATATCATGTGGATATTATGCAAGATGAATTGCTAAAGTGACAACTAGATGCAAGGTGAATAGCTAAATTGACAACCTAATTGTTTTTTTGAGGCTGAATTTGGCATTTTCTGCCTCTCTTTTTTTTTATTTTTTTATTTTTATCTTCTCTAATACATATGCATAGCTGAGTTATGTCACAAAAAATAGTTTTATAAATTTGGTGGAATAAACTAAAAGTTGGATGATCATCTATGAAATTAACTTCTGGTGCTTGGTTTTTCCAAGAATACACAGTCAACATCCTATTTTCAATACATGGACTCAAAAAAAAAAAAAAATTGAGATGATGAAATTACCATAGTCCATTTGATAGTTGTTCAAGTACAAAATATGGGTAGTTGAGAAGGCAAGAAGTGGAGCAGAAACCAATACTCTTGCAGCCTCATCCTTTATGTTGAAACTTCTTAGTATTGATATAATCAGTGAGAATCCAACTAATGCAACAGCAGATGAGTAATCTAGCATTTCTGTAAATTCCATGTCTCTGTAATAAAGGGATTGAACACAAATTTCACAATATCAAGTTCACCAATATTGCTAAAAATGAATAATAACTTTACACCCGTAGGCGGAACCAGAATGTTGACTAAAGAGAATCAAAATATAAAAAAGTAAAACGCACGTCTAAGTCAAGGGGATTCAACATTTTTTTTGTGTGTGTATAGATATAGCTATCTATATAGTGAAATTTTCCTACAAAGGGTGTCAATTTGACACCCCATTGAATAAGGTAACTCCGCCACTATTCACACATTATTGATTATGCATTCTAGCTAATTCAATATTTCGATATTGTGGATTCTGAGTTGACAAAGTGGGCTCTTATATCTAACTGTATTTATGCTTGTTTTTAACACACACATATATAGAGTTCGACCAAAAAGTACTGAATACTACCAAATTCGTGAACCCATAATCTGATTGCCACTAGTGATAGTCGTGATCGGGGTGGAGCTACCTTGAAGAAATGGAGTTCAACTGAATCTCCTTCGTTGAAAAAAATATTATGGTGTGCAAATATGGTAAAAAAACTACGTAGCTTTTTTTGTTATATTTAAGTTGATGAATTCCCTTAAAATAAGGAAACTTCTAATAAAGTGGCAAAGGAATTCAAAAATTGTTTTAGATCATAAAATCAAATTCCAACATTTTTAATCTCTTAGTATCCACTTGAAGTGGAAACTGATTCGGTTGAGGTACTACATCTTCTGGATAAATCACAACCTATTTACAATAATATTTTTGATGGAATGCAGTTTGCTTTTGAGGAGGTTGGGGAGTCCAGTGGTACGGCATAACTTCCGGCAAGGTAATAGGCTCGCAGATGCATTGTCAAGGCAAGGTTCAAAACTTGTCCCACACAATCCTGTCTCTCGTCTATCAGTATGTCCTCCTAGCATCATCAACATTTTGCAAGTGGATAAGCATGGACTAACATCCCCTAGATTATTATCTACGTCTGTGTGCAGTAGTCTAGTTAAGTTAGGAAATCTTAATGTTCTGGCTATCTCTGAGAGCGACTATGTATCAAGTATTATGCATGTAACAGTTTAGTATTAATATAAATATCCGTTTAAGCCAAAAAAAAAAAAAAATCTCTTAGTAAAATTTTTGGCTCTGCCATTAACCATGATTAAAAAAATACAAAAAAACAAAAAAAACTCACCGACTGTGAAAGACAACACTCCAAAACCATGAATTCACTGAGAAGAACCCATAAATATACCACAGAGAAGCATAATCATAGGATGTCCTCTTAATTAGCTTGAAAAATGACAGCCATCCTTGGACATGCATTGCAAGGTTAAGTGCAGAGAAAGCAACAGAGAGAGGCTCCTGGAAAGTCAAGATATCATTTCTTATTAATAGTCATACATCTGAAAAAACGATTTAAGTTATATGTACCAACAATAAAAGAAAGACTAGTGTTGTTTAACCAATTATATCATGTTATCAGTGGCGTATGCATAAATTTTTGAAAGAAGTGTTAAAGAAGCAAAAGAATGAACAAATTAAAGACGAAATTTGATATTATTAATAAAACACAATTCAAGTATATTACCAGAATATTATTGAAAATATTTTCATTTCTAAAAATGTATTAATGAAACATCCTTAGAGAGGAAATATATTCCTCATGATAAGACATGAAAAGAAATCCGTCCATAAAACGGAACTTTGGTATAATTGATTCTTACGGTTGTAAAGTTAGTGATCCAGTGCTTTTTAACATCATTTTTGTTTTCTATTAAATAGGGCTAAAAATGTAAAACATGAATATCGAAACTAAGACTCGAAATCTCAACCAAGTTGTGTCAGCGGACGCCGCTTGGTCTAAGGTGACTCTTGCTCTGCATGTTAGTTACCATTTTTATCAGGTTACAAATTAATGTTTATTGTAGAAAATTTACTTATAACTACTACCCTATTGGTAACATGATTATGTAAATACTTATATTACAAACACATAAACTTAGGTCCAAGTATCATAATATACAAACCTGAAGTCCAAACACTCTTTTAAGTGGCCATTTACCATGATATTTAACGGGTCCAAATCCAAGTGCAGCTCTTTTTCTCTCTCTTTGAAGCATGCAATGGTACTTGCAATCACTTGGACAATTCCATTGATTCAATTGCATGTATTGAGGCTCTTTTTGGCTATTTGATGAAGAGCCATCTAAAGAGTTTGTGCAATGTGGGAAGCATGTTTCTCCAGCACATCCAGTCTTTTCACATTGCACAATACAATCCCTGCAGACACATAAATTTCCAAATTTCATAAGCGGTCATGTTTGAAATAATGTGCTAGACCATACGAAAAATTGAAATCTTGAAGTTAATTAATACTACTAGTTTGTGTTGAACTTGATTGATAGTGAGAAAAGGAAGAGTGAACAGAGGCCGAGGTATCATTCAACACGAGGCCGGTTCAGTAGAACATAGTAATTTTGGGAACATGATGTCATCGTCCAAGAATTTTTGGGAACATGATGTCATCGTCCAAGAATAACGAACGCATAAAATTTAAATCTTGAACCCGCCTTTGAGAGTGAATATCTTTAATTGATGTAGAAGTTTTTTATGTTTAAATGTAATAGAAGATGCTTCATCGTTTTAGAAGGTTGAAGTGTTTGGCCAAGCTTTTAGGAAAAAATAAATGATTATGAGTAGTAGCACAAGCTTTTTTTCATAAGCAGAAATAAAAGCTAAAGCTATTGTTTTTTTCCCCTGACAAATTGTTACTCTAATATTTACAAAAGTATTTTTTCAAATTGATTAGCCAAACACAAACTATTACTCTAAAAAAATATCTTTTTCGACATGCACTTTTCAAAATAGACAGATTTTGGAAGCTTGGTGTCAACAGGCTAAAGTCACAAACATGTCCTCACATCCTATCCAAGATCCTACTTTATGATGAACTGCGTGTGTGTGTATATGTACGTACTTATGTGGGTGTCCTCACAATTTGCATTGTGGGAAGCATATTTCACTAGATCATTCAAGCATTAAATGATTTAGTGAAAGGACATTAGGAGAAATTGGAAGAGCATTCACAACATTATAAACATAAAATCAAAATTATCAAATACGTTACCTGTACAATGGGTCGATATCTCCAACACTTGCATAAAATGCTCCAAAAAGACAAGAAAGATATACGAAGAAAATGACCTGACAAAGATCTGCCATGTGATCACTACTTGATAAAAGACAAAAGTTGAGATCTATTTTATTCTAGGGATATATAAAAGAAATCTTAGATGGAACTTTGATGTCATATTATGTTTCTTTGCTTTTGAACAATATGTTATGTCTATACTGTTGAAAGATTATGACTTTTTTTCTGGGTCGAGAACGAAAAAAATATTTTTGTTGGGGATGAGACTTGAAATCAAGAATGTGAGATTTATATTTATATTTATATATATATAGATATAGCCAATTGGATGATTAGGTTTTGGATTCAACAGATTTTCCTAGCCAGATTCAAATTGAAACAAAATCAGAAACCAATGAATTTGTGTCTTCAATTTCGAGAGCAAAACATAATATGTTATCTGATTGACAATTTCTAAACCTTTTTTAAATGACACTTTATGATCAATGACAATGGCTGTATCTGGAACAAAATAGGTATATTAGTTAAGAAAAATATATGGATCATTAGAGGAAGACCGCTAATTCAGGATCAAATAAATCATAATATGATTAGCATATAGAGTTGAATTAGTTAATAGACAAATTAAAATAACGCCAATCTTAATTTGTATATCGAAGGAGGTTTGGTTCGAGAAAGTTTTTACATAAATTATAATCACGTTATCATTTAGTGAATTGTGTTTGTTATCATATGTTTATTAAACTTATAAATATTTTGTATGAACACGAATCATTTGATACGGTGGAGGTATTAATCGTTCAATCCATCTCAATTTCATTATGTGATCACCACGTCCCTTGAAGGTTAAAAAAATGTGTTTTTGATACTACCCTAGCTTGTATTACAACACTTTGTTTAATATAGTATTTCATTTTTTATCTAATCTAATTCAAAATAATTAGTGTAACAAAATCAAGAATGAAAAGATATGATTAATATCACTATTTCTTAAACAAATACTAATATTAAGAGAAAAGGTAACATGAGGTTTAATTAAGTATATATGAGATAAATAAATAATAAATCTTGCCTTCCTTTTTACATGAAAACTTACTTTAAATGCTTTTACAAATGAAAGGTGCATCTTAATAAGGAAGTCCAAAACCCTTTTTCTTTTTTCAGTTTTGATTATTTAAAAAAAAAAAAAAGATTTTTTCACTCACAAACCTTTGAATAAATGTAACTATCAAAATTAGTTTTTGTTTCCACATTGGCCTCCTTTGTTTTTGCATCTCCTCCAGCAGTAGTAATCACAGACGGCTAATGGAAGAGACCATATATACGAGAATGACTCTCTTGCTTCACCTTCACCGAGTCTTACAGCACTTTCAACCGATGATTCAAAGAGGGTATTGAATTGAGCATCGAACATGGTAGACGGATAGCTAGAGAGGCATGGAGTAGGAACAATGAAAGCACAAATGTAACAAAGGAAACTTGTTATTGATCAATAAAACTTAAACTAAGCAAATAGAAAAGGGAGCTTCCAGATAGCAAAAAAGAAAAAAGAAAAGGGAGCTTCCAGAAAAGCTCTATAAAACTAAACAACAAAATAAACTAAGTTTATAGCATAAGCTCTAATGGATTACTATTTTTTTCTTCTATATGTATAGGCATATTTTCAGGGTGCCAAATATAATTTGAGAATTCCCCATTCATAACTACACCACCAACATTCAAACCTAAACCAAGTTCAGAACCTGAGTAGGATTTCGGTCTCTTGCTGCTCTCTGATCCTTTCTCTTGCTGCTCTCTGATCCTTTCTCCTCTTCCTCCTCCTCCTTCTCTTTATTAGTACTGCTATTGCAAACATTATCAACAGAAAATGCCCTGAAATCTACGTTAAATATCCTAATCTTTTCTCACTCACTTTGCTTTTTATTATTGTTAAACCAGCTGGAAGATGCACAAGATGACATAGTTGTCAAATCATCAGTATCACCACCGCCAGCAGCCGTCGAGATCTGCTGGTGGTGGTCGTCTTCTACACTTGTTGAAGACGAATTAGGAATGTTGGACCTGAGATCAAGCTTTCAGTCTGCATTGAAATATCATAAGCACCGTCGTAGATGATTGCATTTGTAGTAGAAACAGAGTAATTTGAATCTTCCATTATTGTGTCTACTGTTTTAAAAGGCGTTTTTGGGGCGAGCCCCGGGGCAAGGCATACCAAAAACACCTCAGGGCGTACGCTCTAACCTTCCGGGCGTAAGCCCTAACATTTTGGGTGTTCATTTGGGGCGTAAGCCACAAGAACTTTTTCAAATTTGTGCTAAAATTGCTTAATAAATCTTTTTTTAAAAGTTAAATATTCAAATGTTAACTAATAGTAAATTCTCAAACTAAAAATCTCAAAAGTAAAAAAAAATTCTAATTATTTATCCTAATTTCATAATCTTTCCTCTTTGTTGTTTACGGAGTAACAGATACACGTTAGACCTTTGTATGCAAAGTGCAAACTATAAAGCAAAGAGTGTTCCAATTCTTACTATGCTTCAGTGCTTGCATTTTCCTTCTTTATGCTTTATTTTCTTCAAAATCTTTTTAGCATTCTTTAATTTATCTTTTTCAAAATAGTTTTTAGTTTTAGAATTTCTTTTGGTATCACTCTAGTTTAGACAATGTTTTGAAAACTCTATTTTGGCTATTGTATTATAATGAGTATTAATTTGTTATCTAGTTTTGAGTTTTAAAACAATAACTTTATATAATTGTCATTTTCGTCTTTGAATAAGTAGGATAGAGAATCATTTTTACAACTCTAATTATGTTTCATCATGGTCATGTTATTGGTGCAATGCATCTTTACGTCATTCATTTTTTGAATTTTGTTTTTTAATGGTTCGTGCAGATGTTAGCATGTTAATGATAGATGTATACAATTTTCTATTAATTTTATTATTTTTTATAATTTTTAACATATTTTTTATGTATATATTTAGTTTACTAATTTATAAAATATTAAAAATTAAATATCCATGCGAAACATATATAAAACGCTTCATCTTACATCCACACCTTTTAAAACACTTTTGTGTCCATCGACATCTCTGCATAACTCGTCTTTTTTCTTCTTCTTTTTCCCAAAAGAAATTGCTGGGGTCGTTACCTTCCTGCTTTGCTTTAAAAAGTGCGGGGTCTTGACATAGTCAACTTCCTTTTTTCATTTGGAACATTGCTATGAATTTCGCCTTCATTTCCTATAAATTTCGCCTTCCATTCCTAATTATAGTGAAAAGATCAATGCAAAAATCATCGGTTTGAGGCTAGTAGGATCCAAACAAGACTAGCATTATGGCAAAAGTTGGAATTTAAATTTCCCCAAACATGTCTGATGTAGATTACCAGAAAGAACCTAATAATTCATAATATTATCATGAGACGAGCTTAGATGGAGGACATGAACAATGAGAACTTTTGTAGCCGATACCAATTTGCTTTATAGATGTAGCTTTTATTTTTATAATTATAAGTAGGTTTTTGGCCATAGAAAAAAAAAATCACTTTTTTTCTTTTAAAAAAAATTTGGAAGTTGGAGTTGTGTTTGGCCATAGTTTTTACAAATAATAATTTGTTGATGAAATGTACTTTTCAACAAGGTTTTGGTTGTGAAAAAAGTGAAAAACAAGGTTTTGGTTGTGTTAGAAAATCATAACGGGGCAAGAATAACGAATTGTGTACCTTTCAATTGCAGCGGAAGTTGTTGATCTTGCCACACAAAGAAATTGCCCAAGGTCGACTTGGTCTCACTAGGAAACCAAATTCTATTCACAAACTAAATGCCTTTCTTTTTGTGTTCTTATGGAAAAAGTTGGAGAAATTGAGAATCTGTATTTTCTTATCTCTATATGAGAAGAAAAGAAACCGTGCCTTTTTATCCAGAAGAGAGAAGTTACAGGAGTTACAAAAACTCCTCCCACAAACCCACGTTGATAGGGTAGAAGTTACCTTTTAGTGTGGTAACTCCCTTTTTATTTTAACTTCTGATAAATTCTTGCATGTTTAATTCTCCTAACCGGGTCGGGTCTGTCCACATGGGCGACCCACGACCTAAGCCCAATATCCAACATCTCCCACTTCGCACATGATGGACTAGACTCATACTAGTACCATGCTAATAGCACACAACACACATAATTCATACAGACAAATAGTTCGTGCGACCTGCGAGCAACAAGAGCTAATACCTACTAAGGTATTACAAGAGCTCCATGTAGGAATTCAATCACATGTGAAAAGAATCCACTATCGATTATAAGGATCATATTACTCGCAATACCCCAGACATCAACTGCTACTCTAGTAGCTAGTTGTCCGATCCCTCATCCTCGAAAGAGGTGAACTCGAGTTCATGTTTAACTTTATATCCACAATTACACTTGACACCGTATGGCAAGTGCAATGGCCGGCCTATGAATGGAAGTTAAATTAATAATTTTAATTGTCTTCCCTTTCTACTCGAATCTATTTGTTTCAAATCAACTGCTTTCCTAGACATGCACTGCATTGCCGAATCACTCATGGCTATTAGTAACATGCTAAAGTAGCATCACTGATTGAAACTTCAAGAAACAGTCAAAGGTCAAAGGGTATTCCATTGAAAAGTTAATGTAACTTTTCGGGTCTCACACAATGAAGAAGCAGGGATCCATTCTCCATTAACCCATTGGTCGCTTAGCACACGTGGTATGAAACACGTGCTACGGTGTTCTCACCTTATATTGGCGCGTGTGTCTCATTCTTTTACTCATTCAACACCGTACAAATCTTGATCTAGACATCTCCAAAATGTCTAACCCGAGTTTCTCTCTTCAATGATCCTCAAATCCATCTTCTTAGAGAAACTCATATCTGGCTTACAAAACAAGTCATAACATGGTGGTGGAACTTATCTCTTCACGTTACTCAACGTAAGAGGCGATTGCTCGTGTGAGAGAGCCAATCTCACGACTTGTTCGACACACTTCATCAATAAAATTACATCATCACATGCATATAAGATATGAACACAAATTCAAGAGTCAAATGTTGATGAAAATATTTTAACAACCAAGTCATTTTACAATACAAAAATATAATAATATCCTACGCAAACCTAGAGCCATAGTATGTTTCTCAAATAGGTCTCTAGATATCGCCTTTGTAAAAGGATCAGCTATCATTTCTCACATAGGTATGTATTGTAAAGTTACCTCTCCACTTGCTACTGTGTCTCTTACAAAGTTATACTTGATGTCAATGTGTTTGGTTTTGCTGTGATACTTAGGATCCTTTGTGTATGCAATAGCCGCTTGACTATTTTAATGTAAAATCATTGATCCTTGAGAATTCTTTGCTACGTCCAAATGTTCAAAGAATCTTTTTAACCAAACAACTTCTTGTACTGCAGATGCACAAGCCACAAACTCAGCTTCCATAGTTGAAAGAGCCGTGCAAGTTTGTTTCTTACTTTTCCATGAAATAGCACCACCATTAAGTAAGAAAGCATAACCGGATGTCGATTTTCTATCGTTCCGGTCACCACCCCAATCAGCATCTGTGTATCCTCTCAAGTGTAAATCATTTCCACTATAACATAGTGAATAATCAACAGTTCCTTTCAGGTATCGGAAGATCCTCTTTACAGCTTTCCAATGATCTCTTCCAGGATTGGACTGATACCTGCTAACCAGACCTACGACATAACAAATGTCCAGACGAGTACATATCATAGCGTTACATCAAGCTCCCGACAACACTAGAATATGAAACTCGAGACATGTCTTCCTTTTCTTTTTCAGTCTCTGGACACATTTCAAGGCTTAAAGTTTCACCTCTTGCTATTGGAGTATCCATGGGTTTGCAACTATTCACTCGGAAGCGTTCCAAAATTTTCTTTATATAAGTTTCTTGAGATAGACTCAAAACCTTCTTGGAACGATCTCTTTGGATCTTAACACCTAATATATAGTCTGCTTCACCCATGTCTTTCATATCGAATGACTTTGAAAGCCATGACTTGATAGTTTTCACATACTCCAAATTATTTCCGGCTAATAAAATATCATCCACGTAAAGGGAAAGAATTACAAACATTCCATTGGACTTCTTCACATAGATGCAATGGTCTTCATCGATCATGGTGAAATCATATGAAATCACCTCTTTGTGAAATCTCAAATACCACTGCCTTAAAGACTGCTTCAGGCCATAAATAGATCTTTTTAATTTGCAAACTTTCTTTTCTTGGCCTTTAACGATGAAACCTATAGGTTGTTCCATGTAGATTTCCTCGTTTAATTCTCCATTGAGAAAAGCTGTCTTCACGTCCATTTGGTGTAACTCTAGATCCACGCGTGCAACAATAGCCAAAAGTAACCGAATTGAGGTAAACTTCACAACTGGTGAAAAAGTTTCTTCATAATCTATTCCAGCTTGTTGGGTAAAATCTTTTGCGACCAATCGTGCCTTGTATCTTTCTATTGACCCGTCCGCTTTACGTTTAACCTTGACAACCCATTTGTTCCCAATGGGTCTACGCCCAGAAGGAAAGTCAACCAGATCCCAGACTTTGTTGGTTCTCATGGACTCTAATTCTTCTTTCATTGCTTTCATCCATTCATTTTTTCCAGGACTTGCCAAACCTTCAGTCACAGAATTAGGCTCATCCAATTCTGTGGGAGACACCAGGAAAACGTAATCTTCAATCTCATAAGATCGTTTAGGTACACTTTTTCTGGTACTTTTACGTTGTTGAAATTCAGATTCCTCTAAAGGATTTTGGGATTCAAAACTCCCACTTGGACTAGGAACCGATCCTTGATCTATTTGACTATTAAACATATCCGAAGACATTGTTTGATCATCTGAATTTAACATTTCGTAAAGAGGCTCTCCTTCTTTTATTTCGCCCTTTTGGGAAAATCATTTTCTAAAAAAATGATATCTCGTGATTCAATTTCAGTTATACTTCCATCTTCTAATTCACCAATGAACACATACCCTTTGGAGTGTTCTGAGTATCTTATGAAGATACATTTCTTCCCTTTTGGACTTAGTTTTCCAAACTTACCAAAACGATCCTTTACATATGCAGCACAACCCCAAGGTCGTAGATAATTCAAGTTCGGTTTATGACCAGTCCATAGCTCATAGGGAGTGGAAGTAACTGATTTAGAAGGCACTTTATTTAGTATGTGGGCTGCAGTCAATAATGCATCTCCCCAGAAGGAGATAGGTAAATTTGCCTGCGCCATCATAGATCTTGTCATGTCCAATAATGTTCTATTCCTCCTTTCTGCTACACCATTCTGTTGAGATGTGTAAGGAGTAGTTAACTGTCTCGTAATGCCTTTTTCATTACATAATTCTTCAAACTGTTTTGATAAATATTCACGGCCTCTATCGGTTCTTAAAGTCTTTATAGTTTTATCTAATTGATTCTCAACTTCATTCATATATTTTCTAAAGCATTCAAGTGCTTCAGATTTATGAGAAATCAAATAGACATAACCAAAGCGGGTGAAATCATCAATAAATGTAATGAAATACAAAGCACCAGACCTTGCCCTCACATTCATTGGACCACAAATATCAGAATGGATTAATTGCAACGGGGAATCTGCTCTCTTAGCCTTCCCAAATGGTTTACGCGTAATCTTTCCGGCAAGACAATTATGGAGAAAGGACCTAAATGCCCTTCCTTTGCCAATCTATTCATCCGGTCTTGCCCTATGTGACCTAATCTTGCATGCCATGTAATAACATCAACATCACTGTTACTAGAATAACATGTCATTACACAACGGTCAACATAATAGTCATAAGTTGAAGGATTACAATCTAAAACAATAAAACCATCATAACGAAGTCCAAAACCATAAAAAACATTGTCTTGAGTAATTCTAACACCATTGCGACTAAACTTTAAATCAAAACCTAGATCTAGAAGAACAGACACAGATACTAAGTTATGTCGGATCTCTGGAGCATATAGGACATCATGCAACATCAAAGTTCGGCCACCACGCAAGTCCATTTGGCAAGTGCATATCCCTTTGACTTCGAGCTTTGCATTATTTCCTACATATATCCACCTTGATCCAGGTGAGACTCGACGAAACTCCACAAACGCTTCTCGATCACGACTTACATGGTCGGTGGCCCCTGAGTCTATAATCCACACAGGATAAGATTCAGTTAGTAAAACAGTGCTAGAAATATATGTAGCACTTAGAGATGCGTTTTGAAATGCTACCTTTTTCGGCTCGGAACACTCACGAGCAAAATGTCCTGGAACATGGCAGTTGTAGCATTTCATCTTACTCTTGTCTTTCTTCTTGAAAAACCGTTTTCCCTTATTGGGATTTGGCTTGTTCCTTTTCTTGGAAGGTCATTCTCCGGTCTCCTTACCCTTTCCGTCATTATTCTAATTCTTCTTGCGCTTGAAGCCAGAAGACTTTGTGCCACTTGATTCTGCCACATAGGCATTAGATACAGTTTTGGTAGTACTAAGACGCTCGTCCTCAAGCTCGACATGACGGGCAACATCAGAAAAAGTTTTGATGCTATCATTATGGGTTAAGTTAACCTTCAAGTGTTCCCAACTATTGGGAAGAGACCGGATCACTGCCTGAACCTGCTGCTCATCAGAGAGAACATGACCAGCACTTTTGAGTTGAGCAATCATGTTAGACATCACCCTAAGGTATTGCTTGACATTGTGATCATGACGCTTCTTGTAAGTGTCAAATTTGATAGTCAGCTGTCTAAGGCGGGTCATAGTGGTACCCCCATAAGTCTCTCGTAAGTGTGCCCACATAGCATGAGCAGTAGGGTATTCTTCACATTCGTGAATGAGATCATCAATGACAGAACTTACAATAATTCCACGTGCAGTAGAATCTTTCTTTTTCCACGCATTGTAGGTTTCCAGATCTCTTCTGTGGTGAGCAGTGTTACCCTCTTCTGGGTGAACCAAAACATGGTTAATACCTTCCAGAGCATCTTGCTCTTCTAGTACATACCACATTTTACGACTCCAGATGTCGTAATTCTCACCATTCAGTTTTTCACCTTTGTTTAAGTCAGCAATGATACTCTTAGATGCCATATCTGTTGATTGAGACAATTAAGCAAGTTCTTATTCATCAATACTTACTTTAATAAATTTATGCATGTGATATTCATACTCAAGCAATTAATTTCCATAAATGACTTCACATTTAGTATAAAATCGAAAGGTCACAAAGTTTCCAATCATCATCTACAGTCTAAATGTTTAATCAGAAATGGAAAAAAAAACTTAGCGTGAATTTTATTTAATCACTTTCAGTTATGTCTCAACCCATTTAAAAATAAATAAATAAATAAACGGGATATATAAAAGAAAGTTAAACAACATAACCATATATTAAAAAAAAAATTCACAATTTAAATTACAAGTTTATAATCTCCCACTCGAATTCAAGTTCTTGAACATACACCTCAAAAGGTTGACTTAGAAAGAAAGAGTGATAAATATTAACTAAAATACCACTCCAAGGCTCTCGGAGGGAATCTACTAAAATTGCTAAAGCTTCCCAATCCGAGATTTCAATAAAATTAGTCAGTTCTTCTCGTTGCAACCGAAAAAGTTCAATATGTTTAGGCACTGAAGTATTATGAGACATCTTAAAAGCTTTAAACTCTTTAAATTTCTTCTCTCCTTCCCTTCGTATAGCCCTTTGATCCCTTAGTAGATTTTGGGTTGCCCTTGGAACATTATTCCTTATGACTTCACGTCCACGGAAATGTGTCCCATGACGACGTACTCTTCTACATTGTCTCTTGCTCGATTTCGGGAACTCCCACTTGGAGTACTTCGAGCTTGTCCCTGTCCAGCCATGTCTGAAATGGGAACAATGAAACAATAAGAATGGACATACCATTCAATATGACAACACATGCCACATTACTCGTAGAAGACAAAAATACGTCAAGGATCATATACCAATAAAATGGCATGGCTATTAGGAGGTTAAAAAAAATTATTTTATTTTACTTAACATAACTTCAACACTTCATATCTCTCTCGTTTTAAATCCGTTTTTAATGGTTAATATATCAACGGAAAGCTTGTAACGAATAGATTCTGAAAATATATATCACACATTGTAATTCATAACATGTAATTTCCAGAAATTAAATTCCAAAAGCATTTTTTCATAAAAAACTGTCATAATTTTCAGCATAACTTCAAAAAATCATATTTTACTCGTTTTAAAGCCGTTTTTAAATAAAGGTTCCCTTTTAAAAGAACTGCTACTGCCGAATCTTGAACAAACATTCCTTTATCACTCCATATCACTGTTAACAGCAATAACATATTTATAATTTGACATCAAGGAAAAATGATAAAAGCTCGTCACAATGTTCATACTTTTAGAAAACGTGGCAATTATATGGCTTGGGTCACAAGAAGTTGCCAAGTGTTGCAACTTGAGAATGTAAAGAAACACATGGTAATTAAAAGGAATTTAAAAAAATGATGTCTACTTCTATAGAAGTTTATTACCCAATGACCTTTTATGAAAATTGTCCAACTTTCAAAGGACAATTCTCAAGACTCTTCCTTTTAAATAAAATACCAAACACATTCTGGTCATCTTCAAAGGAATGACAAACGGCACTACACAATTCAAAGAAATCTTTTCATTGTTTTTCTCTTTTATTTTATTTAAGTATAGAGAGATCAGGAAATTGGGAACTGAGAATTACAACTTACTCCCACTAAAAACGAATGTCGAACCCAACTTTCAATTCCAAAAGAAAAACAAGAAAAATGCTTCGTAAACACATTAACAGCGAAGAACGGTGTGTATTCAAAACAGAATACATAATTCCTGGCTCTGATACCATTGTTAGAAAATCATAACGGGGCAAGAATAACGAATTGTGTACCTTTCAATTGCAGCGGAAGTTGTTGATCTTGCCACACAAAGAAATTTCCCAAGATCGACTTGGTCTCACTGGGAAACCAAATTTTATTCACAAACTAAATGCCTTTCTTTTTGTGTTCTTATGGAAAAAGTTGGAGAAATTGAGAATCTGTATTTTCTTATCTCTATATGAGAAGAAAAGAAACTGTGCCTTTTTATCCAGAAGAGAGAAGTTACAGGAGTTACAAAAACTCCTCCCACAAACCCACGTTGATAGGGTAGAAGTTACCTTTTAGTGTGGTAACTCCCTTTTTATTTTAACTTCTGATAAATTCTTGCATGTTTAATTCTCCTAACCGGGTCGGGTCTGTCCACATGGGCGACCCACGACCTAAGCCCAATATCCAACAGGTTGTTTTTCAAATTCCAAATACAAGTTCAAGTTTTATTTGGAATTTTCATGGCTGTTTGAAAAAAGTAAAAAAAAAAAATTGCAGAAAAAAGGCATCCAAAATTACACTTATTTATGTCTTAAGATATCATCTGTCGTGTTTCTCTTTTACGCGTCCTTAAGAAAATAGTATTAATTAGGGCTGGTTTTGATTAATTTAGTCTTATTTATGTCTTATGATATAATCTCTTTTTATTGAATATTTACTTTATTTATGTGTCATTTTCTCATAATTAGGTGTTTGTAGTCTTCAAGAACAATTACTACTAAAGGTAAGGTGAGAATTTTTTTTTGTCTTGAACTTCTAAATGACAAATAATTTAAGACAACCATTTTTAGAATGACACATAATTTGAGACGGAGGGAGTAATAATTAGAACCAACAGGGAAACTTGTGTTTTCTAGAATATCTACGTCGACAGACATGTTCTAAGAAATTCCGTCCAACTTCTGTCCCAACTTTTTATAATGTATGGATCACTGTTGTTTTTCAGCAGAGTCGTTCTTCTGTTGATACTATCTTCGTTCACATTTACTCGTTCACTATAGACTTTGCACACCCCTTGAAAATAATAAATAAAGTACATAATTTATCATGATACCCATATTTATTGGTGTATAATCTTAATGGATTTGAAAAATGATTTGCATTGAGTAATTAATGTTAAGGGTAAAGCAAAAAAAAAAATTATTTTTCTCTTGATATGCGAAAGTAGATAAATAAAAGCGAAAATCTATTTTTAAAATAGTGGACAAGTAAAAGTGAACGGAGGCAGTAAACAAATACTCTCTTCATTTTTAAATGTTTGACTTATTTTCCTTTTCATCCGTTTAAAAAAGAATTTCTTTTTTTTTGACAACTTTTTAATTTCAACTTTCCACATGACATATTTAAAACTACAAGATTAAACGACATTTTGGTATATTCGACATATCTTTAAAATTAATTTTTTTTACTTTCCTAAACGTCGTACCGTATCAAAACCAGATGATATTTTGAAACGGAGGGCATAGTAGAAAGTTGATCCTCGTGCTATTCTTAACGCGTATAAAACGGAAGGTAGTTTTCGAACAATTGAAAGGGAAATTTCTTCGAATGACACCAAAATAAAAAAGTTGACTCAGTCAGAAACTGAGACCTCACTCTTTTTAGCAAAGCAGGAAGGTGACTCCAGCAATTTATCAACAACAACAACAACCAAAAGAGAGAGAGAGAGAGAGAGAGAGAGAGAGAGAGAGAGAGAGAGAGAGAAGGTTGCAGTAGTAGAAAAGAAAATGAGTTCTATAGAGATGTCTATGGACACAATAATGGAAGATTCAGATTACTCTGTTTCTAATACAAATGCAATCATCTTCAATGGTACTTCTGATTTTTCAGTGCGGACTGAGAGCTTAATCTCAGGTCCCAATATTCCTAATTCGTCTTCAACGAGTGAAGACGAATACCAGCAGTAGATTTCAACGGCTGCTAGCGGTGGTGGTACTGTCGATTCGATGACCGTATCATCATGTGGATCTTCCAGCTGGTTTAACAATAATAATGATGAGCAAAGTGATCAGCAAGAGATTAGGATATTTAATGTTGATTTCAGGGCGCTTTCTCAGGTTGCAACTTGCAGTACCAGTAACAAAGGATTAGAGAGCAATAGCAGACTTAATTCTTGTTTATTGCCGGATAAAGAAACTAGGATTAGGCTTGCCAATGCGTTGATGGCTTGTGCCAAGGCAGTCCAACAGAAGAACCTAAGTCTAGCAGATCCACATATCAGGGACATAAAAACACGTGCAATTTCACAAAATGGAGCAATGAAAAAAGTAGCGACTTATTTTGCAGAAGCTTTGGATCTCAAGATTCAAGGACTAAAAGTAGCCTCTTCCTCAAATTCGCGCTGTAAACTGTATGTGTGCTTCTACCCTAGCTGCCCCTACCTCAAATTCGCCTACTGCACTGCGAATCAAGCCATTTCTAATGCCTTAGCTGATTCCAAGAGAGTACATATAATTGATTTCAGCTTCAATCAAGGTTCACAATGGGAAAGACTTATGCAGGCGCTTGCATTGCGCCCCGGGGGCCCATCGGTTTTTAGGCTAACTGGAATTGGCTCACCGCAGCATAATGCCACCCACGTCTGATAGGAGGTTGAATGGAAGCTAGCCCGAGATGCGAAGGCAATTGGTGTAGAATTTGAATTCCATGGATTAGTGACCGATTCTTTAGCCGATCTTGATGCATCAATGTTGGATATTAGACCAGGTGACGTGAAAGCAATTGCTGTGAACTCTGTTTTTGAGCTTCACCATCTGTTTTCCAAGCCAGGAGAAATTGAAAAAGTGTTGAATTTAATAAAAAAGATACAACCGAAGATTGTGGCCATCGTCGAACAAGAAGTGAATCACAATGAATGTGTCTTTATCGCTAGGTTTAATGAAACATGGCATGCCTATTCAACAATGTTTGAGAACTCAGATTCGTTGACTCTGCCTAACACCAGTCGTCTCCTACGTGGATTAAGTGACCAATTAAATTATGCCAGCTCATTTAAATTGTGCCAACTCATTTTAATTGTAAATTCACTAATTTGTAAATTTGTGGAGTTTTGACCATTAAAAATTGGGGCTTTTGGGCTGGTTGGATGTGCAATGAGGTGGCGCCTCCTTTGGTGTTGGTTTTGCTCTGATAACGGTGCAAAAAGTGTCTAAGTGGAATAGGAATGACCCACCTGAAGTGTTTAAATGGAACAAGGGTCACTTTAGGTGCTCAAGTGAAAGAAGTAGACGACCACAGGTGTCTGTCGATGAGTTTGGCCTATAATTTATGTATTAGACTCATCATGTGTATGAAAAGAATGGTAGATTTCAAACAAAAAGTGAAATTTCTAGGAAGGATCCAAATGTAAAAAGTTTACTATGTCAAGACCTCACTCTTTTTAGACGAAGTAGGAAGGCAACTCCGGTGTTTGATTTAAGCTTCAATCAAGTACTTTTGCAATGGCGAGCACTTATGCAAGGTCTAGTTTTTCGTCCTGGTGGTCCACCTATTTTTCGGCTCACAGGAATTGGCCTATCGAAGTCCGATTATACAGTTGCCTTACAAGACATCTGGTCTAAGCTTAGTCAATTCGCTGAGGAAATAGGTTTAGAATTTGAATTCCGCAGAATCGTGGCCAATCCTTTAGCCGATGATGCTGATGATATAGCAACGTGAAAGCAGAGGCTGTACACACTGTTTTTATATTTTTGCACGGATTGGCCTTCAAATGCACAGGTTTTGATTTTTTGTCCGAGCTGTGTATTTGATGAAAATATCTAGATATGCATCGATTGACATAAATTCTTTAAAAATTTTATCTTCAGAAACTAAATTTGTGCCTCGCTTGGCACAAGTACTGTAGAAATTAAGTTATGGGGCATATGTTGTGTAGTGTTTTTCAAATTACGTTGAGTGTTGAAAGTCTTTCTAGTCTTATAATTTCTGAAGATAAAAATGTTACGGAACTTATGTTAAGCGAAGCATATCTGAATATTTTCATTAAATAAGACCGGAAAGACTTCAGATCCCCTCTTTCACGATCAGAGCCAAGAGGCATGCAGGGTGGCACGATCAGAGCCAAGAAGCATGCAGGGTGGCACTATAAACCGCCTTGAATTATCTAGTTATAGACAGGATGCTCTACTCTGTCCCATTTTTTGTGTTCTATATCTAGTTGCTTGTACCTAGTGTCTGTGCATGCTATGAGTCCTGTCCTTGGAGGTTTTGGTCTATGTCCCTCTCTAAGTATAATTGTCTGCATTGTACAAGGTAGGGGTCAATGTCAAAACCCCCTAACACCTTAAGATATATATATTCTGAGTGATTATTAAAATAAAATAAAAAGCTTATAATATCACATGTGCGTACATTTGAATATCTTTGTGAGTGTGAGTATTATTCATTCTTTGGTTATTCCATTATTTGAATTGACTATATATTTTGAGTGATTGGTGTTAGTGTTATGATTTTAATGATGACAAATTGTTGTGTAGGTACCAATACTCAAAGGATAAATCAAATGGATCAGGCAAACAAGCCCAATGGACAGCAGGAGTTCAATCGGCTGAATAGAAGGGCAAACCCAAGTCAGCTGCATAAGGAAAGGAATTAAAGATAGGCTACTGCGTATTTTTGGAACAAAATTAGTTTTACTCAAGCACTTAAATCAGCACAATCATGGTGAGTCAAGCATCAAATCAGATCTGTTATACAAGGAAACAAGTACCACTCCAATAAGGCAAATGACGCACAAGGAAAGTAGTTGTACAATCTTTATTTCTCATCAACAACATACAAGGAAAGAAGCATCTGCCAACCAGGCTGGTAACACAGAAGGAAAGCAACGTTACAAGACTTAATGAGCTCTTGCTTTATTCTTGGAAATTAGGATCCTCAATATTCCTAATTTACAACGATCAATTCTCTTGGGTTGACATCTCTGCTGAAAACGAGTCTAAAGGCTAGTTGATTTGAAAACTATATATTCAAGACTCTAGAAACGAAGAAAAATTATACAGTTGTCTCATACTCTCAAGTTCTCTACTTTACTTTTCACAAACATTATATTCTTAAGTGATATAGTGTAAACAAAAAAAGAAAAGAGAGATATAGAATAGTTTGTGAGGCATTGTATCAAAAAGAATTCGAGTGTTTGAGTGTAGACGTAGGAGCTCCATTCAAATAACCCATTGTACCAAAACATTTACAAAGAGCTGCAGAGAACACCCTTGCAACCCAAGGGGACTGGACTAGGATTCACATTGAATCTGAACCAGTGTAAAATATCTGTGTCAATTTTATTTCTGCATTTTTATTACTGCATTATGATATAGTCGACTAGTGTTCTCAGTTAGTCGACTATCTAAACGAAAAAGTTACAATTCACCCCCTCTTGCACTTTCAATTGGTATCAGAGCAAGGTCTCACACTTTATTACTTAACAGCAAGTGAGAAAAGATCAAATGGCTGCATATCAGATTCCTGGTGCAATTTTACAAGATGGGCACTCCACAACGAGGCCACCCTACTTTAATGGTGAACACTACTTCCATTGGAAAGAAAGGTTCAAGATCTTTGTGCAATCAACTTATTATCAAGCATGAATTGTAATCAAGAAAGGACCTAAACCTATTCCAAATATGGATGCAAAAGATCCAAATACAAAAATTGATTTGGAGTCGCATGATGTAACTAAGGAACAACAGGAGACGCTATCGACAAATACTAAAGCAATAGCCTTATTGTACTGTGCAGTCAGTGGAGAGGAATATGCCAAAATATCAAACTGCGAGACTGCAAAAGAAATGTGGGATAAAATTGAGGTCACATACGAAGGAATATCAAAAGTTAGAGAAACCAAAATTGATGCTTTGAGGCACGACTATGAAGCTTTCAGCATGAAGGATGATGAGAATATTGAATCAATGTTCACCAGATTTAGCAAAATCATTGGTGAACTCAAATTTCTTGGTGTGACTTACACTAACTCTCAACAAGTGAGAAAACTTGTCAGAAGCTTGCCCAAAACTTAGGAAACAAAGGCAATTTTTTTAGAAGATGGAAATCTGGATAATTTTACATATGATGAACTAAGAGAAAATCTGATGGCCTTTGAAAATAATCATATTCAAAGATATCAGAAGGATGAAAAGAAGAAAATAGTTTCTTTCAAGTCACAGGCTGAAGAATCTGATGATGAGTTCAAGGAAGAAGAAGTGGCTATGTACTCTAGGCATGTAATTGAAGCTATGAGAAGATCAAGAAACAATAGAAGAGGAAATTCAAATTTTAGGATAGGTAATTCCTCTGCCATTCAAAGAAATGATGGAAAATGCTATGAATGTGAAAAATATGGCCATATTGCATCTGAATGCCCTGATACAAAGAGGAAACCATCAAAAAATTATCAAAAACAACGAGCATTCAGCAGTTGGAGTGAAGACGAAGTCTCTGAAGATGATGAGGAAGATATGGAAAACATTTGCTTTATGGCAATTGGTGAAACTAGCGAGGTAAGACCCTATCACTGTTCCAACTGTAGCGAAACTCAAGAATTGCTTGACCAAACTCTCGAGGATTTAAATAGAGTGTTTAATGAATATAAAAAGCTTAAGAGGTAACGAAAGGACTGGAACTTAAACTAGAAGTAGTTGAAATAGAAAGGGATCTTCTTCAAGAAGAAGTTGATGACTTGAAACTGCAACTTAATGGGTTGCGCAAGTCCACCAGTCATAGCTCTATTAAATCTAACAAATCGACTCGTAACAACAAGTCTACTGGGAAAAGACCTATCAATAGTAGAAATGCCTCTGATAATTCTAAAGATGTGTTAACCAATTATGAGGAGACAGATCAGTCTAATAAAAGTTTTCAAACCACTGAAAGGAAGTCTCCAAGAAACTTTCATAAGTCGACTGCTCAGTCATTTTCTGAAAATCACTCTTCACAAAAATGTTTTTGTTGTGGAAAAACGGGTCATAAATATTTTCAGTGTAGGTTTCATTATACACCTTCTCCAAGTTGGATATGGAAACCCAAGAATGATCAACATAGCACTAACACTCAAGGACCTAAGGAAGCTTAGGTACCTAAAAGAAAGTAACTACCATGTTTTGCAGGAACGCCACAAGAAGAAGTCAAAAGGGAAATGGTATCTAAACAGTGCGTGTTCCTGTCACATGACAGGCGACAAAAGCTTGTTCAAATCAGTTGCTGACTTTGATGGAGGACTAGTCACTTTTGGTGATAACTCAACAAGAATGGTAATCGGTACAAGAACTAATTCGTTTAATAATTCATGTGATATTTATAACGTTTATCTAGTTGAAGGACTCAAATATAATCTCTTGAGTATCAGTCAATTGTGTGATTCTGACTTAGAGGTAAGATTCAAAAAGACTGGCTGTGTTATAGAAGACAAAACTGGAAAAGAAATTCTTCCTGGCAGCAGAACAAGAAATGTGTATATGCTCGACTCTGTTAAAAGTCCAGCTGGACATATTTGCTTGGCATCTATGGGAGAAGATCCTTGGGTTTGGCACAAGAGACTTGGATATGCTAGCATGAGGCTAATTGAAAAATTATCCAAACACGATTTGGTCGTAGGCCTGCCTATAATAAACTATTCAAATGATCATTTTTGCGATGCTTGTCAGAAAGGTAAGCAAACAAGAAGCTCTTTCAATTCCAAAGATATTGTATCTACTTCTAAACCATTGCAGCTTCTACACATGGACCTTGTTGGTCCTACTAGAACTGCTAGTATTAGAGGAAAATGGTATGCCTTCGTTATTGTTGATGATTTCTCTCGTTCTACCTGGGTTATATTTCTTGCTCATAAGGATGATACTCTAAAGAATTTTAAGTTTTTCGGTGAGAAAGTACAGCATGACAAAGGCTACTACATTACTTCCATAAGAAGTGATCACATGGAGGAGAATTTGAGAACAAAACCTTTGAGGATTTCTGCAATGAACAAGGTTATGCGCATAATTTTTCGTCACCAAGATCTTCTCAGCAAAATGGCATTGTTGAAAGAAAGAATAGAACTTTACAAGACATGGCTAGAACAATGATTTTAGAACATAATCTGCCACATCACTTCTGGGCAGAAGCTGTAAGCACAGCATGTCATGTATTAAATAGGTGCTTCATTCGACCCATTCTAAAGAAAACTCCTTACGAGCTATGGAATGGTAAGAAACCTAATATTAGCTATTTTCACTCCTTTAGGTGCAAATGTTTTGTGCACAACAATGCAAAGGACAACATTGGTAAGTTTGATCCTAGAAGTGACGAAGGTATTTTTGTTGGTTACTAGAATAATAGCAAATCCTATAAAGTTTTCAATAAACGCACTAAATCTATTGAAGAATCTGTTCATGTTATTTTTTATGATACTAACCGCTTGATCGAGAAAGAAAAATTTGCAAACTATGATGTCCACCAGTCTTCAGTCACTACGACTACTACCTCAACTGATCAAAGTCTCTCATTAAAAGAAACTACCTCTGCTAACGAATCGACTAACCTTACGATTGGACCTGTTCCAAATGAATGGAGAAGTGAGCCTGATTATCCTAAAAAGTTTGTTATTGGTGATATAAATGAAGGAATGAAAAGTCGAGCTTCCCGCAAAAATAGTGCAAATCTAGCACTCATATCTCAGGTCGAGCCTAAGAAAGTAGATGAGGCTTTAAAGGATGATCATTGGATCAACGCGATGAAAGAAGAATTGGATCAGTTTGACAAAAATAAAGTATGGAATCTAGTTCCTGTTGACACCCAATTTTGTCCCGCCTCTCTTCCAAAATACCTATTTATGTTTCTAACATTTTTATGGAAAATTAAAAAAAATATATATTATATTTTAACTATTAGCCTTTTATCAAAGCTGGTGTTTCATTATTATATTACAGTTACTAATAATTATTATTATTATTATTATTATTATTATTATTATTATTATTATTATTATTACTATTATTATTATTATAGTTCACAACTTTTATCATTTCAGTATTTTACTAGCTTACGCACACGCATTTCATTTATCTTTGCATAATTGAATAAGAGTATTTATTTCACTGAGGATTTTCGGAATATTATTGCACGGCTATTACAACGCCATTTTTTTTATCTGAGCATTAATGATTGCATATTTCGTATTGAGCAATATTTTAATACAAGTTACTTAAACAGGTCCGTCGTTTAAATTTAGAAGCCAAACTATTTCGTGCACTCAATCCGTATTTTTTGACTTATCAGATCCCAAATCAAAGTCCAATCAATTCATAAATATTTTTAACCAGCCTATATTTTTTACCTTAATTTTTAGACCAGTCCGTGTTTTAATTCGTTAGCCCATTCTTTTAATACCCGGTCTAAAACATCAACCCAGTCCATAAATGGACTGGGTCCGACCCGTAGCAAACAAAATAAGGGAAACCCTTAGGTTTCCCCTCATTTTTTCCTCCACCGCCGCATCTCCTTCACTCTTTCCCCCTTTCCTCTTCCTCTCCGCCGTCTTCTCAACCTCCGCACCACCACCTCCGCCTTCCACTCTGTCGCACCATCTTCCTCACCCCACTGCTTCATCGTCCACACCCATACCCCCACTTCACCACGTGATCCCCACTTCACCACCGACATCCCACTCGCCTCCGACACCTCTGTCACACCCATCACTCCACTACACCACGCGTCTGACGCCACTCCCACCACTCCTCTGACACCCTCCACTACACCACGACACCCACACCACTGTCATCCCCACTCAATTTTGTTCCCCACGCCGCTCTCTCTTTCCTTCACAAAGAAACCCTAGATCTCCCCTATAAATATTGATTTCTATGATCGTTGAGGGGGGGGGGGGGGGGGATTTTTCGGGTTCATGAAATGACCCTCAAGAAACGGAGAAAAATTCAAACTAAGTAGGAGTCGCACAAAATCCCTTAAAAAGTTAAGTCCGTTAGCCGCCTATAATCCCCTAAAATACGCGTTCGATTAACAGTTTTTATCTTGTTTTGTTATCAAGTCAAAATATCAAATCAATCTTGTTTTCTGTCGATTACTGTGGTGTTTCTGCGAATCCGAACATCGCGAGCTCGAATTTGGTAGTGTTCGAGTGTAGATCGAAGATTCGAAGCCTCACTTCGTTGCACCCGAAGAAGGTGAATCCCCTTTCTGCAAGCTCTTTAGTAATCGTTTGTGTGTTTTGAACTATTCTGTCGATTTGTTTGCGTAGTCATATTTTAATTGCGTTTGTAGTTTGTTCTGGTCGAATTAAACATGCTCGATCCTGCTTAGTTCAATTCTGGGAGTATATTCGCCTTATATGCAAGTCTAGATTCACCCGAGGCTTATATTTGTTGGTTAGCATGTCCTTAGATTAATTGTGTGTAGGTTCAGATTAGGAGACCAGTTTAATGGTGTGTTGCTTCATAATCTACAAATTTGTACCAATGTTTTATTAAGTCCTGTAATACTGCGTAAAGCCCTGTTCGTGGGCAAAACAATTAGTTATGTATTATATGATCATCTCTATCTAAATTTGTACCTGATCAGGCTCATTTAACCATGTTTGTTTTAGCATTGAAATCTGTAGTTTACTGGATAAGCTCAGTTAGTGTTGTTTGCCTAATTGTGTACATGCCTAATCTTGATCATACCCAATAAGATCATACATGCTCATCCTGGATGCCTGCTGGTCATTTATCTATATTTAGTCTCATATCATCTGGTAAACTTTCTGATAGAATCAATTCCTGCGTTCAGTTGAACTTAGATTAACCTCTAAAAAATGATATGCTGTTTGCCTAAGTCATCTTCAAAGATCATATTTGCATGCTTGAATGGTTTAACCTTGCATGTCTAAAGCTCACAACTTGTTTAACTATGCCCATATCATTGGTTGTGTACGAATTCATTAAATTATACAACTTATGAATCAATCAATATCACTAGCAAGAGTTACATCTTTTCTTCTCTTCTTTCTTTTTCACTATCCTGCAAGATTGCCAGATGTTTAGCAAGAACTGTGAGCTAGTGTGTGTTTAAGCGTAAGCTTCAATTGATCTAAGATTTGTTGCCCTTTTTTGCCAAATGTAGTATGTGTTCATTTGAGATAAGTTTCTGAAAGATTCATTAAAACCAGAAATAATATGCTCAAATGCATTTGCAAGATTTGCTTACAAGGCCAAGATGGATATTTTATTAAAGCACCCTTGTTTGAGTATTTCAAATTGAAGCTGGGGTTCAGAATCGAAAACATGTTTTAAGTTCAATATGGGAACTGTCGACTTAAAAGCATGTTATATATATATGAATTGTGTCGAATCAAGGGTAATGAAACAGTCCCTGCAGTTGAAAAAATGTCCTTACCTCTTGATAATTCACTTGCATATGCCTGGAACTGTCTATGTATTTATCTTCTTAGTTTTGCATCTGTTTTACCTAGTCATGTCCATGCTGCAAGTTGTGAAATAACTATAGATTAGAAATAATCTCGGTCTTCAATATGGTGCTGCTAAATCTTTCCAGAGGATATCAAATGATATCGATGTCCCTTAATTTAATGCATCTATTTCAGTTCTCTATATGATGGATTACTTTATATAATCATGCTTGATTCAGAATTAAGTTTACATGTTAATGGAGTATGCTTGGATCGCTGATTATATACTTGAACTATGATAAAACATCTGAGAAATCCTTCTGATCATAACCATAGTTGTCCAGTACGTTTGCTTTGTTATATCTGTTTTGATATGTCCTTAGGGTAGCCTCTGAAATATCTCTTTGGTTCTGACTTCTTTTCTTTTCATTTTTGCATGACCCTCGCATACGAGTCCGAGGGATTCATCTCCTTTTTGCATCCGGTGTTGGGCTAAAAGCCCAACAAGGTTCCTCTCGTGTCCAGCTCTGTCCGTGGCAGCCATATAAAGAAAATTCATTGGGCCTAAGCCCAATCTTGTTCCAGCAGTTGGGCCTTAGATGGGCCAGATCCATTCTATCTTTTCCTTACCCCTCTCCCTTATTTCCTTGTTGTATATTTTTTTATCTTGTACAACTAACCCTGTCTTATTAACTTAGATAAATCTTAATGAATTAGTAGATTTAATTGTAGTAATGGGTAGTTAATTTAACAAGGATTAATAATTAATTCCATAAATTTCATGTTTTCCCCCTTTTTTTTTATTTTATTTAAGAGTTATTTACAACACCCATAATAGCCATTTATAGAATAATTGACAGTATAAAATTCATATTTTTAATTAAAGTAGTCGTCTTCGTATTGTCTTAGTTTTAAAGCGTCATTAATATACAAACAGATTTGGACATATTCTTAAAACTTAAAGGCATGTCTATTCTCAAAACTTTAAAAAATCAATTAAACACTTCATGGCTTGGTTCGTTTAAATGTTTATTAAACATTACAATACATTCGCGTCTTCTTTATTTATATGTTCAATTATTCTATTTTTTATAAATCTCGTTTTATTATGCTACTTCCTTTTAAAGTTGTTAACAATTATCATAAATTTTATTTCGAATAGCATTCTAAGATTTTCTTTTATGTAAAGTATTGGTTTTGTTTTAAATAACCTTCTTATTCAGAGCATTGACAACATTTATAAGTATTACTTAATTAGCATTATTATATTTTTCAAAATCTTAAGCAGCATTTATAAGTTTATTTTTTAAACAACATTTTGAAATTTCCTTTTATGCAAATTACCGGTCTCATTTTAAAAGCATTCCCTTTGTGAAATTATTATACTTCTTTATAAATTAGTTCAAATGACATTATTATATTTTTCTCTGGAACCTTAGTAATACAAGCAAATTATTTTCTTAAAATTCAAACACTATATTCAATCTGGATTAATTAACCTAAGTTTGGTCGGATAACCGTAAGTTAACGGATTCTAAAGGATGCCTAACCCCTTCCCTTTAGGATAATATAGAGCCCTTACCTAGAATCATACTGGTTAAGCAGACTATTAATCGAGGTTTAGTTTTAACTTTACCTTAGTTAATATTTAGGTGTCCTAATTCACCTTTAAAATCAATTAGGTGGCGACTCCTTAAAACAAATAAATAGGAATCACCAATATGTCATACTCCTTAATTTCAACCCGGTTAAAATGGGGTGTGACAGTTCCCAGACCTGAAAAAGGATCAGTAATAGGAACTAAATGGGTACTCAGAAATAAGTTGAATGAAGCAGGCGAAGTTGTGTGAAATAAAGCTCGACTGGTTGCCCAAGGCTACTCTCAACAGGAAGGAGTCGACTATGATGAAACTTTCGCTCCTGTTGCACGGTTAGAATCTATTCGAATTTTACTTGCTTATGCTGCTTTTAAAGGTTTTAAACTATTTCAAATGGATGTTAAAAGTGCTTTCTTAAATGGATTTATTGAAGAGGAAGTTTTTGTTAAACAACCACCTGGTTTTGAAAATCCTAAATTCCCATACCATGTGTTCAAACTAAGTAAGGCCTTATATGGTCTTAAACAAGCTCCTAGAGCTTGGTATGATCGACTTAGCACTTTTTTTTAGTAGAACATGGATTCTCTAGAGGAAGGATCGATACAACTCTTTTTATTAAAAGAGCTTCATCTGGAAATTTAATCATACAGATTTACGTAGACGATATTATCTTTGGAAGTACTAACCCATCTCTGTGTAGGGAATTTTCTGATCTCATGCAAAGTGAATTTGAAATGAGTATGATGGGAGAAATAACATTTTTCTTGGGGCTTCAAATCCATCAATCGGACAAAGGAATATTCATCTCTCAAAGTAAGTATACAAAGGAGCTTATTCACAAATTTGGTCTAAATGATGCTAATGCTATGAAAACTCCTATGAGTCCTACATGTTCCATTGACAGAGATGACACAAGTAAGGCAGTTGATGAAACTAAGTATAGAGAAATGATAGGTTCTCTACTATATCTTACTGCTAGTCGACCAGACATCATGTTTAGTGTTTGCAAATGTGCTCGTTTTCAGTCAGCTCCTAAGGAATCTCATCTTAGTGCTGTAAAACGAATAATTAGATATTTACTTGGAACCATTTCCTATGGATTATGGTATCTCAAAACTATTCCCTTCAATCTAGAAGGATTTTCTGATACTGATTTTGCAGGAGATAAGGATGATAGAAAAATCACAAGTGGTTCATGCCAACTACTTGGAAAATCATTAATTTCCTGGCATAGCAAAAAACAGGGATGTGTTTCTCTCTCTACTACTGAAGCTGAATATATAGTTGTTGGGCAATGTTTGTGCTCAACTACTATGGATGGTGCATCAACTAAGTGATTATGATTTATTATTTAAGCCTGTTAAAATTTTCTGTGATAATTCTAGTGCTATATGTTTATCAAAAAATCCTGTGCATCATTCTAGAGCAAAGCATATAGATATTAAACACCATTTTATTAGAGATCATATTATCAAGGGGTCGGTTGAATTACAATTTGTTTCCACTGAAAATCAACTTGCTGATATTTTTACAAAACCCTTACTTGAGGAAAGATTTTGCATGCTTAGAGAATCTCTAGGAATTATTCACAAACTTGTATAATTACGTTATTTTTGGCAAATTGACTGATTTTCCTTCTCTGAAACTCCCTCTGTCCTTTTATTGATTACCGCACCATACTTCCTCCCTAATTCTCGCCTTTGAATAAATATCATCATCATCTCTGCCGTCTTCTCACTTCTCCCACTATCTTCTCCACTTTCCCATAAAACCCTTTCAATTCCATGACTCTTCCATCTCCTCACAATCACCATTAAAACCGTCCATTCCCCTTTCATTCTTCACCCAATAGTTTTCCTCTGTTCCAATCTGTGGCTAAAACTCCAAAACCCTCCTCTCTCTCCACTCGCAAAAGCACAAGAAACAAAAACAAAGGTAAAGCATCATCCCCTGTTTATGTCGAATCTGATGGCTCTAATTCCTCCCCTCACAACTCTACAATTCTTTGTCTCTTCGCTCTTCGAGCAAATGTGACCATGCAACTGAAGCGTGTGGTGAGTCTTCCAAGAAATTTAAGTTCAACTATGAAAATGCCTTTCTTGACCGTCGCCGTTTCTGGTCCATCCCTAACTCTGATCTATTTCACTCCTTTAAAGGTAAATCTTTTGCTCATGATCGAATAGTGGATTTTGATGTAATCTCGTTACTACATTGTAATATCCAGCAGTTCTTTGACTTTCAAGGTTGGGTAATTCTTTTCTCATATGCTCCTACTCGTGTTTATGAACATCATATTCGCATGTTTTATGCTAATCTTAGAGCTACAAAAGATGATGAACTTGAAACCCTTGTTTTTGGCACTCGTATTTTGTTTGATAACTTTGGTTTTGATGAAATATTCAATATCAAAAGCCCTGGTTTTTCTGCCTTGTCCCGTAACTCCTGGCCATCTGACTTTGAGGTCACTTATGAAGAGGCTAAACAATCCATTTCTCTTGAATCAACTGGTTCCCTTCCCCCTTACTTAGGCCCCAAACACTTGTCTTTTGAGACCCGTGTGATTGCTCACATTGTTGCTACTACTATACTGCCTCGTGTAGGCTCCTTGTCGACCCTCACTCAGCGTGACACTTTTCTCACTTATTGTCTGGTTAAGAAGCGTAAGGTCCACCTTTCCTCCCTAGTCATGAACCATATGTTAGACTCTGCTTCTGATCCTACCAACTTGCCCTATGGTATGCTCATTACTCGCATTATGGAAGCCTATCATGTTAATCTTAATGACCACCCCCCTATTTTTATTAAGCAATGTTATGACTCTAGAGCATTTGTTAGCATGGGTTATGTATGTATGGATGATGTATGGATTCTCAAAAAGGATGTAGATAAGGAACCTGACCAACCCTGTCCTCCTGTCTTCCAATCATCCAAACCTTCCTCCTCCAATCTCCCATCCGATCATCCCTCTGATATTCCTGCTAAGCTCTCAGTCCTTGATGACAAAATTGACTCTCTCAAAGACCTCCTTGTGTCCACTCATTTTCATATGGAAAAAGTCAGAGATGTCTCTAAAGAAACTGGGGCTGATGTTGCTCGACTGCGTCTCAAGATTGATGGTGGTTTAAGGGAAGCAGGCAAGTTGGCTACCAAATTGCAAGGTAGTGTTGATGGTTTTCCTGCTAAGTTTACTACAACTCTGGATGCCATGAAGGAAGCCATGGTTAACGCCTTAGCGTACTTTCTTCGGCCCTTTTCTCAACAGCAGCAGGAGCAACATCAGCAGCAACAGCAATCTGATAGGGAGCAGGATTAATGATGTTTTGTCCTGTTTTATTAAGACAATTTTTTTTTTGTTTTGGGCATTAGTCCACCTTGACTATGTTTTTTTTTTTTTGCTTAACTATCCGTAGGCTACAGCGTATGGCTGATCGCTCAGCCTTATAATCTAACCCCTTATCGCATCACCCATAGTTTGTAATTTTGTTATATTGTTATTATGGCCTTTGCTGTGTGTTTTTTTTTTTTTTCGATTGATGCCAAAGGGGGAGAAAGAGTCTAGTCTGGACCAGTCAACTATTCAGGGGGAGAAGTCTCTGGACCAGTCAACTACTCAGGGGGAGAAGTATTCTTCTTCTACTCTATTATTCAAGGGGAGCATGAAATCAAACAGGACAGGGAAGTTGACTACACTTACACTCACTTTGAGAAATTATTTTTTTGTCATCATCAAAAAGGGGGAGATTGTTAGTGTTATGATTTTAATGATGACAAATTGTTGCGTAGGTACCAATACTCAAAGGATAAATCAAATAGATCGGACAAACAAGCCCAATGGACAGCAGGAGTTCAGTCGGCTGAATAGAAGGGCAAGCCCAAGTCAGCTGCATAAGAAAAGGAATTAATGATAGGCTACTGCGTATTTTTGGAACAAAATAAGTTTTACTCAAGCATTTAAATCAGCACAATCATGGTGAGTCAAGCATCAAATCAGATCTGCTATACAAGGAAACAAGTACCACTCCAACAAGGCAAATGACGCACAAGGAAAGCAGTTGTACAATCTTTATTTCTCATCAACAACGTACAAGGAAAGAAGCATCTGCCAACCAGGCTGGTACCACAGAAGGAAAGCAACGTTACAAGACTTAATGAGCTCTTGCTTTATTCTTGGAATTGGGATCCTCAATATTCCTAATTTACAAGGACCAATTCTCTTGGGTTGACATCTCTGCGGAAAAAGAGTCTAACGGCTAGTTGATTTGAAGACTATATATTCAAGACTCTAGAAATGAAGAAAAATTATACAGTCGTTTCATACTCTCAAGTTCTCTGCTTTACTTTTCACAAACATTGTATTCTTGAGTGATATAGTGTAAACAAAAAAGAAAGGAGAGATATAGAATAGTTTGTGAGGCATTGTATCAAAAAGAATTCGAGTGTTTGAGTGTAGACGTAGGAGCTCCATTCAAACAACTCATTGTACCAAAACATTTATAAAGAGCTACAGAGAACACCCTTGCAACCCAAGAGGACTGGACTAGGATTCACATTAAATCTGAACCAGTATAAAATATTTGTGTCAATTTTATTTCTACATTTTTATTACTGCATTATGATATAATCGACTAGTGTTCTCAGTTAGTTGACTATCTAAATGAAAAAGTTACAATTCATTCCCCCGGACTTTCAATTGGTACTTGTTGGGTGAGGCCACTCAAAATAGGATAGGCGGTTGTTTTCGTAACTCTTGTGTGATGCTATTTGACGCTAAGGACTCAATGTATAGACTGATTTTGGTTTGACGAATTATAAATGCTTAAAGATGTGTGGTTCCCATATTTTTTATATAATAATTGCTAGTAGTAACGGAAGTCACAATTTGTTTTGTACTAAATTGTTGAATTGTCTTGGGAAGTTTGTGAAGAAAATAAATAAGACAAGAGGCATGCTTTCCTTTTTAGTATGTCTAAAAAAGAATGATATGTTTTTATATTTAGAAATAATTTAACTTGAAACTTTCCTTTTACCCTTAGTGAAATGATTTAGAACCACACAAATATCTATGACTTGCTTTAGACCATATGTTTCAAAAGTCTTCATTTCTTTCTTAAAATCCGTGTCTAGTCAAACTATATCACATAAATTGGGACGGAGGGAGTACTATTTTCCACTGAGAAATGTTCAATGACTATTTTCACAGATATTTTGATTTAATCAGTGAGAAAAGAAAAAACAGTAGTATTTTCACACGCAAAAATTAGATAGTTCCCCATCATTTCAATGAGAATCTATTTCCCACAATGCGGTTTTCCTAATGAGTTGGTTCGCTAGAAATGAGGTGGAAAAATCGTGTTTATAACACAAATTTTTCACTGATTGTTGCTTTAAGAGTTGGGAACTAAAAATACGTCCTTTTCTGATGGGCAAAACCGACGAATCGGGAGACTACTTAAACATGCATGTACATCATAGTGTTGGAAATACCAACGAGCCTTTGAGGCTTAATTTGTTCACGTGCTTGCTCCGTGATAAAGGAAAGCCTTTGAGGCTTTGATTGTTCCTCGCCTTTATTATTTAGGGGTGCATTATTAGAAATTTCGATATGGTAATTTCAGTTTTCGATTTTTAAAAATACTATATCATTACTGTACCAAATTAATTCGGTATAGTTCGGTATTTTGAAGTTTGGTTTCGGAATTTTACGATATGGTAAATCGGTAATCATAGTTTGTTCGATTTTAACTTATATATACTCATATAATAGAGAATTGTGACTTTGGCTATTTGAGAAATGTCTCAATAATATCATGCTAACACCTTACACATGTAAAAATATTCAAAAGAATGCACAAGCAATTCCCTTCGTAAATCAATTAGACAAAAAAAGCATTTCAATCAAGTTTAATTAGTCAAAATTCCAACATCTGAACAATTAATTTTGTACTAATACTAGATTATATAGTTGTTAATATTTTAATACTAATATATATGAATTGTATATGTAACTATATACTTCAGTATGGTATTCAGTATTTCGGTATATTGTTATAAATATCGAATACCGTACCGAATACCAATTTTTTTAAAAATGCATACCAAATATCGTACCAAATACCAAAACCATGGTATAAAAAAAATCGATTTCGATATGATAATTTGTAGATACCGTACCATGCCCACCCCTACCTTTATCTGAGTATTAGTTCCTGAACATGTGTGTTGCACGTGTATTTCATGATTATTAGATATCGTTTGAATTTTAAGGTTTTTTTTTTGGTAACTAAAAATATTGTATTACCAGGGAAAAAATTTACAAAGTCATTCCATAAAAAAAATATTGAATATGAACAATATCTAAATATTGAATTTTAAGTTTTGTTCATGCTGAATATTCAACTTAACAATATTCTTGTTTAAAAAAAAAAAATGTTTCAACGACATATAACATACATATGAAATACGAACAAAACCGACTATAAATGCAAATACTTCACATGTAGAAGCTTTTACCTTGTCTTTAAGAAACTATAGTCTTCTTTCTTATACAATCGCGTTCATATTGAGAAGTTTTTGTCTAACGAAAATAGCATTTTCTGGATATTATACAAAAATCCGGTGATTATTGAGTAATTAAGTATCAAGGTACAAAAATTCAATACTACAAATTTAAATAGCGGAAGCAAAAATTCACTCCTTTCAAGTTGAGCAAGACTTTCACACTTAAAATAAACAACACCCATTCTTCTTACAATTAAGATGCAATGAACCGACTTCATTCTTCTGTTCCATTGCAAATGTAAACTTGAATTTATGGTCAATAAAATATAGTAGAGATAAATATGTAATCAAATGCTCAAGAGGTAGAAGACCTGATCTATGAAAATATAGTGATAAACTATAAATAAAAGATGCTAATACCCTTGATATGGATACAATATGTTGATAGTAGTTCCTATTTGCCTGTCGAAATAATTTTTTCGAGTTCTGCCGAGAGATCCAGCCATAGCTAATGTTTGGTCCAAGAGATTTCCAAGCATTTGAGCTTCCTTCTCAAATATTTATTTGGACAATGGTGAAGTTGGCATGCTCTTTCTTCGAATATGTTGGCAAGAAAACTTCTTGTGAGTTACTGATAAAAAATGATTATATTTTGCCTTTATAAATAGTGTTAAAACGTTATTTCTTGCAGTTAAAGTGGTTAATTATGATGAGGCTTTTGCCTTTCTTTTTAGCAGGTATTGTACATTTCTCAACAACATTAATTATATTTATTATTGAAAGTTGAAAAGATCTCCAAATTATTAATTAGGAACTTTAAAGGTTGAGTATTACTCCATCCGATAAAAAAAGAATTCACTTAGCCATTTGCACACCTCTTAAGAAAATATTGACTCCTAAACAAAAATAGGTAATTTAACTGAACTACCCCTAATTAAATAGGCATTGAGATTTGATCATATAACACTTAAAAGGGGCGAATATGGAAAAACAAAGTTAATTCTTTCTTGATTTGATAAGTGGACACTTTTTTTGACCCAAGAAAAAAAAGGCTAAGTGGACACTTTTTTTTATCTTGAGCTCGTACTATTTTAGAGCATGAAAGCAATTTTAATACATTAAAAACTCTGTAGCAAGTTGAATGCATCCGGCCAGTTTTTGGTCTATTTATCTCATTTCATTAATAAAATATTTTTACTAATTTAATGTAAATTTAATTTTTACTGACAGATCAAAGCTTCTATGGTTAGGTCTATTATGAAGTAAAAATTCAAGAGAAAATAGAAGGAGAGAAAAACGTTTTCTAAAATAATTAAGATAAACGTTTTTTTTCTTTCTAATTCACTGGTACTATTAATGCCAAGAGGGTATATACATGAACACAATTAACATGTACATTGTATATTAACACAAGAACAACAACTCAACTCCCAAAAGAAGTTAATCTAGCAATTATGATCATTAATAGCAAATGCTTAAAATTAATACATACTATGAAGTATGAACGTGATATATAGATTAACTTCTTCTTCTTTTTATTTATTTTATTTTTTAAAGGGTATGTTTACATATTTGTACCAAACATTATTTGAAGTGGCGTTTATTGGAAGGGTAAAAATGTCGTTTAATTTTTAATGAACATTTTGGTAATTCAACTTCTCAACTTAGGGTCTTCCCACTTTTAGAATTTAGAATTAGAATAGTATAGTATGATGATAGTTGATAGCTTAATTTTAGTTTACTTTCAGTTTTCAATTTAACTAAAATCAATATAAGAAAGATAATTGGCGTCATATATATAAAGCAATAGTAACTGAACTTAGACTTAACGAACATCGTAATTGTTCCAAGGCATTCGAGTTTAATTTGATAAAATACAACCTACATTGTGATGATCGCTTTGTTCTAATTAGAGGACACGATTGGGCATAATCATAACCAAACCAAAATACATTCGGACACCTTTTTTATGCCGGGAAAAAGAAGAAGGTAAAAAACACAAATGAAGTATTTTTTTTTTTTTTGAGACTTTCCTACTTGAACTATCACAAACTGTTTATTAAAATACACCTCGAAACTGACTAGACCAAGTATTTGAATACAATCGCAAAAAGTGTTTGACAGCTTAATTTGCCCATAAAATTTTGTCCTGATTAATGGCAGTTGACTCATTAATTTCGAGGTGTTTTTTGACTAATAATTAGTGATATAGTTCAGATAGGAGATACAAACACTTGATAGTTCAGATAAAACACTAAAAAAAAAGTGATACTTCATATGTGTTTTTAACCATTATCTCAAAAGAAAACACAAGCGATGTGGTTGAGGAGCTTGTCCGTTCTAGCTTTGAACAACATACAATGGATTTATTCAATACGTAAATACTCTCTCCGTTCATTTTTACTTGTCATGTATTGATTTAGCACGCCTATTAAGATTGTCAACAATAAAATAACAAATTTACTATATCAACCTTTGAAATATAATAAATGCAATGTTTTGGAAAATGCATTAAGAAATGACTATAGTAAATAATAAGGGCAAATTAGGAATTAAGTGTTAAATTTCGTCTTGATTTGCTAATCTGGACAAGTAAAAGTAGGCACCTATTTTGAATATGGTGGAGCATTCCTAATTCCATGGAAAGTTGGTTCGCTGCACAATCAATATTCGAACCTAATTACTCTTTGTTGCTTTTATTGGAAACGGCAACTCGAGAAAGTGCTCTGAATTCAAGATAAGTAAATAGGGACAAATTAAAAAATTAAAGCTAATTCCTTTAAAGTCATTGAAACTTGTAATTTGTGGCAATATTCCTTAAGAAACTTTAAAAATATGTAATTTTTAAAAATAGATTAATACTCCCTCCGCGTTCAGTAGCATTTTTTACGCCCCTTAAAAAAATACTAACTCGTAAAATAAATAAATTATTTTGACTAAACTGCCCTAAGTTGAAAAGACTCTTATTTATTTATTGCCTTGAGTAAATAGGAAGAAATCTGAAAAATTAAAGTTCATTTCTTTTTGATTTTGTAAATTGACATCTATTTTGAACCAAAATAAAAAAGCTAAATAGACTCTTATTTTGAATCTGAGGGAGTGATGAATAATACCGACCAAAATGGAACCAGGGGACTAGTTTCTTGTGGTTTATTAATCACCAAAAGTATTCATCGTACATATGTTTAGGAGATTCAAAAATCACCTTGAGTTAGTTACTATCTTTTCGCACCATATTTCACAGACCACCACTGTAAAGCAGGGAATTAGTTACTATCACTAGTAGTTACTAACAGGGAATATAGATGTTTCGAGACAAGTGGGATAAAAACAGCAAACAAAAAATGCGAGTAAAGTAGGATTTACAAATTTCCTGGAACATGTATGATGTAGATCAATATCTTTAAAAATTGACAATGAAGTCTTGGTTGGAAAAAAAATAATAAAAATTGGACATTAAACTTCCCCGAACATGGCTGATGTAGCTAAGATAATATATTCGTGTCAATTTCAGAGTTCATCTAGTGTTTTTTTATTTTTTTTTTTTTTATTTTTTATTTGTGTCCTCAAAAGTCAATATAATTAGAGTGGTTATACCAATTATATATTTTTATAATTGTGATGTCCAGATCAACTTGCGTAACTCTCAAGTATTTCATCGATAAGATGTTATTTGATCCCATTGAAGCATTAACATAGGCACCGAGTAACTCTACTATTCAAAATTTTAGATAAATGAAACATCAGAAGTGCCGTAGATGATTGCATTCGTATTCGAAACAAAGGAATCTTCATCTTCCATGATTGTGTCTATTGTGTCCATAGACATATCTCCAAAACTCCTTCTCTTTTTTTTTTCTTTGTTTATTGGTGAAGTATACTGCTGGAGTTATCTTCCTGCTTCGCTATGAAAGAGTGAGGTCTTGAGCGACTGACATAGACATAGTCAACTTTTTTTTTTTAATTGTTCTTCCTATAAATTTCGCTTTTGTTTGGTAGATATTTGCATTAGTACGTGTAAAGAATAGCACTTGATGATCAACTTTATCTATCAAAAGACTCATTCAAACGTGGAATGACTCTACTGAAAAGCAATGAATCTTTCGGTCTATTTCGTGGTATAACTGTTTAGTATCCAAAATTTATTCAAGAATTTCTCCATTTTTAGAATTTAAATTAAAAATTTCTAATTAAAAGTGAAAGAGCTAGACTTATTCTACCGCACCTCTAGATGGTACGAACTCTCTTAGTGTTAATAGGAAATACTATAAATTCGAAATATCAAATTAAGACAGGTTGGACCCAACCAAGACTAAATTAACAAGAAAAGTTGGACATCAAATTTCCTCGAACATGTCTGGTGTAGTTTAGTATCTTTTACAATTGACAATGAAGTCTTAGTTGGAGAAAAAAAAAAAAAAAAGTTAAGCTTCCTCGATCATAGTTGATGCAGATAAATAATTAGTAAACTAAACATGAATAACATAAAAATCTTACTTTAATTAGTAGCACGTGTATTTTTAATTTTTTTTAGCAGCATCTAAATTTTAAAAAATAATAATAAATGCAATTTCTAATTTAAGAGAAGTGTCGTGTCACCTCTTTAAGATCACATTTTTTTTGATAGAGCATATACATAAATGTTAAATTATTTAGAATAAACAACTACAGGGACAGCCAAAAGGTGAGATGTCGTAAAAAAAAAACACATAAATGGATGTTCAGTTAAGTAATTGTTAAGAATTAAACGAGTGATGCAGCAGAATCGATTAGGATGCACCAACACAAGAACAATAATGCAAGAAAGCAATAAACGTAATGAACACAAGATTTAGGTGGAAACCCAAGACGAGAAAAACCACGGGGCGTGAAGCGCAGAGAAATTAACTATAAGGTGAGGAGTACAAAACGATCTTAAATAGGGTGTCGAAGCACAACGAGATCAAAGGAAACGAAAGATTACAATCTCTCAATGAAAACTCTCTCTTAACAAATTGTGGAATATAGTCTTGTGTGTAGTCTTGATAGTTGTTGTTTTTTTTTTTTTTAAACGTGATGTTCTTGTCGAAAATCTCCTTTAAATAGGGGTTGAAGACATTCAAAATCCCATTTGGAATGGGATAAGCTAGTCAAATCCCAGTTGGAATGGGACAATTATCAAATCCCAATTGGAATGGGACAATTTCAATAAACCCTTTTGGGACGTATTCTAACAGTCTCCACCTTGGACCAAAATACATCAACATCAACACTCTTCACCCCATAAAGCCCCGAAGGGAAATTTAAGCATGAAGAACACCAACTAAGTCTAAGCAATGCTTAAACTTAGTAATAGCAAGCGGCTTGGTTAACATATCTGTGGGATTCTCTGATGTGTGAACTTTCTTTACCACAATCTCCCCTGCAGCAATAGTATCTCTGATAAAATGGTATTTAACGCTAATATGCTTGGTCTTCGAGCGATGAGAATCAGCCTTGGTAAGATGAATAGCACTCTGGCTATCAGAAAATACAACAATAGTACCCTGTTGAACACCGAGATCAATAAGAAAACCTCGCAACCATGTAGCTTCTTTAACACCTTCAGTTGCAGCGATATACTCAGCTTCGGTAGTAGAAAGGGCTACAAAAGACTGTAATTGTGCTTTCCAAGAGATAGCACCAGAGCACAGTGAAAAAATGTAACCAGAAATAAACCTTATGCAATCGAGATCAGCACCATAAACAAAATAAACGAACCCAACAACATCATAAGACGGTGCCTTGGTTCTATCAAATACCAAACCAATATCAACGGACCTTTTCACATAACGAAGAATCCACTTCACGGCATTCCAATAATCCTTTCTAGGATTATGCATGTATCGCCTCAACATGCTTATCGCAAAAGCTAAATCAGATCTAGTGCAAACCATAGCATACATAAGGCTACCAACAGCACTAGCATACGGGATAGTAAACATCCTCTCAATGTCCTCCTCGGACTTAGGTTAGGACAAGAGTCAGCAGACAATTTGAAATGAGCAGCAAACGGAGTAGAAACAGGTTTACAATCAAACATATTAAACCTATCGAGGACTTTCTCAAAATACTTCCTCTAAGACAGGTAAAGCTTCCCAGCTTTTCGATCCCTGTGAATCTCCATACCTAGAGTCTTCTTAGCTGCACCAAGGTCCTTCATCTCAAACTCAGAATTAAGTTGAGATTTTAACTTGTTGATCAAAGACTTGTCTTTAAAAGCAATCAACATATCAACATATAACAACAAGTAAACGAAGGAACCACCAGAAAACTATCGAAAATACACACAATTATCATACTTACTACGTGTGTAGTCTTGCCCAATCATAAAGGAATCAAACCTTTTGTACCACTGTCTTGGAGCTTAAGGCCATAAATAGATCTTTTCAACTGACAAACAAATCTCTCCTTTCCAGGAATAACAAAGCCTTCGAGTGTGCTTTATATAAATTTCTTCTTCTAACTCTCCATGAAGAAATGCAGTTTCAACATCAAGTTAATCCAACTCCAATTTAAAAAGAGCAACAATAGCAAGTAACACTCGAATGGAGGTATGACGAACAACAGGAGAAGAACTTCATTAAATTCAATACCTTCCTTTTGGTGGAGACCACGAACCACTAAGTGAGCTTTCCCTCTTGCTTCTTCAACCCCAGGAATACCATCTTTTAATTTGTAGATCCATTTTGCAGTCAATTGCACGATGGACTTTAGGCAGCTCACATAACTCCCATGTATTATTTTTGTGCAAGCTTTCCATCTCTTCTTGCATAGCCACTAACCAATTTAAGGAATTAGGACAATAAATTGCCTCAGAGTAAGTAGAAGGATCAACTCCTTCGAGAATTTCTTGTGCAACTGCAAGAGCATAAGCAATAAGCCCACCATCATCAGAGTCAGCATATCGAGCGGGCTTCTTTATAACTCTTTTCGGTCTATCACGAGCAATAACATGATCATCATCCACCTGTGGTTCGATAGGACGTGTGGTACTAGTACTTGACTCGTCAACAGGAGCCTCCTCGCTAGCCTGAGGAACTGTAAAAGAAATAGGGCCAACTTCGTGAGCTTCATGGCTCACTTCTACCTCCACCTTCTCACTGGAATCTTTCATATCATCATTACCCATAGAGGAAACAACAGACTCTTTCCTAGAAGATAACATAATAGCCTCATTAAAAGTTACATCCCGACTCTGAATAATTTTCTTGGAGCTAGGACACCACAAACGATATCCTTTAGACTCAGAAGCATAACCCAAAAACATGCACTTAACAGTCCTAGGGGATAGCTTCCCATCATTAACATGAGCACAAACAGTGCATCCAAAAAGTCTAAAGTAGTCAACGGGATTACCAGACCAAACTTCTTCGGGAATGTTAAAGTCAATAGATGAATGTGGAGACAAATTGACGAGGTAACAAGTCGTAGAAACGGCTTCGGCCCAGAAATCACGGCGGTGCCATAAACCAACATTTTATAACATACATCGGACTCTCTCAAGTAATGTTCTGTTTATACGTTATGCAACTCCATTCTGTTGGGGCTTATGAATGAGAGTCTTATGTCTAGCAATACCATAAATAGTGGAAAACTCATAAACTCATTACTACAGAACTCCAAACCATTATCAGTCCTGAGCTTCTAATTTTTGGCCAGTCTGGTTCTCAACAAGAGCTTTGAATTTCTTGAAATAAGGAAACGCTTCACTCTTCTGTCTTAGGAAATAAACCCAGACCTTACGAGAAAAATCATCAATAAAAGTCAACATGTAGAGTTTTCCTCCAAGGGAAGGAACTTTGGAGGGACCCCATAAATCCGAATGAATATAATCAAGAATGCCCTGTGTACGGTGTTTTGCTATGGAGAAACTAACTCTCTTCTGTTTCCCCAAAATGCAATAATCACAAAAGTCAACTTTACCCGTACCAATTTTACCAAGAAGACCTCTTTTGCTCAGAATGGTCATACCTTTCTCACTCATATGGCCCAAATGCATATGCCATAAAAGGGTGAGATCATCGTTGGATAATAAAGTAGAAACTGCTATAGACCCCGTCACAATCGAACCTTGCAGGTAATAAAGAGTCCCATTCTTGTTCCTTTCATCAAGACTAGAGCACCTTTTGAAACCCTGAGGACTCCACCTTCAGCTGAATATCTACATCTAAGAGATTCAAGAGTACCCAGAGAAATAAGGTTTCGTTTCAAGTCAGGAACATGACGAACGTTGGTCAAGGTCCTAATAACACCATCATGGGTCCTAATTTTTACCGTACCAATCCCAGCAACGTTGCATGGGGCATCATTCCCTATTAGGATAACACCACAAGCTTTCTCATATGTTGAAAACCAGTCCTTATGAGGACATACGTGATATGTACATCCAGAATCAAAAACCTATTCAGAATAATTTTTCTTATCAACAGAGACAGCTATCAAAACATCACCTTCGGAATCACTTTCAACAACTCCTGCTTCAGCGGTTTTCTGCAGCATTTTGTTATTTTCTTCTCTCTCTAGTTTATTCTTCAATTTATGGCAATCACCGACTACGTGGTTTGTCTTCTTGCAGTATTTGCAGAATTTATCATTGTTGAATTTACGGCGTCTATACTTAGACCTAAAATTCTTTCTATTACTCCCTCTATCATGGGATCTTTCTCTAGCAGACAAACCTTGTCCTTTGTCTTCAGAACAGACTTCAAAATTAAATTTTTCTTTGAACAACAAATTAGATTTGACATCCTCATAACTCAGTATTTCATTACCACCATATAGCATGATTTCTTTAAAGTGCTTATACGTAGAGGGTAGGGAGACCACCAACAATATTGCTTTATCCTGATCTTCGACGTTAACGTCTAAATTTTCTAGGTATAACAGAGTTGAACTCATCAAGATGATTTTGAATGGGGGTACCTTCAGCCATAGAGAATGTGTATAACCGTTCCTTCTGAGAATTTTATTTGCGAGACTTTTCGTCATGTAAAGTGACTCTAACTTCAACTAGAAGCTGCAGCAGTAGTCTCATGAATAACCTTGCGAAGAACCGTCTTAGATAGACATGGTTGGATATTTGAAAGAGCCTTTTCATCCAATTCCTCCCATTGATCATCTGTTATAGACTTGGGTTTCCTGGATTTCCCAAGAAGAGCCTTCTTTAATCCGTTCTAGGTGAGAACAACTTACATTTGAACTTTCCAGATACTGAAGCTTATCTTGCCGTCGAACTTCTCGATATCAAACTTGGTTACATTAGACATCTTGGATCTTGAACGCTCTGATACCACTTGCTAAGAATTAAATGAGCCATGTAGCGGAACGATTAGGATTCACCAACACAAGAACAATAACGCAAGAAAGCAATAAATGTAATGAACACAAGACTAATGTGGAATGGGAAAATTATCAAATCCCAGTTGGAATGGGACAATTTCGATAAACTCTTTTGGGACATATTCTAATAGTAATAAATAAATAATTACAGAACAATGAGAAAAATTGAGTATTTTAATAGACTCCTAGGTTTTTAAAAATAAGGTAGTGAAAAAGGTTAGGAAAATGCAGCAAGAACAACAACAAAAACAACAACTACATAATAAGTAGTATTTGCTAGCTTACCCAATAAATCTTGTGACTTGCAAAAATCTTGTAGCATTTTTCTCGTTTTTCATCCAATTAAAAACCTCTTTTCTTGGATTGTCTTCACCAAATATTAGATATTCCAACATTCATATGCATCTATACTATATATTTTCCTTCAGATTAGAGGAATAGTTTTCAAAATACTCTGTAGAAAATAAAGGATCACATTTGTGTCGTCCCCTTTTACCAAGCGAAAATACTATTACCATAAAATAAGTGAAAGAACATCTATGAAAATGCTATATTATGCAAAAGTCCATCAATCAAAATAAGTGTTCAGACACACAGCCACCAAGCTGTTTCATAGCCATCTCAGAATGAAATGAACCAAACTGAAACCATGATGAAACCTTAATCCCCTATGTCAATGGATAAGTTTTTTTTTTTCATGCATCGACTTTCATTAGAAAAAATGAAGTATTTTCCTAGTGGTTGTAAGATCTCAAGGTTTAAGAGATAGGATCAATGAAAATCGAAGACTGGAGATATTTGTTTATAGAATGAGATGAACTTACCTCAAACATATCAATAAGCTATACTGCTATTCAAGGGTGAAGTTATTGCTCAAGAAGGGTGATCAAATGCTTTTATTGGAAACTTATACCATATACATATATTTGTAATTGGAAGGAAATGTTTCCAACTATTATATAATACTATGATCAGTGCAATTTTTTGGGGAAAATTATTACGAATATATGGTGTTATCTGATAATTAAGTGAAATTAAAGTAGCAGTGTGGTAGTGCCATATCTTTTCAGTCGTGGAGTCTTGAAGTTTACCCTTGATCACTATTCTTGTAGCGTTACGAATAGAGCACCATTACTCTAAAAATTTGTTAAATAAATAATGAAGAAAAATCACCATATGATAGTAACGTATAAGAGGGCATGCAAAAGATGAAATGAAATTCACTTTTGCATTATATTTGAGATCATGGAACATCACATTAAAAATGAAGAACAAAAGTTACTGAATCTCCTCAATGATGTGATCATAATCACATACAAATTACCTTAAATATGCTTTATCATTGCTATAGATTGTTGTCTTTATGGATAGTACATAAACAGGGAAAAGAAGTAGAAGAACATGTTTGAAAAGATGTCAGAAGGTGGAGGTCCGTTGTTAAATTTTTGTGGTTATTATATGAAAAGAAATATAGCAAATAGGGGAAGATGAATGGTCCTCTACCCTCCCTGCATTACACTTCTTTTTTGAAACGTCACCATTCTTAAAATAATTAAAAAGAAAATTAATGAGACTAATTAAGAAGTGAAATTAATCAGACTTATTTAGAAAAGAATTAAGGAAATATAAAAATGATATAATTAAAGGGGTTAAGGGATTATTAGGTTGATTTATTCCTGCAAAATGGACAGCAAATTGTCTCCAATAGATTTGAAACATAAATAGAAAGACAGTTCTTTGCAAAATTTGTCGGATCTATAATAATGACTGTTGACACCCAATTTCGTCCCTCCTTTATTCCAATTCATTTTCTTGAGCTTCTAAGTTATTAATAAATCAAATATCTTATTTTTCGCTCTTACTTTATTATAATTTCTACTACTATATTAATATTGTTAAGAAAATACGTCGTGCATCGCTACTTACTTATTATGTATTGATCATAAGATATAATTTAGGTAATATTTTTACTCTATTATTACTTTGCTTATATTTTATATACTAATGATAAGATTATTATATTAACACTAATTATGAAATTTATTATTATTGTTATTATTATTATTACTACATAATATATTTGATCTAATTTAGAAGCCCAAAATATTAATTCAGTCCGTAATTAACCCTAAAAACCATTTGGGCTAAGGCCTAATTCGGCCAGCCCAACTCAAATGGCCAGCCCACAACAATCCGCAACCCACTACCCGCCTTCTACCCGACCCGGCCCACTATATCAATTAAGTCCCTAAAATCTAAACGAAAAACATAGCCGACCTTGTCGTCTTCTTCACCCCCTCTGCTCTCTCTCTACTCTCTCTCTCTCTCTCTGTCTCTTCTTTCCTCTCCCTTTCTAGCAAAACCCTACTCCCTTTTAAGCCACGGACAGTTTGTCTACCTATTTTCATACAAAGAAACTTGTCCCTACGTCCGCTTATCTGTGCGCTCTGTCGTTGACAGAGAAAGGTTTTCCCTTTCTTGCTTCAAGATGCGACAGATCTTCAAAAACCAGAATGGCCGAACCATTTTCGAAAATACCGAAGCTGAATCACGTGAAGATCGGTTGGATTTCAACAGATCCATTTGACTCGTTTTTGAAAAAACCTAAGGATTGGAATAACGCCTAAAACTTCGAATCTGAAAACCCTATCTTGATACTATAAATACAAATGCGTGAGACCAGTTTAGGAAGTTCTTTCTTTAGCCGCCTTGATCTCTTTAAAAATCAACATTTTTTCCATCCCTATACAGTCGGGTATTCCTACGAAATACTAAGACCTTTTACCCTATTGCTATTCGAATTCGAGTGTAGATCCGAGAATCAAGCCTAGTTCACTGCACTCGAAGAAGGTAAACAATCCTTCTTTAATTAGTTTAATTGCAGTTTTAATGGTTTAATAAGTGTTTATGTGTTCACATGTTTGTTGTTTCAGCTGGTCGAATCTCAGTTTAGTAATTTAGTAGTATTATGCATGCTCATGTTTAGTTAGTTTAGTTTCGGTTTTTAATGATGTTCATATGTTCTTGTCTTAGTTTAGTTTGGGTTTTGTAGTTTAATGGTTGATAGCATCTATATGTTTATGTCTTGTTTCAGTTTAGTTTAATTTCAGTTTCGTTAATATTTAGGTGTTCGTATGAGTTCATGTGTGGATGATTATGTCGATAGTGTTTGGTTTCTAATTTGGCATGGTCATAATTATTAGGCCTGTTTAGATTAGTGTATATACTATCGCATTTTATACACTTGTTATTATTGTTTGACCTCGTTCCAACATGTGTTTGTCTATTCGTTTAGATTAAATTCCAAGTAGGGAGTTATGTGATTGTCATTTTTTGTTCAGTCTAATTAGTTTTAGCATGTACTTATGCATGTGTTTGGTTTCAGTTAGTAAGCATGTATCAAGCACTTTGTTTATGTTTAGGACTAGTTAATTGGATTTGTTTAAAGTCTAACTGCTAGGTTACTAGTGAGCATGTATACCTGCGTTTCTTGGAATAGTTTGATTTGTATGTATGAACATGTAAATCAGTTAACTGGTAGTCATGTGTTGATATAACCTTAAAGGGGTAAGCATTAGTGTCAACCTAAGTTCATGCCTGTTTGCATAGTGTTTGTTTATATGTGCTTGTGGTATGCGTAATTTCGCGTTTGTCAATCGGATTACGTAAAAACATGCCTTACAAGGGTGAACCAAGTATGAAACTAATTGTTTTTCTCAAGTTGGTCTCCTTTACATGTCTAGTTGATCTGTTTTTTCAGTTTAAGCTAGTCTCCAGTTGTTCCTTCAGTTACTGTGTTATGAACTAAATATATATTCTTGTATCTGTTTTTTTCAGTTTAAGCTAGTCTCCAGTTGTTCCTTCAGTTACTGTGTTATGAACTAAATATATATTTTTGTGTATTATTTGCCAGAAAATAGTGAGTTCTGTTCATTTAAGTTCAATTAGGTGTTTAAGATTTTCATTTGAGATAACTAAGTCTAGTATAATTTGTTGATCCTGTTGGTTGTTGGATCCTGTAATTCCCTCCTGTTAGAAGAGATGTTAGCATAACTGACTGTTGTTTCCCAGTTATAAAACCTGAACCTTTCTTTATCTTCAAATTGATCCTGAGTTGTATGTTCAAATTCTTTCCTTAAACTTTGGGTCATAATCTTGTTCAGTTTTGTTTATTCAATGTGTGATTAACTCACGATCAAATTGTGATGAGATTAGTGTGAAGTTTTTATTAGATATAGCTACATGTATCCTGGTACATCTTTGTTTGACTTAAGGATAAAGAATAAGTTCCAAGCTATGTTTACAGTCATGTTCTATGTTGAGCTTCCTATGTGTTAAATATCTAGTCTTGTTCGAAAAGTGTTGTTTCTAATAACTTCATTGCCCACTGTATCTGCTCGATTGATTACCTTGGTGACATAGCAAGATTTTGGGCTGCTGAACAATATATATGCTCAGCCCATTCGATTACCCATTTGTGTAATCTGTTGGGCCTATCCCCTCAAGATACATGTATAGCTTTGTTTGCTTTGTGTCTTGGCCTTTTTCCCTTCTTTGGGGGCGTCTTAATTCTAATGTGGGCCTGTTGTCCCTGATGTTTTAGCTATTTACAACCCGGATTGGGCTGTGTTATGTGAAATCCATACTTATGTAGTTATACTAAATTCATCTTAAGTGCGCGTTTAAGATTTTGATATCCTTTTGCAAATTCCCTTGTTACTAATCTTTATTTTTTCTTTCTCTCGCATGTACACTTCGGGAGCAAATTGGAGTCTTCATAAAAGACTTTCGTTGCTACAAGAAGTCTCATTTGAGACTTGATATCGCCGCTAGATTCAGAACTTTCATTTATTCCACATTGGATCCACTCCCCTCTTGAAAACATCCGGCAAAATTAAAAGGGGAGCGGAAAGGCGACAATTGCGTTAGGATTGATTAACTGTTTGTTTTCTCATATGTGTTCAGTTTAAGGTTGTTGATTTTAGAAAACCCTTTTTTTAGTGGGCTGATTGGGATGTTACTTCGGTAATAAGGAAATACTTTAGTTTCTTTCATGACTCTAGGAGAGCTTTCTTTTGATCGGGTAGGCTAGTTGGACTTCATTTCGGTATAATATAGAAATACTTTGACTCATATTATGACTCTAAGAAGGTTGTTAACCCCAAGAAAAGATTAAAATCATACCCAGATCTCCATTGATGACCTGTGCACGCATCCATTATATACACATACGTACTACGTGCATATAATTTGGGAATATTGAAATATTGAAAAGAATGAATTAATAAACCTTTTAAAATACTGTAAATTAACAATTAATAATATACAGAGATCAGATCGTAAGGGGAACATTGAGAATATTTATAAAGTTATTTTCAAATTTACTCTAGCCATTTCTCTATCTCATCTGGTCATTCAATATATTTTTTAGTTGTTAAAATCAATTAATATCTAACCACTGAGTTGTTTCAAATATTTATAAAACACGGCTCAACCCCGTACTTTCTTTAGTCTACTTATAACTAAAGTCTTTTATGCAAATTATTATCTTTCCTACAAGTCTTATTTTAATAGCATATTTATATTTCCATTATAAACCTTAGCGACACTTAGAAGCTATTTTCTTAAATATTTAAAATATTATATCTGCATTTTTAGCTCTAATTAATTAACATAAGTCCGGTCGGTTAACCATTATTAATGGGTCTTAAAGGATGCCTAATACCTTCCCTTTGGACTAATTGAATCCTTACCTAGAATCTTAAGTTTCGTAGACAATAAATGGAGTTAACTTTAGATAATTACTTTAATGAACTTTAGGTGTCCTAATTCACCATAAATAATTAGGTGGCGACTCCCTAACTATTAACCCCGGAATTACCGGAATGTTGTAAACTATTTTGACTCCGGTTAAAATAAGGTATAACAATGGCCACAACAAATTCAACATGCCATACTCAAAGGGTTATACAGTTGTCGCAGTACTACTACTAACAAAAACATAGCACAACATGTTACCAAAATGAATATTCAAAAAACATATAAGAATCACCATATATACATAGATAAATAAAATGCTACTAATGTGAATATTATAACCACAACAGAATTTATCTTCAAGCAGGTAAAGAAAATATAAATTACAAAAAGAAGAGTATCAAAAGGAAAGAATACTTATCATGTGTATCTTGAAAGTAATCGTTATTCCATGAACAAATGATCGCCATTAAAATAGCATTTTGCTCCAAAATTTTAACCTTCAATAGCTTAAAAATTCAAGAGACATCTCTAAGATCAGAGAGAGACAGTGCACAAGGTGATAATTTGAGACAACTCATATTTTTTATATTGAAGAACAACTCTTACTAAAGGACAACAAAAACTTATGCAAGAGCACTTAGCACAACCAATCAATTAACAAAGAAGGAAAAAAGAAATGTAGGAAAGAGAGGAATGAAAGCAAAAAGATGTCCAAAATCTGGAGCCTCAAAGGTCTCCCCAACGTTTCATGATACGAAATAGGCAAATATAGATGGAGCCTTTATACATTCATACTAATGAGTACCGGGTAGTCTTAAAATCCAAAATTAATGTGTAATAAGTACTCCAAGTAATAAAGAAGGTTAAATGCTAGGTTCTTCACCTAAGTAAACTACCTAAATGGAACAAGAGAAGATAAAAAGCCATTGTTAACCTGCACGTGTATAAATCAAACATTATAAAACGGAGAAGGTATACAGGCTGCATTACCCACGATTACAAGCATGAAACCTACGAATACACACATTAACCCCACTTTAGTAGAGGACTTTATGGCCTATAATTAATAGAATAAGTTCAATTGAATTATAATGATAAAAAAGCCAAAAAAAAAAAAAGGAGAAACTTGATAAATAGGGATGGAGGTCATAAAGAGGTGCCACATCACTTTGTCTATGCCTAGCTTTATATTATATATAGATATTAGGTTGGTTAAAGGGCAAAAAACGTATATGTACATAGTTAGAGGGTATAGTTACAGAACATGACGATACTCTTCAATTTACAAAATATATCAAAATTTATTCGAATCGGGTAAATTAAAAGAATCACATAAAAGACAGTAAATAACATAAGGAAACTTCCCTTATTTTATTCACTTTTCTCTCCCATTCAAAATTAAGAGATATTGTTCCCTGATTTTCTCCAACTTTTGCTCCCTTATTTTATTCACTTTTCTCTCCCCATTCAAAATAAAGAGATATTATTCCCTAATTTTCTCCAACTTTTGCTCGAAAAATTCCATTCTAATCACTTATTCTCTCATTCAAAATTCATACACAATCAATTTCTCGGTATGAATCAGATTCCACATAAAGTTTGTTATAATTTTTGTAATTGATACAAATCAGATTTCATACAAAGTTCATACACCAGAAAACAAATATGTATAAATTTTGTATGCAATATGTATACCTGTATAAATTCATTACAATTTTTATGTATTAAATATGTATAAAAGTTGTATGTATACTTTGATTATGATAAAGTACATATAAATTGTATAAAATCTGATCAAAGTGTGTATAAATTATGAGGAAATATGAATAATAAATCTGTAATTGATACAAACCAGATTCCATAAAAAGTTCATACACCAGAGAATAAATATGTATAAATTTTTGTAACGATGAGAGATAGAGTGAAATAAAACTGTGGCATGCCTCCATCTTCATCAATTGGGACCATCACCCTCTGTTTGGATGGTTGTTTCTCGTGGTTCATTAATGTACAATATGGTATGGTACAGTATGGTGTTGTGTTGTATTGTACTGTATTAATGAACACAATGTTTGGATATAGTGTATCGTTTGTTGTGGTTTAATAACATTTGTGTTGTTTGGTTTGACAGTATGGTACTGTATAATAACTTGTAAGTTTACTAAAATACCCTTAACTCTTAATTAGAAATTAGTTTATATATATATATATTAATAAAACTCAGGTAAAGAATAAAATAGGAACTTTAAAAAATAAGTAGGTAGTGGGTGGGGGTGGTGGAGGGGTAGGTGGTGTGAGGTGAGTGGTTGTGGGATGAGGGTGGGGTAGTGGGTGGTAGGGTGAGGGTGAGTGGTTGTGGGGGTGGGGTTGGGTGGTGGTGAGGGATAATGGGTGGGGGGTGGTGGAGGGGAAGCTGGTATGAGGTAGGTGGTTGTAAGATGAGGGTGGGGGTAGTGGGTAGTAGGGTGGGGGTGAGCTGTTGTGGGGTGGGGTTGGGCGGCAGTGAGGGGTAGTGGGTGGTGGTTGGGGTGGGTGGTGGTTGGAGTGGGGGTGGGTGGTAGGGCGAGGTTGGGGGTGAGTGGTAGGGTGTGGGTGGGGTGTGATAAATGGTGGAGCGTGGGGCAGGGATAGGGTAGAGGGGTGAGTGGTAGGATGGGGGTGGAGTGAGGTGGATGGTGGAGGGTGGGTATAATGGAGAAATGAAATACGTAACCACGGAAAAATCACCAAATCTGTGGTTACAAAAATTGGGACTTTTCATGGTTATATAACTATGGAATGAACCACGGGTTTACAACACCATACCACATAATTTTAAGAACAATGGAAACAAACATGGTTTCATAGAAAACCATACATTAATGAACCACGAGAAATCACCATCCAAACAGGGGATTAGAAGATTAGAATAATCTCTCTTGTATGACCCTACCTCTATTTTTTAATGGATAATTCCAAAAAGAAGGAGATTTATTATATAACTGCAAAGGGGATATATGAGTATTAATAAAGGCAAAAAACGTATATGTAAATGTCAAAATTGAGGGAGAATTGTTCGTCGATGAAGCTGAAATCGTATCATACTAGGAGAGAAGATGAATTTTAAGTTTGAGGTGTCTATCAGCAGCTGTAGAGGGGGGGAGAGAGAAATATCTTTGAAAAGAAGAAGAAGTTGATTGGTAACGATCCTTAAATTAAGCCCACATTTAAAAATCAGATTTTCTTCCTTAAAAAAGAACCCAAAGTTGTGGGTATCCCATTAAGCCCAAATCTGATATACATTGTAATTTTGTTGGTACATTTTATAAATAAGAAAAAATATCCTTATGTTATGTAACATAAAGTCTTAAGAAGTATTATTAGGTCATTTTTCCTTGGTTAAATACCTGATATCCCTTAAACTTGAAATGTTTTTTAAATTAGCCACTCAAACTTAACTAATGATCATTTAGATGGAACACTATAGTCCTACATGGCCACTGAAAACCTCAACCAGCATCCATCATACCCTGGTGTAATTAAACCAAAATTTGAAATTCCCTTTTGCCTTTTTGTCTTACTCCAAGCCCACTTCCATTTTTTACAACTTTTGTTAACATTTTGAGTAGGAATCATGCTTCAAGGTTCAATATTTTCAAAAAAGTTGATCTTTCTACACAAATTTTAGTATTTTTTACTTAATTCTAGATGAAAAATGCAATCTTTGCCTATGCGAGATACCATTTTTCTTTGACCCTCATTATAATTTAAAAACCAAAAGATCTAGCATTTTGCCTCTGTTACTGGGAACTTCACTTGATACTCTATTTTTTTCCAGGAATTAATGAAGTCTGAGTTTTTGCAACTGCGAGAACCTAAATGAATTTGTGTTTGCGTAATTCCCTTAAAAGAGAGAAAAGTAGCAGTGAGTGACTCCTTTTATTGTTTTAATGGTCCCGCATGAAAATATGTATGATCCTCAAGAACACTTATATCCAATTACACTAGGACGGGTTACAAAAAAGGTGATTTGATTTTGCCATGTCGATTAGAGGTGGTTCACCTACTGGATCCAAAAGCTGAGCCAGAATTTTAATAGGGGTTTGGAGTTTAGAATGATGACTTCAACTATTAATAATTGATTCGAAATTTTATAAATTTCTTAATACAAATACATTGTTTGAGCAAAAGTTATGCTGAATTCAGATCTAGACTACTAACTCCGCCCCTGGCCAGATCTGTTGTTGTCTCCCATCAGGTTTAAGTTACTGAAAAATGATTTGATTTTGCCATCTCCAGTTGGGCGGTTCGGCCGAATATGTTCTTGCCTCTTCATCCGATATAAGTTTCTGAAAAATTTGATGGATCTCTTCAACATGTTTTGTCTACAATCTGTATCAGCTATTGGGACATATTTGTTACCTGACACCCCAGTAAGTGCCCTGAAATCAACATTAAATATTCTTACCTCTTCTTGCTGATCACTTTTCTACAAAAAAATAAAATGAAACAAAAACCAAAATGTTAAAATAGACATGAGATGAGCCACTAAAATAGTGTTAAAAGCAGGATGGACAAAAAAAATAATTACATGTCTACAGTTGGGATTTGATACATCAATCATTAAATCATCATCATCACTCGACGAATTAGACGAAGGAATGTTTGGATCAGAGATCATGCTTTCATCCCGCCCTGAATTATCAGAATTGCCGTGGATAATTGCATGAGTACTAGAATCAAAAGAAGTTGAATATTCCATATTTGTGTCCGGAGACATTTCTCCAGAGCTCATATTTTTTCTTTCTTTTTTAGATAAATTGCTGGAGTTGCCTCCACTTCACAAAATAGTAGTGAGGTCTTCACACAGTCAATTTATTTTATTGTCATTTCGCTATCATTTGTTCATGAAATCTACCTTTCATACGTGTAAAGACTAAAGAATAGAACTTGAGGACAAATTTATCTAACAAACGCGCTACTAAGTATGAACAGAGACTAAAACTCTACTGGAAAAAAAGTGAAGTGAGTGAAAGGTCTATTAATTATTGAACCGCTTAGTGTTGACCAAATAAGCCTAAATTTGACGCAGATTTTATTCAGTGCATATTTAAAGTTTGTCTACCTTAATTATCTCCTTGAATTTGTTTTTTCGATAGCCTCGGCCCCCTAACAAATCATACCTTTGTGGGTGAGATACATGCGCTACCACATGGATTTTTGCCCACAACGTAAGAAAGATTCTTGCCCACTTCATTATGTTAATTGCTCATGACCCAAATCTTCAGCCACTCATTTGCTATCAATAATTTTTTTTTTCCGATTCAGATATTCGATATCTTTATCCTTTGATTCCTTAATGGCTGGTATTCACTCCGCTTTTGAAGTTGACACTCTTCTTTCTTGTAGGGACCACTATCAAGTTTCCCTTTTCTCCTTTTTCTATGTTTCAATTAGGAGTGGGCACTGTACAGTATTTAAAATTTAGGTATGATAATTTCGGTTTTCAATTTCTAAAAATACTATAATCATTATCGTACCAAATTAATTCAGTATAGTTTGGTATTTTAAAGTTCGATTTCGGTATTTTACGGTATGATAAATTGGTCCCATAGTTTGTCATACTTCGACTTACATATACTCATATCGTGGAGAATTATGACTTCCGCTACTTAAAAAACATCTCAATTATTATATACTAAACACCTTACAATGTAAAATATTTAAAATAAAATACAAGCAATCCCTTCGTAAATCAATTACACAAAAAGATATTTAAATCATGATAGAGTAGTCAAATTTTCAACGTTCAAACAATTAGTTTTCTAATAATACTAGTTTATATATTTGTTAGTATTACAGTCAAACCTCTCTATAATTGTCATTCGTTATAACAATATTTCACTATAACGGCCTAATTTTCTCCGGAACCGATTTTTCATGTTATATTTTACTTCTATATAACAACATTCTGCCTATAACAGCAATGACATCCGTTATAGCTGTACACTCTTTGTAAAATTACCTCTCTGTAACAGCCATACTCAAATAGCGTGTAATAATATTTTGTAAGAAATATATTATGTGGTAACAAAAGTGTCGATGAAGAGCCTCAACCTACTGCTACTTGGAGATAAAAGAGTCAAATGTTAAGCACTAAGATAGCCTTCAAGGGAAAGTTATTAAATTTCCTTTTGATGAAAGTTTGGACAAAAATTTTCGTCAGTTGAAGCGTTATATTATCACTAATAGACTAGAATTTACGAAACAACCTATAATTGTAGAGTTCTTACATTAAACTTAAAATATTTAAATTCTCAATTAATTTAAAATGCATATGTTCCATATATTTTAATTCTTTATTTGTGTGGTACAACTAGTTATGGATTTAGTAGTAATTTATTAGTTTTTTCAATGTTTAATTTATGAGATATGAAAATCAATTGAGATTTTAAAATTTACAAGTATATTGTTTTCGTTTATAACATAAAAAGTAAAAAAGTTAATTGTTTGCGTATTTTTATTTATAACAACTAAATGAGATCTAAATATCGAATGTCAGTATACATGCATAACAGCACCTCACTATATCAGCCATAAAATTTTCGGATAAACGCTGCCACTATAGAGAGGTTTGACTGTATAATACTAAGATATATGAATTGTATATGTAATTATATATTTCAGTATGGTATTTGGAATTTTCTTTATGAATACCGTATCGAATACCAAACTTTTTAAAAATGCATACCAGATACCGAAATCGCGGTATAAAAAAAATCAATTTCGATATGATAATCGGTATCGACCATACCATGCTCACCCCTAATAAAGGATTTTCTTGAATCATTTACTCACAATAAATGTAAGACAAAATAAAGGCAAAGAAAAGAAGAGAATATAAAAAAATGATGAAAAGATTCCGACCTGCCGGATTCAAACCAGCGACCTAAAGATTGCTATGAACACACTACAGTCTTCCGCTCTACCAACTGAGCTAAGGTCGGCTTGTGCTCCTGTAGTTATTTAATTATAGGAACACAAATAGTTTCAAATCAAAATTTGGAATAACGAATTTTTAAGTTACTCTTTAACAGAAAAGTTATTGTAACTTGTGAAAACCTACGTATATAGTGATTTCTAATGTAAGGAAATTATTACCTTATAATGTAATTAATATATCATGTAATTAATCAAATTGAAAAAAAAAAGTGACAAACATTATATTTTTGTACTCTACTCTTATAAATATACTCCATTTTGCCAATATTTCTGAATCGTAAAATTGCATCCGTTATTAATAAAAGATTAATAACTTAAATCATATTCAAATTGCACTTTTTGAAGTGTGTGTTATCATCTTATCTAAAATTTTAAACTATTGGCGATTGTTTTTTGAGTCTAGATGTAATTTTTGCACTTAAACTGGAGCAAGCAATAAAAGATCAGATGCTTTTAACTCATTTTGTTCTAAAGATTTTAATCTTTTCAATAAGCTGTGGTTAATGGTAACTGGAAATATATATTCTGCTCCTTTTCCTATATTGTCCAATATTTCCCCTTTTCAGGTGGCTATCTAATCATCATCCAATTAGAGTGTATTCTTTTGGAATTCCTACACAAAATTATTGATAGATTCATTGACTTTGTTATATATTAGGTGTATAAATATTGGGGTGAAAAAAAGTTGGTATGCGAGTATAAATTAAAAATATGACCATGTGTTTGTAATTTACCGTGTTGAAATGTATATTTTTGAAAATTTCCCTTTTTTTTTTTTTTATGTATAAGTGTCTTGGTTTGACTTGACATGTAATTTAAGATTTATTTTTTTTAAATCTTGTTATAGTAAACTAAATATGTATGTAATGTACGAAAATACTCTTTAAATCTTGTGATCTTAAATATATCATGCAAAAATTGAAATATTGAAATTAAAAAGTTATTATACAAGTATAAAAATAAAATTATTTTTTAACAATTAAAAAAGAAAAAGAAAAAGGAATACACATAAACTGAAATGAAGAAATTATACTTTTCCACGAAGATTGTTCTATTGTCAATAACGACTTAAAGTGACCATAGAAAAGAAAAGTATAAGATACACTAGTGTATGTTCCAATCAAATCAGTGGAAGATGTGCTATATTGTCCCTTGACTACATAACTCATCACATGGTGCCCAACTGGTAATTTCCACAAATAATAAATTCTTATAGCATGTTTGGCCAAACTACTGAAATCAGCTTATTTTAAAAAATATTTTTTATAAAAGTGCTTTTTAAAAAAGGACTTTTGGTGAGAACTGTTTGGCCAATTAGTTTAAATAACACTTTTGAGCAGCAATTAAAGTTAGGTCCAGCTTTTAAAAAGTGTCTCTAAATGTATTTTCTCAAAAGTGTTTTCGAGGAAAACTACTTTATTTAGCTTTTGAAATACCAGCTGCTTCTCAAAAGTACTTATTTTCTCTCAAAACTTTGATTAAATACCTCACTTTTTAAGACGAAAAAAGGGCCAAATATATCCCTATACTATGAGAAAAGGTTCAAATATATCACTCGTTATACCTTGAGTCCAAATATACTCCAACCGTTATACTGTTGGTTCAAATATAACGCCTTCTGTTAATTTTGTCCAAGGTGGACATATAATCTTATGTGGCGCTGATATTTAATGAGGTGGGCGTCACGTGACCTGCCGCCTTAGCACCCCTAACCCATTTTATCCCTCCTCCCTATTTGTTCTTCCACCGCTAAAGTTTTCTTCCCTTCCACCACCATTACCGCCACCATGATCACCTCTTCAAATTCCAAGCAGATCTGCCTCCAACAGGCTTTGAATAAGCAAATTAAGTGCTTTTTCCCCCCTCAAATTGCAAAGTGGATCACATTTTAAGATGTTAAACACAAAGTTTTTAAAACTATATACCCCACGTTGGGATTGAGACTTAGTAAAATTGTATTCTGTCATTACAACATAAGGTATATATAGCTACGGCATCTTAGCTATGAATTTAAAAATTGTGGCTAATACCTAGTAATAGCCACGAAAATTTGAATTCCATGGCTATCTACAAATTCGTAAAATTTCATAGCCACGAAAATTTAATTGACATAGCTAATTCGTCAGTTTTGCTATAATTGCAAACAATCGTGGCAATAATTACCTAAATAACTACAAAATTTATTGCTATAGTCAAATTTTGTAGCTGATCATAATTTTTGCCACGCGATAGAAGTTACCGTAGCAATAGTAGCCTTTTAGCCATGATAAATTATTTATAGCTAAATAGATACTTTTGCTTCAAGTTCTAAAAAATTGTGGTAATAGCGAATAAATTATATAGCCACGAACCTTTTGTTGTAATAAAATTCGTAGCTAATCATTAATTTTTGTCACAAGTTGAAACTTACAGTAGCAATAGTAACCTTTTAGTCACAAAGAGTTATTTAAAACAAAACATCATAGCTAAACAGATAATTTTGCTTCGAGTACTAAGAAACCGTGGCAATAGTAGGCTTAATATCTACAATTATTTATCATGACGACATGATATAGCCACGAATTTATTGTTGTGATAAAATTTCGTAGCTAATCATTATTTTTACCACGAGTTGAAATTTGTTGTAGCATTAGTAATTTTTTAGCCATATTAAATTATTTGACAAAAAATCTTATAGCTAAATAAATATTTTTTCTTCAAGTTATATTTGAGAAAGAGTAAAAATAATGTGCTTAATAATTATGATTATTTGTCATGACAAAATGAATAAATACGAGTTTAGAGTGACAATAAACTTCCATAGTTAACTATAATTTTTGTTATGCACGTGAGGTTACCATTGCAATAGTAGTATTTTAACCACAATAAAGTATTTATACAAAATTAACATGTTTGCATCGATTACGAAATCATTATAAGAGATGGTCTAAGGTTAAGTTATGAAAAGAAATTAAACATAAGAGTTAAATATTTTCTAAAAGACAGAAAATAGTTATTGTATATAAATTAAACAGTTAATTAACATTCAAATAAAAATAATAAAATGAAAAAAGTACTCTTCATTAAACGATTATTTGTACCTACTTGTAACCTCAAAACTTATCATGCATATTTTATTTCATTGTAACTTTTATTTTTTACGTTATTTTATAATTTTGTATGTAAAATCAATTTATATATTGGTATTTAATTATTTTAAAACAGAGTAATTTCTTACGTGTGATCACCTTTATAAAGTATATATTTGTATTGAAGATTTAATATTTGTAGAGATATTATGTATATGATCCTGATCCTTAATTAGTCCTAATAAGCACCTAAAAGTAATTTCATATATATAAAAAATTTGATTTTAAATAAGTGCTCACATATTGAAACGTTTTGTGGTGGTGTTGGTGCATTTAGTTTTGATAAATTTATAATAATAGTTTTTAATTGACATTTCGTAGTTGCATAGATTAAATAATGATGTATTTATATTTTCATCACTCAATAAACACAGAGAGAAAAAAAATTAAAATAATGAGCAATTTACGACTAAAAAACAAATTTATTGCTAATTTTTGCATTAATGCATGCCAAAATATTGACGAAATCTCTTTTTTTTTCCATCAAGATTCTTTATCACTCATATTTTTATATATACAAATTCTTACGTAATTTTAGTTTAGTAGTTTACACTAAGCATTAAGAAATTAATATGGCTAATCTCTAAGTCCATATAAGAAACTAACTATATAATAATTCTTATTAAAAAGGTATTAATTCTAAGTTCCAAAATTATAATTTAAAACATAATTAATGTGTGAAAAGCTATTATATAAAATTTAAACAACTATAACTTTTGTTATCTCCTTTTATTTTAGGATGGCTTCTTCACTACTGTTTTTCCTTTATACTTGATTTTGATATGTTTTACTTGAGCCGAGGGTCTATCGGAAACAACCTCTCTATCTTTACAAGACCTTACTTGTGGGATTAGACTGAGTATGTTATTGTTGCTCCTATAAATTAAATTATACACTGTATCTATGAATTGAGAATTTAATATGATTTGTATACAAAAGTGTCTTGTATCTCTTGTGATTTATTATTTGATATTTTATAATACTTTAGATGTTATTAAGTTCTATTCCAAGAGGGATGTTAATAATTTAATATGGTTGATATATTAGGGTTTAATAAAACTAACTAACATATCATAAGTCATATTTAACAAAATATTATTTATAAGTTTCAGAAGTAATTTAAGTAAATACTTAATTATATTTAATTAAATTTGAATATGTGGTTATATCAGATTTAAACAACGAGTATGTGCTTATATGTAAATTCAAATATTTAATTAACTCATTTTTATTTTATTACAATATTTTTTGGATATTTTATATGATTTTATATGTAAAATTCAAATTGTTATTAATAGTTATAGAGATAATTTATGTATGTCTTAGTCCTTTATAATTTTTAAATAAGTATTTAGTATAACTTTATATATCTAAGCACTTATTTTAGACAAGTATTTATATATTAAAGACTTTAGTAGTTGTAGAGAAATTTATGTATAGTTACATATTTGTGTATTTTTTTGTATGAATTAAGTCATACCTTAAGGTTATTATGTTGTTCATAATATATGTATGGATATGGAGCAATTGGAATATTTAATCTGAAAAAATAGCAACAGATTTGCAATGAAAAGTTTTATCGCTACTAATAAATTAATTTATATCAATAATTTATAATTTAATATATAATAAAAATATATCCACAGATCTTATGCCGATTTCAGCTATGAAATTTTGAATTTGTAGCTAGACATAAATATTAATAACAAGAGGCTAATATGTAAGCATAGCTATATATTTTAATTTTTGTGGCAAAATAAATATTCCATCTTTTTGCCACAATATATCACTTCATGGCTAAAGCATAAAGATAGCCATAGAGTTTATTTTGTCGTGACAAAATAATAAAATCACTTGCTACAAATATATTTTTCGTGGCAAAAATTTCTTACCATCATAGCTACAACATAAAAAATTTGTAGCAATAAGTATTAATCCTTAGCTACGGATCATGTAAAGTTTGTAGCTAACTTTTAGCTACGCTACATTTTGCTACGAATGCTACGGATTTTTTTTTTGTGGCTAAAGTGTTTAGCTACGAAAATCTTTATATTTAGCTACAATGTAATTTGTAGCAATATTTGCCTTGTGTTGCAGTGTGTTATTGTTTATCATTCGATTTTTTAGCTTAGTCTGGTTAGTCCAAAAAAGACTTATCATTGAAGTATAAATTACTATTCTGATTGCCAACAACGAACCAAAAGAGGAAGCAGTTGCAGTTTGATTTTTTGCACATTTTTTCTTTCTAGGTGAAAGGAACGGTTATTTCTGTAGATGCAAACGGAGCTCTAGTTGACATCACTGCAAAATCATTTGCATACTTGCCTGTAAGACAGGCTTCACTTTACACCATCAAACATGTAGAGGAAGCCAGAATATTTCCTGGATTATTCAAATGTGCTTGGAATTTGAAGAGGTGGTCATGGTGGCGGATGATGGTGGAGGAGAAGAAAATTTTAGTGGTAGAAGAACAAATAGGGAGGAGGGATAAAATGGGTTAGAGGTGCTGAGGAGACATACCACGTGGCGTTCACCTCATTAAATATCAGCGCCACATAAGATTGTATGTCTACCTTGGACAAACTTAGCCGAGTGGGTATATTTGAACTAATGATATAATGCATGAGTATATTTGGACTCAAAGTATAATGAGGGGGGATATTTGAACCTTTTCTCATAGTATAAGGGTATATTTGGCACTTTTACGTTTTTTAAAATAAGCACTTTTTAAAAAAAAATAAGCATTTTTATCTCTCAAAAGCTTGACCAAACAGACTATAAATGTGAATAATTAGACGTTGTTTGAGTTTCCACAAATAATAAAGTCATGATGTGGATATTAGACGTTGTTTGGTTTTCCACAAATAATAAAGTCATGATGCGGATATTAGACGTTGTTTTAGTTTTCCACAAATAATAAAGTCATGATGTGGATAACTATACAGTACATTGCTTGAAACTTTCCCTATTTCTTAAGTTTGATGATGACTAAGTCGTGTGACTAATTAACTTTGTGGAGTCTTCAGTTGACTAGTCTGCACAGCCAATGGATCTTTTACTGACTCATCAAGTTTTGAGTATTTCGTATGAAATCCTATATTCTTATAGTCAGTCATTCGACTATTTTTTTTACTCATACATAATTTCCTAAATACTTATGTGGTAAGTTATGTATTTCTATATCTAATTCAATTTGAAATAACAAGGCACATATAGCGTTAATGCGCATGTGTAGGGGTGTACAAAGGAAACCGACAAATCGCACCAAACTGACAATCTGAATCAAACCGAGAAAAAAACCCCGATTAGTAATTTGATTTGACTTGGTTCGGTTTTAAAAAGAAAAACCCGACCACTATTAATTTGGTTTGGTTTTAACTAAAAAAAAGTCAAACCGAACCAAACCAACCCGACATTACATATATAAAGTTTAATAAATATTTTATACATAAAAGAATCTATTTATAATGTTATTTATAAATATTTTTTAAACTTTTTCATAGTTTTTTGTCTTTTAACATACTATTTCAAGCTTAGACTTAGAATTTTGAATGGTCCAATAAGTTTTATAGCCCATAAATGTTAGTAACTCAAATAAACCCCTAACAAAAGGAATGACAATAATTTTGAATATCTATTATTTAATTTTATAGTTTAGACAGTGAAAATATACAACTTAATTTATTTTTTTCGTTAATATTTAGTCATGTAATTAATACGTATTAGCCTTACTTATTTTAACATAACTTAATACTTTTAGATTATGATGATCATTTTCTATATGCCTTATAAATTAACAGGATTTATTATAATATGACTTAGTACTTTTATATTATGATCATTTTATTTTATGCGATTTCATTTTTTTTTTTTTTAGAATATTTTAGGACAATGTCATATCTCATCTCACATTTTGTGTTATTTTTTAAAAAAGTATGTTAATTAGATAGTCGTATCTTACTATGACTGAAGAAATATTTGAAGTACAAGTTATATGTTTAGTATGAAAACTTTACCCAAAAAGCCCGAAAAAACCGAGCAACCGAAAAAATCGAGAAAACCCGAGCTTCAAAAACCCGACTTTTGTTGGTTGGTTGTGATTTGATTTATAAATTTAAAAACCCGATGCAATTGATTTGGTTTGATATTTGAAAAATCCAAACTAACCCGGTCCATGTACACCCATGCATGTGTTAGATTGTGCAAAAGCTTTCTAAAGGCAAGTGTTTCTTGTTTGATCAGACCATAAGATCAAACTAGTCTTCATCGTCAAAAAATGAAGAAAAACAATGATTTAAACTGTCTTTACTATTAATCAAATGAAACTGTTTAGAAGATGACTTGAAGTAAATTGAAAGATAATATATGTTCTAGTTGTTGTAAGTTGGATGCCCACAAAATACTTGGGCGCCAAGTATGTGTGGCCACCAAGTTATTACTTGGTGGCCACCAAGTTGTTCACTTATGACCACCAAATTGTTCACTTATTTTCTCCTATAAATAGGAGTTCATTGTAGAATTGAAATGACAATAAAAATCTCTCTCTCCCAACTTCTTTTGCTATATCTCTTGTGTCGTGTACTTTTAATATTATTTCATAACACGTATCTATTATCTGAAGTGAATGTGATAGTATGTAGTAAAGTCTATAAATATGAACGTGCATTTGATTGTGAAAATATCATGATTCATTTCCAGAAGAGATAGAATAATTGAGAAGAAATATTCTGAATATTATATGATTTACTCTTGAAGTATTAAACTCATAAATTTGCTCCTCGAGTAGCAAGCTTTGAATTCTACTCCCGAAGTAGTACAACTCTGAAATCTACTCCCGAAGTAGTAGAATTCTTAAATTAACTCCTGAATTAGTAAATATTTTTAAATTCACTCCTGAAGCAGTAAGACGGTGAAATTTACTGCCGAAGTAGTAAATCTTTAAACTTTACTCCCGAAGTGGTAAAACTTTAAACTTTACTCCCGAAGTAGTAAAACTCTAAACTTTACTCTTGAAGTAATAAAAACTCTGAAACTTTACTCCTGAAGCAGAAAGAATTAATAAAATATCTGAGCAATATTCTAAAGCAATGTCTTCTTGTGTATGAGCAAAATAACGAATTATTGCTGAGCGTCGTATTTCAAGCACATTTGAATAAACGAGTTTCATTCAATGAAGTGAACGAAGAAATATCACAAACTATCTCATGTCGAGATAAAATACAAGGAATATACATGTTAATTTTGTAGTATGAAATTAAGACATTGCAACACGTACTTGTCGTACGTAGAAACATCTTGAATAATTTTATTAAAGTATCATTTTAAAGAAAAAGGAAACAGAATAAAGTGCTTTCTACAATAACCAAGTTGATACATTATGGTTAGTTGTTGATTTCCTCGAAGGAAATAACAATTAATGTATTTTCCCCTGAAGGAATTGATAACTCTGTGGTTGCCTCTTTGATATAAAATATTCAGATGTTAATGATGAATCTCCCTGAAGGAGATGTTTAAAATACTAAAGCTTAGAGCTTAACATTTACTTTTCATAATTTATAGTTTGTCTTTAAATTTTCATTTGATCACTGTTTTCTTTCACGACACCAGTAGTGTCTAACCAAATTTTCTTTCGTGATACCAGAAGTATCTAAAAAATATTTGGTAGTACAAACTAATAATCAAGGGCACCAGAAGTGCTAATTAATTATTTTCAAGTATCATGACACTAGCAGTGTCCACATAATATCTGATTATGATAAATAAATTGAAGTCTCTTGAAGATGTTATATATGATAATACCATTCATCGTAGATCGTAATTGGTACGATCGGAACACTATAGTAGACCTGAAGTTTACTAACAATAAAAATGGTTATCATATTGAGACTACAAATGATCGGAATATTAAATATCTTCAAGTTACTACGGGTAAGAAATACACATGTGAAATGTTACCCGAGCGTGATGAGATCACATACCACGATAAACCAGAAGTTTATTGATATTCAATTTCATGCAATAGTAAACCAGAAGTTTATTAAAATAAATAACACTCATCATGGTAAACTTGAAGTTTATGAGTACAGATAATTTTATCAGTTGACAAGACCATTTTGATCGTCCTGATTTAAATCTGATGTGCTAATTGAGTATTAAAAACATATTGAAGAACTAGAAGATTCTTCAAGAATTTGTTTGTGTTGCTTTTTCTCATGATAAGTTGATTACACCAGCTAATGTTGGGACTGAATCCCCAAAATTTTGGAAAATATAAAGGTGAATGTGGGCCCCTTCGCTTGCAATGTGATGTTTTAACTAGATGTATCTATGAGACGGTCATATATACGTTTATTGTCAACTGGAAGTTTGACATTTATGAAGTTGCTTGCTCAAAATTGAGTTGGAAGCATAATTTTCAGAATATGTAATCAAGACAATTCATCTTGATAGTGCTGGTTTATATATAAGCTGGTTTGGCATTTGATGCCTCCATAATATAGCCCAACCATTGCTTATGAGAACAGAGCTTGAGTCTGAGATATTATATATTGCATATAACAAACTTATATGCTTCAAATCAATAAATTAAGACAAATTCTCTCCTCATAATTGGTTTAGGGTCAAAAACTAGATATTTCCATCTTATAGCTTTTGATGTGAGGTATATGATTAATGGATATACCATAATGCACACAGATGGATTTTGCCAAAGAAAATGGGGATATATGTCACTAACATAAGTGTAACACCCCATACCTTTAACTTAAACTTTGATCATGATCCTAGACTTAGAAAGTCAGATAAAGAATGTGAGAGTTAGAATTTCTCTGTTCAGTTGTAAGATGGTGGTTTACACCCATGAACAGTGATCGTATTTCAGTTTACGCCCATAAACAGTGCTCGTAAACTGAAACCAAGAATTTCTGAACATTCTGGAATTTGGCATTTTGATGTCACATGGTTAAATACGGACCGTATTTCAGTTTACGGATCTTATTTCAAAATGTATTTGGCATTTCGGAAAACTTCCTTGATGAAAGTTGTAGAGCATTGAAATACCTTTCCAACGGTATATTATGGGGGTCAAACAGACATCTGTGCAAAGAGTTATGACCATTTTACTGAAGAGACGCAGTGCAGTCCGTATTGCAGAATACGACCCGTAAATTCAATTTACGACCCGTAAACTGAAAATACGGTCAGCACTGTTCAGAACGTAAACTGCAATTTCACAAGACAGTATATATTCGTCCATATCAGTTCAACTCATTATTTTTCATTCCTTCAAACCCTAGAACGACCTCCTTCTCCTCCATCATCAAGAACACCAAGGTAAGTCCACTCTAATTATTCCAACTCAATTCTAACATATATCCTTGTAATCTAAACAAGAAATCATCATTCCTAATCTAGGTTTTTCAAGAAAACCCATCTCAAAGTTCAAGAATCAAGATTTGGGAAATCTTCTTCAAAACTCAAGTCTTTAATTCAAGTTTTGGAACAATTAAGGTATGTAGGCGCTATCCACGTGTGGGAACATCCTTGTTCTCCCCCATGTTTCAGTATTCCATGATTACACACCAAGTTTTAGGATTCTAGGTATATTCATGCTAAGACTTAGACACTTGAACCATGATGTATATTATATGGTCAGTTACAATTTCATTTGATTAGTCTTGATTTACTGTTTTGGTAATTGAGACCCAGTCCGTAATCTATGAAAACCCATAACTTGCATCCCATGGGTTCTATAACACAAGGTCTGAGATATTTTGCTTATTTCCGTGAAAAGCTCGTATATATGTATTTATTGTCATGTCTTCATGTACCCATGTTCATGTCAAGAATCAGAAATCATGACTTCAGTTATTTTCATGTTCGGGAGTTGTATTAATACCGAGAAGGCTCAGATAGCCTGAAACTACGTATGCCAACGTAGGATAAGGATCGCTCCGCCCAGTTAGGACGATTCCTTAATGTTTTCCCCATTGAGGGATTTTGGATCCATTCATGTCATGTTCATGTCTCGTGCCCCGGCAAGGTACGAGATAACTTAGCTGATCGGGCAGAGATCAGACTCCACGTTTCTCCCCGTGGTGGATCATGTCGATATTACAGATTATTTCATGCTTACAGTACTCATGTTTATGTTCTGTTTCAGTATTCAGTTTTAGTTTCAGTTTCAGTTTCAATTTCATGTTTATGTATCATGTGCCTGCTATTTCTCTCATGTGTTTACATACTAGTACATTCAAAGTACTGACGTCCCCGTTTATTTTCCTTGGGGGCCTGCATTTCACGATGCAGGTACTGACTTACAGGACGATGCACCTGCTCAGTAGGACAACTCTCGTATCAGTTTTTGGGTGAGCCCCATTCTCTTCGAGGTTTAGTCAGTTGTTTACCTTATGTCATTGATGCATTAAGGGTATGCTGGGGCTTTGTCCCAGCAAGTACGTTTTATGTTCAGACTCATGCTAAAGGTTTCATAGACTAGACAAGTCAGTTGGGTCATGTTAGACTTTCAGAATCGGTTAGCCATTTTGGCTCAGTTATGGTATTATCCGCGTTCTTGTTTTTAAACAAGTATTTTATAATTATTATGGCTTCATATGTTTTTATTAAAGCCCATCACGTTTCATAATATATTTCCGCTCATGTATGCCTCATGATGATTCGGTAAGCCATGTGGTTCGCTCGATCACATGCAGTCAGGCACCGAGTGTCGTGTTACGCCCAGGCCATGGTTCGGGGCGTGACAAAGCTTGGTATCAGAGCCCTAGGTTCAAGTGTCTTTAGGGAGTCTATGAAACCGTGTCCAGTGGGGTCACTTTTATATGTGTGAGGGCCCCATACATATAAACAGTTGACCACCAAGACATTCAGGATTGTCTCACTTCATTCATATTCTAGATTGTGCAGTTAGAGCAGTATTTTTAGGATGGCTTCCTAATTCGTGCGTGTACGTGTTTTCAGAAAATGCCTTACAAAAGAAAGTACAAGAAGAGAAACATAGCCACCAGCCAAAGGGCTGTCGCGGAAGTAGCTCACGAAGATACCGTTCCGACTCAGGCAACAACTCCAACCGCCCCTACCGTTACACCTCCTAGTGCTTCAGATGGGGATGTTAGGAGTGCTATCAACATGCTCACACAACTGGTAGCAGCTCAGGCCCAACGTCAGGAATCTGGGTCATGTTCAGGAGGTAATGGAGAGTCTTCTAAGACAAAGGATTTTCTCAGGATGAATCCCCAGTCTTTACAGGGACAAAGGAAGATGAGGACCCTCAGGACTACATTGATGCTCTCCAAAAGATCTTCAGGATTATGACAGTTATAGAAATCGAAGCAGCTATTTTTGGAGCTCATCAGCTGCAAAGCATTGCTAACATGTGGTATGAATCTTAGAAATTGTCTAGAGGTGAGAATGCGCCTGATGCTACATGGGATGAATTTGCTAGTGCATTCCTAGACCACTTTATGACAATAGAGGTCAGAGAGGCTAAGGCTGAACAATTCCTGAAGCTCAAACAAAATGGCAGGTCAGTTTAAGATTACTATTTGGAGTTTGTTAGTCTGGCTAAGCATGCTCCACATATGTTACCCGATATGAGGGAAAGAGTGAGAAGATTCGTTGGAGGTCTCGATTCCCATTTGTATGATGGAGCCAACATTGTTGCACAGAATGGGGGAATGACCATCTCCAAGATAGTTGCTTTCGTACATGGGCAATGAGACAAGGCTAAAGGAGGAGGAAGTCTTGCAGAAAGAGAAAGACAAGGAGTTCAATAAGAGAGTCAAGTCTACCGGACAGTTTAGCGGGAATGGTAACAGAAAATTCTTTAAGAACAGGTCAGCAGGACCTGCTCCGTTCACAGCAAGTGCCCCACTCCCCAAGTTCCGTAATGATAAAAAGCAGAATTTTAGGCCATCAAGTTCTTATTCTCAGGCAAGTGTGGGTCATTCGACTTATACCAATCCGATATGCGGCAAGTGTAATAGGAGACGCTCAGGTGAGTGTCGCATGGGCGTGGATATATGTTATGGTTGTGGCCAGAGAGGCCATTTTCAGAAAGACTGTCCATCATCCAGACAGGGTACTGGAGGTAATGTGACGCAGTCCATAAATTCAGCAGCTCCTCGTCACAATCAAGCCCAGCAGGGGCGTGGAACGGCAAGGTCCGACAATACAGGCGATGGTTAGAACCGTTTGTATGCATTGACAGGTCGTCAGGATACAGAGGCTAGAGCAGATGTTGTCACAGGTACCCTCACAGTTTTCACCTTTGAAGTATATGCCCTTATTGACCCAGGATCCACCCTATCTTATGTAACCCCTTTTGTTGCTAAGAAATTTGGTATTGAACCTGAAAAATTGTATGAACCCTTTGAGGTGTCCACCCCAGTTGGGGAATCAGTCATAGCTAGACGTATTTATAGGGGTTGCCCAGTTTTAGTCTATCACCGTAGAACCATAGCTGATTTAGTGGAATTAGAAATGGTAGACTTTGATATGATCATGGGTATGGACTGGTTAGCTTCATGTTATGCCACAGTATGTTGTAGAACTAAAATTGTAAGGTTCGAGTTTCCTAATGAGCCAGTCATAGAATGGGAGGGTAATTCAGTAGTACCCAGGGGTAGATTTATTTCTTACCTAAAAGCCAGAAAAATGATTTCCAAAGGTTATATCTACCACCTAGTTCGAGTAAAGGATTCAAATTCCCAGACTCCAACTCTCCAGTCCGTTCCAGTTGTAAATGAATTTGCAGAGGTCTTTCCCGAAGATCTTCCAGGAGTCCCTCCTGACAGGGAGATTGAATTTGGAATTGATCTACTTCCCGATACTCAGCCGATATCTATTCCGCCAGCAGAGTTAAAAGCCCAGTTGAAAGATCTTCTTGACAAGGGGTTTATTAGGCCCAGTGTTTCGCCTTGGGGTGCGCCAGTCTTATTTTTCCGAAAGAAGGATGGTTCCTTACGTATATGTATAGACTACCGTCAGCTGAACAAGGTCACCATTAAGAACAGGTACCCTCTTCCTAGAATAGATGACTTATTTGACCAACTGCAGGGCGCTCAATGTTATTCCAAGATTTATCTCAGATCAGGCTATCATCAGTTAAAGGTTAAGGAAGTTGATATTCCGAAGACAGCTTTTAGAACCCGTTATGGCCATTTTGAATTTCTTGTTATGTCATTTGGGTTGACAAATGCGCCAGCTGCTTTCATGGATTTTATGAATAGGGTCTTCAAGGCCTATCTCGACTTATTCATCATTGTCTTCATTGATGATATCTTGGTGTATTCCCGTAATGAGGCTGATCATGTAGAACATCTTAGAATAGTGTTGCAGACTCTTAAAAATCGCGAACTTTTTGCAAAATTCTCAAAGTGTGAATTTTGGCTTAAATCAGTGGCATTCTTAGGCCATGTGATCTCAGGTGAAGGTGTTCAAGTTGATTCTCAGAAGATTGATGTCGTAAGGAGTTGGCCCAGACCCACCTCAGTTTCTGATATAAGAAGTTTCTTGGGTCTGGCAGGTTATTATCGACGCTTCGTAGAAGGATTTTCTTCTATCTCTGCCCCGTTGACTAAGTTGACTCGGAAGAAAGTTAAGTTCCATTGGTCAGATGCTTGTGAGTGAAGCTTTGAAGAGTTGAAGAAGAGATTGACTTCTGCTCCAGTTTTGACGCTGCCAGACGCTGCCAGAGGGAACTGAAGGGTTCGTGGTTTATTGTGATGCTTCGGGAGTTGGTCTCGAATGTGTCTTAATGCATCATGGTAAGGTTGTAGCTTATGCATCTCGTCAGCTCAAGGTTCACGAAAAGAATTATCCGACTCATGACCTAGAGTTGGCAGTTGTAGTTTTTGCACTTAAGATATGGCGTCATTATTTGTATGGAGTGCATGTTGATATTTTCACAGATCATAAAATCCTACAGTATATCTTCAAGCAAAGGGAGCTAAATCTTAGACAGAGGAGATGACTCGAATTGCTTAAGGATTATGATGAGGATATTCTCAATCATCCAGGGAAAGCGAATGTTGTAGCTGATGCTCCTAGTCGGCGTTCCATGGGAAGTTTAGACCACGTGGACATAGGTAAGAGAGTTATGACAACGGAAGTTCACCGTTTGGCCAATCTTGGAGTTCAACTTTTGGACTCCGAGGATGGTGGTGTGGTTGTTCAGAATAGGGCTCTTTCCTCTTTAGTCGTGGAAGTCAAGGAGAGATAGTTTAATGATCCCTACTTGTTGCAGCTGAAAGAGGGGATTCACAAGCATAAGACGACGGCTTTCGAACAAGGGGGAGATGACGGTACCTTGAGGTACCGAGGTAGATTGTGTGTTCCAGATGTAGATGGGCTCAGAGAGCGAATCATGTCAGAAGCTCACAATTCCAGGTATTCCATTCACCCAGGTTCCACTAAGATGTATTATGATCTTAAGGAGATTTACTGGTGGAACGATATGAAGAAGAATGTGGCAGATTTTGTAGCTAAGTGCCCGAATTGTCAACAAGTGAAAGCCGAACACCAGAGGCCTGGTGGCTTGGCTCAGAATATTGATATTCCTGTCTGGAAATGGGAAATGATCAATATGGATTTTGTATCAAGTCTACCTCGCTCATCCAGGAGACATGACTCTATTTGGGTCATCGTTGACAGGCTTACTAAGTCGGCACACTTTTTGCTAGTCAAGACCACAGATTCGGCAGAAGATTATGCCAAGCTGTATGTTAATGAGATTGTCAGATTGCATGGGACACCAGTGTCCATTATTTCAAATCGTGGTGCTCAGTTTACAGCGAGCTTCTGGAAATGCTTTCAGAAAGGATTGGGTACCAAGGTGAACATCTGCACAGCTTTTCATCCGTAGACAGATGGCCAGGCAGAACGTACTATTCAGACTCTAGAGGATATGTTGAGAGCATGCGTCTTGGACTTCAAAGGTAATTGGGATGATCACTTGCCTCTCATTGAGTTTTCTTATAATAACAGTTATCATGCTAGTATTGGGATGGCACCATTTGAAGCTCTGTATGGGCGAAGGTGTAGGTCACCAATTGGTTGGTTCGAAGTTGGTGAAGCAGAGTTGTTAGGACCAGATTTGGTTTATCAAGCTATGGAGAAAGTCAAGTTAATACAGGAGCGTTTGAAAATGGCTCGGAGTCGCCAGAAGTCTTATACAGATGTGAGGCGAAGGGACTTAAAATTTTCAGTTGATGATTGGGTGTTCCTTAAAGTCTCACCTATGAAAGGTGTCATGAGATTTGGCAAGAAAGGGAAGCTCAGTCCCAGATATATTGGACCTTACAGAATTCTACGAAAGGTTGGTCTAGTAGCTTATGAACTTGAGTTGCCACAATATTTGGCTGCTGTACATCCCGTGTTTCATGTGTCCATGTTGAGAAAGTGTGTAGGAGACCCGTCGTTGGCTGTTCCTGCTGATACTATAACAATTAAGGATGGGTTGACCTGTGAGGAGATCCCCGTAGCCATTCTTGACCGTCAGGTTCGTAAGCTGAGAACTAAAGAAGTAGCCTCAGTGAAAGTCTTATGGAGAAGACAGAAGGTTGAGGAAGCTACATGGGAAGCCGAGGAGGATATGAAATCCAAGTACCCATTTTTGTTTGAACAACAAGCAGAGAACTCTCAAGGTAACTTTCCACAGTCCATGTCATGTTCTGTCTCATGTTTCACGCTCATTTTATGTATCCAGCGCTCATGTTTCATGTCTCATGCTTCAATATCCATGTTTCCATGTAATCACGCATTCAGTTCTCATGATCCATGATCATGCTCCCACGTAACCATGTCAAGCTCTTATGTTCTATGTCATCCTTCATTCATGTTCATGTATTCAAGCTATGTCCAGCCATATTCTTAACCATGACCTATCATTCGAGGACGAATGATCCCAAGGGGGAGATATTGTAACACCCCATACCTTTAACTTAAACTTTGATCATGATCCTAGACTTAGAAAGTCAGATAAAGAATGTGAGAGTTAGAATTTCTCTGTTCAGTTGTAAGATGGTGGTTTACGCCCATGAACAGTGATCGTATTTCAGTTTACACCCATGAACAGTGCTCATAAACTGAAACCAAGAATTTCTGAACATTCTGGAATTTGGCATTTTGATGTCACATGGTTAAATACGGACCGTATTTCAGTTTACGGCTCGTATTTCAAAATTTATTTGGAATTTCGGAAAACTTCCTTGATAAAAGTTGTAGAGCATTGAAATAACTTTCCAACGGTATATTATGGGGGTCAAACGGACATCTGTACAAAGAGTTATGAGCATTTTACTGAAGAGACACAGTGTAGTTCGTATTGCAGAATACGACCCGTAAATTCAATTTGCGACCCGTAAACTGAAAATACAGCCAGCACTGTTCAGAACGTAAACTGCAATTTCACAGGACAGTATATATTCATCCATATCAGTTCAACTCATTATTTTTCATTCCTTCAAAACCTAGAACGACCTCCTACTCTCCTCCATCATCAAGAACACCAAGGTAAGTCCACTCTAATTATTCCAACTCAATTCTAACATATATCCTTGTAATCTAAACAAGAAATCATCATTCCTAATCTAGGTTTTTCAAGAAAACCCATCTCAATGTTCAAGAATCAAGATTTGGGAAATCTTCTTCAAAACTCAAGTCTTTAATTCAAGTTTTGGAATATTTAAGGTATGTAGGCGCTATCCACGTGTGGGAACATCCTTGTTCTCCCCCATGTTTCAGTATTCCATGATTACACACCAAGTTTTAGGATTCTAGGAATATTCATGCTAAACCTTAGACACTTGAACCATGATGTATATTATATGGTCAGTTACAATTTCATTTGATTAGTCTTGATTTACTGTTTTGGTAATTGAGACCCAGTCCGTAATCTATGAAAACCCATAACTTGCATCCCATGGGTTCTATAACACAAGGTCTGAGATATTTTGCTTATTTCCGTGAAAATCTCGTATATATGTATTTATTGTCATGTCTTCATGTACCCATGTTCATGTCAAGAATCAGAAATCATGACTTCAGTTATTTTCATGTTCGGGAGTTGTATTAATACCGAGAAGGCTCAGATAGCCTGAAACTACGTATGCCAACGTAGGATAAGGATCGCTCCGCCCAGTTAGGACGATTCCTTAATGTTTTCCCCATTGAGGGATTTTGGATCCATTCATGTCATGTTCATGTCTCGTGCCCCGGCAAGGTACGAGATAGCTTAGCTGATCGGGCAGAGATCAGACTCCACGTTTCTCCCCGTGGTGGATCATGTCGGTATTACAAATTATTTCATGCTTACAGTACTCATGTTTATGTTCAGTTTCAGTATTCAGTTTCAGTTTCAATTTCAATTTCATGTTTATGTATCATGTGCTTGCTATTTCTCTCATGTGTTTACATACTAGTACATTCAAAGTACTGACGTCCCCGTTTATTTGCCTTGGGGGCCTGCATTTCACGCTGCAGGTACTGACTTACAGGACGACACACCTGCTCAGTAGGACAACTCTCGTATCAGTTTTTGGGTGATCCCCATTCTCTTCGGGGTTTAGTCAGTTGTTTACCTTATGTCATTGATGCATTAAGGGTATGCTGGGGCCTTGTCCCAGCAAGTACTTTTTATGTTCAGACTCATGCTAGAGGTTTCATAGACTAGACAAGTCAGTTAGGTCATGTTAGACTTTCAAAATCGGTTAGCCATTTTGGCTCAGTTATGGTATTATCCGCATTCTTGTTTTTAAACAAGTATTTTATAATTATTATGGCTTCATATGTTTTTCTTAAAGCCCATCATGTTTCATAATATATTTCTGCTCATGTATGCCTCATGATGATTCAGTAAGCCATGTGGTTCGCTCGGTCACATGCAGTCAGGCACTGAGTGTCGTGTTACGCCCAGGCTATGGTTCGGGGCGTGACAATAAGGGGGGAGAATAAGCAGCTAAGAAATATGTTGTGAATTATCATCAGTATGATCCTCAGATAATTCAAGTCAAATGTTGGAAGCATTTGCTGACCTAACTATTTCATATTTCATTGGCAAAATGCTCCTAAAGTCCCTAAAGGACAGAGTCTACAGCATGCATGGAGCATGGTAGACCAATCGGTTCCAAATATAATAATCCTTGAAAAAAGTGAGGAGCAAATGATCATAATAAGGAGGCAATGTGCTCTTGAAGAGCTACGACTTAACACTTTATAAACCTTATGAGAGGTTTAGGTTCCTGAAAATAATGAAGTGATGAGATCTCAGTAAGTTATTGTGAACCAATACAAATGATATATTGTCGATGATATCTTTGATACTATATAGCGCGCAATATAGTATAAGATTGTGAGGATCAGAATTCTACGTCTCTTAAAGCATGTTGACGTAGAAATAATTAGCAAGTGAAATCATGCATCTTGGTAAGCGGTTGGACCTGTAGTCCAGACATCAGAAGATGTCACAATTTATACTGATGGAAGTTGTCACAGCCTCTATGGCTTACTTGACAAAATTTATATGAAAATTTTTGAAGGATTCAAAATGCCTGAAGCATATACAAATTCTTGGGAAACTTGTTTATAATCCTTAAATGGATTAAATGAATCAAGGTTGATGTACTGAAATCTCCTTAATGTATATTCATTGACGAATGGTAAAAATATACTATGTTTACCCTTGTCTCTTTATGATAGTCAAAACCTTTCATATGAATATTATTGGAGCTCTTGAAGAGTTTACAAAAGCAGTACATTAGCTACTGAAAGAAGTTGAAATAAGAAAATTGAATTGGTCTTAAAGTACCATATCTTTATGCAATTAATGTACTTATATATCTTGCTATAACTACGAGCATGATATAATTTACTCATATTTGGAGATATTGAAATAAGATCAATTGCATACTACTAATGAAAGTATGGCATGAATGTGTTTATGCTAACAAATATTGTCAAGTGTTTTGGATATACAGGGCATTCATCTAATCGACATAAGAGTTCGATCCAAATATTTTATCTCTTTCCATGAAGGATTATTGTCATATCATGTAATTGTACATGACAGTCAAACCATAGATGATAACATCAGATAATTTATAAAAGTAAGTCAGGAATGTACTTAGCGTGACTGCAACAATACTATATGGCGACGATGCAACTCTATCTAAGGAATGAAGATTTAGATCATCAACCAATTCGTCAAATGATCATTTGACAGATTTGATCATAAAGACACTACTAAAATCGACATATGATACGTTTGTATACAAGATTGAAGTACATGATTTCCAGAAGAATGATGATATTGATAATCCTGCAGATTAGTTCACCAAATCTTTACCAACTTCAACTCTTGAGAAGATGTTATTCAAGATTGGAATGTGAAGACTCTTAATTTTGGTCTTCGTTAGGGGAAGTAAAATACGCGTTGTACTCTTTTTCCCTCAACCAAGGTTTTGTCCCATTGGGTTTTCCTGGTAAGGTTTTTAATGAGGCAGCTCTCAAAGCGTATTACTAGATATGTGTACTCTTTTTCCTTCATTAGGACTTTTTCCCACAGGGTTTTTCCTAATAAGGTTTTAACGATGCAAATCATCTAATTAATGGACATCCAAGGGGGAGTGTTGTAAGTTGGATGCCCACCAAAATACTTATTACTTGGTGGCCACCAAGTTGTTCACTTATGACCACCAAATTGTTCACTTATTTCCTCCTATAAATAGGAGTTCATTTGTAGAATTGAAATGGCAATAAAAATCTCTCTCTCTCCCAACTTTTTTGGCTATATCTCTTGTGTCGTGTACTTTTAATATTATTTTATAACACTAGTCAAATTAATAGGAAATGTACTCAATTGTGCACTTCTTTATAGCGATTTAACCTTCAATCTCTTTTAACAAAAGTTGTATACTTTCTAAGCAATTACTATCTCCTCCCCTAATACAAATAATTTATTTTATAATATTTTTAAAATTATGGTTGGTGTTTAACATGAAATAAATGATGGGAAAATATTTGGAATCACTAAAAAATGTAGTTTGAAAATTTTAAGTTGATCAATATCAATTTTTTTTACTGTTCTAATAACGCTTACTCCTGGTCCATAGGTGAGTATTTCTAACAATATATAATATAGAAAGTATATAAGTTAGCATGATTATATTTTTGGTTTTCTTGTTATGTTCTTAAGTCAACATTCTCCTCGTATGACTTCAACTCATAAACATCATCCACACCATCATAGTTGTTTTGATCGAATTAAGTTTAAAGTATTTTTCCGAGCTAGTTAGAAGCATGAATGATCACTCAACTTTGAATAATCGACTACTATAATTAGTGGCGGAGGCAGGATTTCCATTCAGGGGGTTCAGAAAATAAAATAAGCACGCTTGTGTTGGCAAATGAGCGGGTCGGATCAGGAATAACTTAAATACATAAAGTATACTTAACGAAGCACATAGCAATGGAAAGTCAAAAAGCAACTAACTTGCATGACAGAACCTTAATAGTCCAATAATATATAAAATTTGGAATATAAGTAATACCTTGCAGACTTCTATCTAAATCATGCAGTAAGGCATACTTCCTCCGTAAATGGTTCGGAAGAGCTTCTATATCTGAGACAATGTCATCAATGTAGCAAATTGTTAGAAATCAAAGCAGAACTACACATAGGAACTAATTCCTATATAATAAATCAAGCATCACTCTTGCACAGACAATACTAAAAATCATGCTCGAAGCTAGAATAGTGTTGTCAAAGGCCTGCTTGGGTGTACATAAACCTCGAAGCTGGGTGAAGGCACCTCAGCTCATGATGAAGAAAAATATCACAATAAAATGCCACAATATAGGTAATAAACTAAGCAAAAGCTAATCAAGTAAGAAGTTTCCATTAACAAAGGCAACTTGAAGATGCCATATTACAAAAGTAAAACCTTGGGAGCTTTTGAAGCAAAAACAAAGAAACTAAGTTAGACTACACAAGCAAGAACCATGGAGTTATACAATTGTAATCTACGAGGTTTCACATCTTGAAATGTCTTAATAATAGCATCATTAGAAACATTATCAAATACATCTTTTTCTAGATAAGGCACCAAACAACCGCTAAAAAAATCATCACTCATTTGACTCCGCAAGTCATTCTTGATAAACTTCATTGCTGAAAAAGCTCTTTCAACGGATGCAATGGCAACCGGCAGAAGCAAAGCAAGTTTCACTAAGCGGAATACAAGAGGATAATTTGAATGCTTCTTTGTCTGAACTAATTTTTTCGAAAGATCACAAAGTTCTTTTAGATTGGAGAACCTTTCATCAACATCACGAACATCAATAATGTAACTTGCAAGTTGATTCTCAAGAGAATCCATATTGAATTCATTAAAGTCATCAGGATATAATTTAGCCATTTTCATTATTTTCCTGATATCAAAACTTGAAAACAAGAAATTCCATGAAGCAAATCAGTCGTCGCTTCGCCAAAACGATCTTTAAGTTCTTGAAGTTCCCAATCAATAATATTGCAAAATACCTCAATACGATAATGATGAGAGACTTTATTGTCACCAAGTCTCCTTCGTGATCTTAAAGAGCTAACATATGGCTCCTCAAAGTTAGGTACCAAAATTTCGTGCTTGATACAAAACAAAGACACCCTAGCAATAAGAGAATCCCATTCTTCATCCCTATACGCTTGCAACCTTATTTTTGCTACTTCAACAAGTAACATGGCATTTGCCAAATCTTGCTCCTTTTTTTGTAAGCATTTATTAAGCTCATTTGTGATTGCTAAAACATCACTCATCAAATGCAACATGAACGCAACCTCATATGTTCGACAAGCTTCAAGATATCCCATTGCCTTGGCTCTTTCATCCGATAATCGTGCATCAAGAACAAGTGATTCAAGAACATTAAGAATAGAGCCAAACATAAGAATAAAATTGTTGAAAGATTTAAAATGAGATCCCCAACGCGTATCACAAGCTCTTGAAAGACCAAGTTCTTGATTCAAGCCACTACCGGCTGTAAGCTCACCCAAATCTAATGCCTCTTAAATTCTTTCTTTTTGAGAATCTCGAATTTCATCCATACGCTTAAAAGAAGATCCCAATACATTCAAAATATTTGAAATCAACACTACAAGTTTTCCCACTTCAATACATTTTTTCGAGACCGCAACAAGAGTTAGTTGAAGTTGATGAACAAAACAATGAATGGAATGGGCTGATCTACTTTCTTGCCTAATCAACATTTTAAGGCCATTGATCTCACCTTGCATATTGCTTGCCCCATCGTAACATTGTCCACGCACATATGATAGACTTAAGGAATGTTGAGCAAGTAAATTAACAATTGCCCTCTTTAGAGATAAAGCACTAGTATCTTGAACCTGAACAATGTCAAGAAGCCGCTCCATCACAAATCCATTTCTATCAATATATCGTAAGACTATAGCCATTTGCTCCTTGCGTAACACATCAAAAGACTCATCAACTAGTAAAGAAAAGTAGTCACCATTTAATTCCTCAAGAATAGCTTTAATTGTTTCTATCTTACAAGCACTCACAATATCTTTTTGAATCAATGGAGAAGTCATTTGATCATTTTGAGGAGCATGTTCCAGTACATAATCACGAATATTATCACACTTTTTCGCATACCATGAGAGAATTTGAAGAAAATTACCCCTACTAAGTGATGATTTAGATTCATCATGACCTCGAAATGTCAATCCTTGAGTTATAAGAAGTCTTACTACATCAACGGAAGCACTTAAGCGGACCAAATATGCATGCTTAAATTGACTAAATTGCATTTCAAGTGCAAAATGAATAGACTATTGTACCCGCAATAAATCTTGACATTTCTTTTTTGACTGGTTATGTGGGTTGTTCGGTAGACCAATATGTTTTCCAAGATTCTTCTTTTTCTGCCAACTTTTAAACCCAACAGTTGAAAATATTTCACCCCCACCTTGATTGGTGTTGTAGCCTTTAAATAGATAACAATACAAACACTAGACTGCATCTTTACTAACATTATACTCCAATCAATCATGATATACATCATCAAACCATTCCGAATTAAAATGGCGCATTGATCCAGAAATATTCGTTTGAGGATACTCATGCTGAAGCAACCGATGTTGACAAGGTCCATCAATAAGGTATGCTCTTCTAATAGCATCACAATGATTTGGATGATAGTCCAAGATTGGGTTCTTTCACCCGGATCATAATTTAAAGCACTCAAATCAAATTCTTGAGAAGAAGGTAATGGTACTTCTGAATGGTTGGCACTTGCTTCCTAGTTAGGTTGACTAGAAGAAGCTACACTTGATTTCAGTACTTTGGTAAAATAGTTCTTCACTGAACGTTGAGACTGAATCGTAAAAAGTAAGAATTTTGTTAGAACTTAAAAGAAATAAACAGTTCTATAGACAATTTTACTCATTTAGTTCCTTCTTCCTAGAATAAATTGTTCTTCCTAAAATTAGTAATTTAAACACAGCAAGAAATCTAATCTCTACACAGTACACTAATTAATTATACATGAAACTAAATTGAGTCATTATAATATTTCCCAAAATGATTAACTGATTAGTAGAATGACATTTTCAACTATCATATCTCCAAATACAAAAAATACTTTATGGGTATAATCTAAAAAGCAAGACAGAAAATTTTGCAACTGATCAATTCTCAGTGTCTCCGGGCAATTTGAAGCAATCGAGCTAAACTTTATAGCAAATATACAAAATTACAACAACAACATACCCAGCATTTTATTCTCACAAGTGGGGTATGAACTATGAAGAGGGTAAGCAATAAAGCAAATATATAGAATTTTAGAAAAGATAAAAAAAATGGAAAAAGGAAGGAGTAAGAACTTACCGAAGAAGCCATGAACCTCGACCAGAGAGACGACCGACGTTAAGGAGAGGACGATGTCGACAGCCAGAAATTTTCCATTTAGGCAGTCGAGAACCCATTTCAAGAAATTTATCATAAGACTCATCTTCTCCACTTTGATTCTAGTGATTCTAAGCATGGATTAGGGATTCAGAAAGGTAAATGATGAAGTCTAGGGTCAAAGATCTTACCTCCAAGAAGATTCAGTCCAAAACCTATTCAATTCATCGAAATTGTGCTTAGAGAGTGATGAAGGGAAATGATAGGGTTCAAGGGTTTTAACTTAATAAATAAGGAAATAATCTGCTCGTCATCCACTGCAGCGGTCAGATTGCCCATTGCAGCGAGCTCACTACGGTGCTACTCGGCCCGCTAAGGCGGCCAACGCTGTAACCTACAAGGCCGCTATGGCGGCTTCCCTTTCGCTATAGCAAGTACGCCACAGCAGATATCTGTCTGCTATGGCGACTCGCTATGATTTCATCCCACACGCCATAGCGGTCGGTCCCTCGCTACAGTAGAACCGCTATCGTGATCCTGGAGCCACTGCAGCGGACACCAGACACCATAAAATCCTGATTTTTAACAAGTTTCAACTCGAAATTCGACTATCACTTTAGGCCCCACAGATACAAAACAGACATTCAAACACACATAAAAACACGTTACGAACTCATCCGTGGCCTCAGAATTTCCAACGAAGGTCTATTTGACCACGTCAACCCCCAATGGACTAAAGCCAAGTTTCTAACCCAAGTCCTAAAACGCTCTCAAGTGCCTTGGGACCCAAACTGAACATCCCACCACATCATAAACGATCATCCGGACCTCTTAGAATTGACAGTATTTCGAAAAAGGTCCGTTTACCCAAAGGTCAACTTTGAGTCAAACATATCTCACTTTAAGGCTCAAAATGTCAAAATTCACACTAAAACTCGCTCGATGACCTCGAAAAAAGGTCAATAGGGGTAGAAGGGTCAATAGTACTATAACAACCAATCGGGTTATTACAACTCCTTTTGAAATCGAATAACGAATTCTCTGAGCAATTCATTATCTCCCTGGGTGATTTTAAATATATCTGCATTTCTTGCTGACACCTTTTTCCCTTCGATATATGCCTTGATGAAGGCATCCGCAAGCATTTCGAAAGAATGAATGGAATGCTCCAGAAGCAATGAGTACCAGCTCATTTCTCCTTTGGATAGGGTCTCACCAAATTTCTTGAGCAGCACGGAGTCAATTTCATCCGGCTGCATATCGTTTCCCTTAACAGCACACGTGTATGAAGTCATGCGCTTTTGCAGATCTATAGTCCTATCGTATTTGGGCAGGTCCGACATCTTAAACATTTTGGGAATGATTTTAGGAGCCGCACTTGGTGGGTATGGCAGTTGCACGTATCTTTTTTAATCTAGCCCCTTTAACACTAGCGGGGCTCCCGAAATCTAATTTATCCGGGAATTAAACGCCTTAAATTTTTATTTGCTTTTATCCAACCGACTATTTAATTCTTTCTTATTTTTCTCTAGCCGGTTAGAAAGAGCTTTCAGGTACTGCATTACTTCGGATGCCCCTCCATTGCCACAGGCTACACTGTTGTCTTCTTCTTGCCGCACGTCTATATTGGGTGGATCGCCTCCAACATTGTTTCTTCCTGCTTGCAAATACGCAATGGCTTCTGTTGCTTTTCCAATAACTCCAATATTTTAGCCATTGCTGGATCTGCTTTCGCAACCACTTCTTCAAAATGATCATTATTTGGAACGAAATCATCACCAGTGTGTTTGCATCCTCGAGGTGATTCCTGCATCTGTTCATTCCTGGTCGAGTCGTCTTCCACGGTTTGGGTCCTTCCCTGAGTGTTTGCATTATTCAACACTCCATCTGCTTGGTTCCCAGTATTCGTAATCTTTCAAGATTTATCGATTTATCTGGCAACAGAAAAATAGGAATTGTAAGTTCAAAAGGTTAGAACAACAAAACAATATCACTATTATCCTTAGCCCAACGGTGGGCGCCAAACTTTTTAACCTAAAAATTGAGGGAACAGTTAAATTTATTTAGGGGTTTAAAGGACAAGTGATTTGTTTCGTTATGAGTAAAGATATAAAGTGATTAACAGAGATTATCATGATAATGGACAAAAAAATGATTAAGATAAATGATAATAAAATGATTAAGCCTGGGCTTAATTAATCCTCGGAGCAAACTCTTTGATTAGCTGTATCCGATGGAACAATATTCAAGTTCTGGTAATATTCAGGAGCGAGAGAACAACTAAAGAGACTGAATTTAAATAACAAAGCTTGTAAGAGTAAAGTTTAATCGGTGGTATTCGATGCTATCTTCAGGGCAAAAATCCCCTTTTATAGCACAAAATTCATAAGCCCTTTAATCGTAACCTAATAAATGCTAATAATGACAAATTAATATTGTTTTAATGCTGAATAATAACGTCCACTTTATATCTGGACTGGCCATATACAACTATCCTTTTATTAATGATCCGGTGTTACTACCTTTGCCATTCTACTCCGGGTGCTTCCGGTGTTCCCTATCATAATTAAATGAAGCTACATACAATCGTTTTGCCTCCCTCCGCCACGTGTTCCAATATCATTTAGCCACGTGTCAACCCGTATTTTGGCATGTATATAGTACAAAGGCAGAATTCTCTTGCACTCTCTCAATAGGAAACTTGAATTCCAGCCAGTACTGCACCAAAATTACAGTGGACTAAGTATTTAATAGTCTAAATAGAGTGTACAACCAGTTAGAGTTATTGTGACTTCCTTTATTCGTCCCCAAATATTCGTTCCGTTATATATGACTAAAAACACGCGAATTTCCGTCAGAAATTTGCGTGTTTTTAGTCAGAGTAACCAAAACTTGAACACTACAAGAGAACATGGAATTATCTACGACATTTGTTGGTAATTCCTAGCTAATCCGTCACTAAGTAGCTCCTCGCTAATTAGATTTTTCTTATAATTCGTCGCTAATCCGTAGCTAAATGAGATTAGCATGAGATTTTGCTGTTTAGCTATGAAAATTTATCCGTCGCTAATTTCATGTTTTCTTGTAGTGTGAATGTGGTGATAATGGAGACAGAGGTGGCATACATAAGTTTCACAATCCCAAAATGAAGACCGACTTGAAGGTGTTAATATTGGAGCTAGTACCATTTGCTCTCTTCTCACCTCCTCCTCTGTCATTATTACTTCACTAGTGAAATTATCCGCGCTTTGCGCGGTGATAAAAGTACGAGCAAACTTATATTTTAATTAGTGTTCTACAGTAAAAAGTAAAGTATACAAAAATATATATTATCGCTCTAAGACATTCAATTTGGTGATGGCGGTGTACTTTTTGACAAACTTTATAATTAGTATATTATTCAGTCGTAACACTTTAATTTCAGTTACGCCTTGAATAAATACATACAATCGTTTTGCCTCCTTCAGCCACGTGTTCCAATATCATTTAGCCACGTGTCAACCCGTATTTTGGCATGTATACAGTACAAAGGCAGAATTCTCTTGCACTCTCTCAATAGGAAACTTGAATTCCAGCCACTACTGCACCAAAATTACAGTGGACTAAGTATTTAATAGTCTAAATAGAGTGTACAACCAGTTAAGAGTTATTGTGACTTCCTTTATTCGTCCCCAAATATTCGTTCCGTTATATATGACTAAAAACATGCGAATTTCCGTCAGAAATTTGCGTGTTTTTAGTCAGAGTAACCAAAACTTGAACACTACAAGAGAACATGGAATTATCTACGGCATTTGTTGGTAATTCCTAGCTAATCCGTCACTAATTAGCTCCTCGCTAATTAGATTTTTCTTATAATTCGTCGCTAATCCGTAGCTAAATGAGATTAGCATGAGATTTTGCTGTTTAGCTACGAAATTTTATCCGTCGCTAATTTCATGTTTTCTTGTAGTGTGAATGTGGTGATAATGGAGACAGAGGTTGCATACATAAGTTTCACAATCCCAAAATGAAGACCGACTTGAAGGTGTTAATATTGGAGCTAGTACCATTTGCTCTCTTCTCACCTCCTCCTCCGTCATTATTACTTCACTAGTGAAATAAAAGTACGAGCAAACTTATATTTTAATTAGTGTTCTACAGTAAAAAGTAAAGTATACAAAAATATATATTATCGCTCTAAGACATTCAATTTGGTGATGGCGGTGTACTTTTTGACAAACTTTATAATTAGTATATTATTCAGTCGTAACACTTTAATTTCAGTTACGCCTTGAATAAATATTTTCACAAAGTTGATTGTTGTTTATCAAATATTGAAATCTTATTTTTTTGGACTTCAATGCATAATATCAAGCACAAAACCTTCATAAATCCTATGACATACTTGTATGGAAGTAATATGTATTTATCTTGCTTTCAAAAGATAAGGAGATCCTCACAAAATTGCTCGTTAAACTTGATCAAATCATCAAATTTGAAGTCATTTTATCCAATTTCATACATTTTGCAACACAGGTAGTAGTATTAATTGATTTATTTTCCAGGACATTCGTAGAATCTTTATTTAACAATTACTTCAGCGTCTTCCTTTTAGCGTATACAGAAATCAAAATTGAATCAATTAATTTTTTTAAGAATATCAAATGTAAAAAATAGTCAACACAAATTTTAATTCCATTACGTTGAAAATTGGAAGTAGCTTCATGATTATACTAACATTCTAGATAATTATGACTGCAAGAACAAAATAATAGAGCTCTCGCCATTCCCTACAAGAAATTAGGGTAAATAATAGTTAGAAACTTTAGGCGACTTTGACAAACTCTTCCTTAAGTCCTCTAAAAATAAATGCATAATCAAAATGATGTTGCAACATAAACCCACATATTAATGAAAATAGCTACATACTGATTTTCACAGGTTAGTACTTGATCTATGTGAAAATAATTTCATCATGTATTTAGTATATAATTATTGATGAAAATCCAAATAAAATGAAGCAAAAATTGCATACCATTTCCAGAATCATCTCTTTGTGCATGGCTGTTAAGAAGAGTATTCTCAAACCTGCAAACCAAAGTGCACATGTCATCACTACAAACTCTAGACAATCAGTAAAAAAGTATTATCCAAGACTACCAATAACCAATTCAGGTCAATAATTTCATCAAAGTGTAGGCAGAGAGGGATGTTTTTCCCTTTTTCACGTCTATTAGAGAACCATATACACATGCTTTAGCATAAATGTGGATAATTATGAATGGTTGTAACGGTTACAACCATTCTTCAGACTATTTTTATTTAATTTGGTATACTATAATTTTAGTTATTATAGTCTTGTAACTGATTAAGACAATGAAAAGGCTACATGATAGCAGTAATAAAGATGGTCTAATAGACAAATCGCCAAGTGATATACAGAGAGTTAAATGTAGCACATTTAACATAATTAAGAAAGTTAAAAGGAGTAACTCTTTAGCTTTTTAAAATAGCAAATAAATAAAATAAAAAGGCAAAAAAAAAAGAGAAAAGATAAATAGGAATGGTTACAATAGAGAGGTGTCACATCACCTTGTTTATGCCTAGCTTTATATTATATATAGATTCTCCCAAAAAGAATTTAAATTGACTATTTGCTCAAGATTTTTGATTTCTGGCTTAACGTTGGCAACTTCATTATCAATGTTATGGCGAACGGCACCCTTAAAAAAAATTGCTCTTAAATCAACATTAAGAGCCCGATTAGCTTAGCTTATAAGTTGCTGAGCTTTCTTGAGTGTGTGACTGGCCAGCTTATAAGTCATTTTGTGTTTAAAATAAACTAAAAAAATAAGTTAGGTAGCCCAACTTATTATTTATTTATTTATTTAGCTTATAAACTGTTTTTTTAAAGCTAAGCCAAACGGACCCTAAATATCATTATCGCTTCTTGATCAATTTGCTTATTACTCGTAAACCAACTGGAGGAAGATGCACATGATGATACAATCAAATCATCAGTACCAGTGTACCACCACCGCCAGCAGCAGCCGTCGAGATCTGCTGCTGGTGGTCATAGTCGTCTACACTCGTAGACGACAAATTAGGAATATTTGGACCTGAGATCAAGCTTTCAGTCCGCACTGAAAAATCAGAAGCGCCTTAGAAGTAGACAATTGCATTTGTATTAGAAACACTAGAGTAATCTGAATCTTCCATTATTCTCTCTATTGTGTCCATTGACATCTCTCTAATACTCATTTTCTTCTTCTTCATTCTTCTTTTTTTCTTTTGTGATAAATTGCTTGAGGTATACTTTCTTGCTTCGCTTAAAAGAGTTAGGCAGTGACATAGTTAACCTTTAGTTTTTTTGTCATTCTTATGAATTTCACTGTCATTTGTTTAATTTATTATCGACCTTTGTACTTATATGTATAAAGAATAGCACTAGATTATGAACTTTATCCATTAACGCGCTTATGCGGACGCAGAATGACTCACTACTAAAAGATGAGACGGTAACCGATCTCTTCCTTCCATATTACTCCCTCCTTCCCAAAAAGATTATCCTCTTTTGACTTGACATAAAGTTTAAGAAATAAAGAAAGACTTTTAAAATGTGTGATCCAAAACAAGACTTAGATATTTGTGTGGCTGTAAATTATCTCATAAAGTTAAATTGTTTCTAAATATAGAAAGGGAACAATCTTTTTAGGACAGACTAACAAGAAAAGAAGGACAATCTTTTTGGTACAGAGGGAGTATATCCTTTCATATATATATATGGTGTTTTTAGCTTAAACACACTTTTTTAAGCATAAATAAAAAGCACACACCTTAAGAAATTTATTCACCCCTAAAAAGTAAGAGACATTTTTAATAAATTAACTTTAATTAACTAATGATTTTATTTTTATTATGTAAAAACTATTTACTTTACACTAAAAATTCCATATAATATGGATCAGAGGAAGTAATATTGAATCGAAATATTTTGAGGCATGTGAAACCCAAACAACACAAATGCGAGAAAAGCTTAGACGTTTTCCAGCACCAAAATAAAAAAAAAATTAAAAGGAATAATAATAAATTCTCCCTCCATGACAAAATAAGTAAATTTCTTATACTTTTTCGTTGGTCCAAAATAAGTTAATTGTTAAAAGTTCAAGAGGTTATTAATTAAACTCTTTAAATGTTACCCATCTTTTTAATAGTTTTTCCAAATTCCAACAATCATTATTTCAATATTTAAGAAAAGTTTGGAAAAGAAATAGGGTAATTTAATTAGTCAAATGACCATTTAATTAATGTCATTAATTATATTTTTTAAAGGGTGTGTCTCGCCCCAAAAATTTCCACTTAATTGAAGTTTTAATTTCCACTTAATTGAAGTCTTGATCTTTTTTCTTTTAACCAATCAACTCTTGATTCAATAGTTAATCAACATTAAATTAAGTGTGGACTGTGGAGAATAAGAAGTCAAATTTGAATTCTCTTCCCTCTCAGAAAAAAAAAATAATAATTACTTGACATACATAGCTACCTCTAAAAGGTAATTATTGATAGTAACAACATTTTAATTTATTTTTATTTAGTAGCTACGGTGATTTTGTAAATTACCATTCATAGCTATACCAAAATACATCAAGCGGCTGTGGCTGGAGTGGTTATTGGGTGTGGTCTCTGCCCCTGCCCGCCCAGGTTTGGACCCAGCCAACCACATTATTTTCTTACATATTATTCCTAGCTTTTTCTCCTTGTATTTGAGTGTAGTTCGTCATATGTATGACATCAGATAAGGTTGGATACAACTGAACAGTGTATTCAAAAGACATTGAAATACATCAGATACAACGAAAAGGCCTAATGTAGCTACGAAATGTAAATATGAAAAAGGTAGTTATGGATGGTTAATTGCTCCTAAAAGGTAGTTATTTATGTAAGTTGCCAAAAAAAATGTCTTCCATCCGGGCTAGCCCACGCAGACTTTGAAATTTGACGGGCCAGGTTGGACTGGCCATCATTTTGATGGGCCTTAAAATAGCAAGCACAACCCACCACTACATGGGTTGCGGGTCTGATCGAGCCAGCCCACCTTTTTAATTATTTTTTTCATAATTCTTTTAATTTAAATTCTAGCTTGGAAATGCTAACATAAATATTTACAAGACAAATATTACATGATGTTACTACTTGCTAACCAAGTCTCAAATCTACAAACTAAATAATTCTACTAATAATTAGTAAGTTTGGCTTCAAGTAATGATGGTCATATGGCTTCAATATGAAATCTCTACTATTCTAATATTCTATGCAAATATCTTGGGTACAACCGCACAAGAAACCGATATTGTTGGACATAAAGCTTCTGCGAAAATAAATAACTTTTGACATTGTTAACACTTAACATATTAATAACTGATATCACTCGAACCAAATATAAATATTAATAAGCAAACTAAACAGTTAATGGGTAGCAAAACAAGTAGCTAAATAAGAATATTAACCTAGCTTTTAGGATTTTTTGATTTTGTAATATAAATACATGACAGTTTAGTAGATTTTGAGTTTGTACTCCTCATGCTATTTGTAGTACTCTATTTTTTTTAATTTTTTTTTATTTGGCCCACGGGCTTGCCCAATCCACCATCGCTCAAGCCCAGAACCCAACAGGCTTACTCATGCCAGGTTCAAAAGCCTCGTTCTGAAATGAATTCCAAAAATCTAACCCCAACGCTATCAATTCACGAGTTGGGCTGGATCGGCTTGACATGCCTAGCCCTTATTGACGGTTCTACATTTATGTAGTTTTAACAGGAAGGAGGGTACGAACCTTCAGCAGTTGAGTACCATATGACAAAATGGAACTTTAAAATAAGAGGCGCTTTTCGAGCTTCAAAAATTATTAAGGTGCATGGAAAGATATAAAACTGTATGTGTCCAACTGAAGCATCAAAGGTAGAAACTTACCCGATCAATGAATGTCTTTCATAAATAAATTGATCACTTAACCATTATTAATTAAGTGATATGTGTTGTTACTTTAATTTTTAGTTAAATAAAATTAAAATGGTTGGTTCAGTATAGACACCCTCCCTATGCGTGTAAGTATTTACTGAAGTACCGATACTTATTCGCATGCGAGTTCTCAAAAACACGTGATAAATTTCCTTTATAGTAAATGGATATGCATTTTGTGTTTTGGCGTTTTAACAATACATTTGTAAAAATAAAAACAATTGGGCAGGGTCAAGTCATGGGTAGTTTATCTGAGTGGGAGTTTTAGAATTCTGTTGTCCCAAAAGAATTGGCGTAGTTATATTTGGACAGTTAAATGGTATTTTGTTTTTATCAAGATTTTTTTCAAGTACTTTCTAAATATTTTGAATGGTTAACTATTATGATTTGTAATACTTTTTATGTGGGTTTCTAAATATGTAATTTTTTTAAAATTTTTTTTAAAGATTTTATGTCCGAATTCACACCGCACATTAATTAGTTTGACCCTCGTATTCTGAATCAAAACAATCTTTTTGTGACAGAGGTAATTAGAATAGGATCTCTCCAGCCAGTTTTCACTGGAAAATTCCCAAAATGACTTTTCATGAAAATTAGTGAAAATTGAATAATTTTATGGTTAGAAAACTTATTTGATGACTTTACAACTGCAATAATACTTTGAGTTCCACGAGCTTCTGTAAAATTAAACCATAGACACACACAAAAAAACTGCTTTCATTACTTTGTTGCATACATGTACATTATAAACCAATCAAACGGAAATTTCAGCTTATTTTCATTTTTACATAAAATAACACTTAATCTACGAAATATAAAAACAGACAAGCTAGATCCATGACATTCCCATAATTATTCAATTTCCCTACTTTGATTTTGACTTAAACTCTTCATACGTATTAAAATTTCCCTAAATATGTATAAATATAAAATTTATAGTTCAAATGATCGCTGAATTCAGTATCATGAGTCATACAGTTTAAGAAATTCTTGCTCTGCCTCTGATTCGTCAATTACCATATATGATGCCAAATTACGAGAGTAACTAATCGGCTGTTTGGCCAAACATATGCCGCAAAAAGTATTCTGCAAAAGAATCGTAAGTTGGTGACAAAGGTCTAGCAGGTTGTAATGGTAACCAAAGTGGACCATCAAAAATATTCTCTACACGTTGAGGTGATAAGGGTGGGGTGACGATGGAAGTGAAAACTGTTAGGATTGGGAGTCCGGGATAGTGCGGAATTAGACAAAGCAGTCAATAGAAAGACAATAACAAAGATAATAGGAAACAAAGATTTAACGTGGTTCGGTCAATTTGACCTACATTCACAACTAAAAGAGGAGCAAATTTACTAACACCAACGGATACAAAAGAGAGTACAAACAACAAAAGAGAGTACAAAATTAGAGTAATTAAATACTCTAACATCCCAAAACCCCCAAGAGCATAACCTCACAAGATCACTCCAAAGAAGGGTTCACACAAGTGTTTCCCAACACAACTCTCTTACAAATACTCTCTATAGAAGAATACAAACTCACTAAGTTCTTCTCAAATTGGTGTGTCTACTATGGAAGAGAAACCTTCCACTTATAGTAGCAAATCCTTGGGCTCCAAGTAGTAGTAAGAGAAAAGATTTTCTCCTTCACACACAAACTTGCTCTCCAAGAATAAATCAAACTTTGGCTCCAAGAAATACATGTGACCAAGTAAATTGGCACATGCCAAAGAAGGCCACATCTTACAAATCTCCACCTTGGCCTGATTTTGGCCAATATAGTAAATATGTTCGACCTTCTCCATAAAGCCCTGAAGGGCATATTTCAGAATTTCATGATGTCAGAATTAGACGGATCTCCATCTGATGTAGAGATAGTAGCAACACCTGTAATAATAGATCCCAACAACGTTCCAGATTCACATGCCTTCATAACCATAAGTACATCTTGAGAAACTTCAAGAACTCCACCTCCACCTTCATCCATATGAAATGTGTAGAGCTTCTGCTTCAAGTAGAGTCTATTCTCTACTGTCCTTTTCATATACATGTCTTTCCACATGCCTTTAGCAGTGGTCTCCGAAGCTACTTCACGTAATACATCATCAGAGAGATTTAGTATAATACTAGATCTCGCCCTTTTATCAAGGCTAGCAAACTCCTCGTCCGTCATTTTTTCTGATTTGTTCTCCTTTCCTTGCAGCGCCATATCTGAACCATCCTGAACCAGGATAGCTTCCATTTTCAGCTGCCACATACCGAAGTTTGCACTTCGGTCAAATTTCTCAACATAAATCTTCATTATCGTCATAATGACTACTAGAACAAAACCAGGATTAACTAGACTCTGATACCAATTTGTTAGGATCAGGAGTCCGGGATAGTGCGGAATTAGACAAAGCAGTCAATAGAAAGACAATAACAAAGATAATAGGAGATAAAAATTTAACGTGGTTCGGTCAACTTGACCTACATCTACAACCAAAAGAGAATCAAATTTACTAACACCAACGGATACAAAAGAGAGTACAAACAACAAAAGAGAGTACAAAATTAAAGTAATTAAATACTCTAACATCCCAAAAACCCCAAGAGCATAACCTCACAAGATCACTCCAAAGAAGGGTTCACACAAGTGTTTCCCAACGCAACTCTCTTACAAATACTCTCTATAGAAGAACACAAACTCACTAATAATAATGAAGATGATGATGATGATAATAATTATTTGGAAGACTCTCTAGAAGTAGTGAAGTGAGTGAACCCTATAGTACTTTATTTACGCTTACTGTGTAAGCAAGCAAGGCTAAAAGTTACTAGGTACAAGAAAATTTGGAATTTGAAGACATATGCGGCCCCTTAAACTAGTAGGAATTTTTTAGTCAGACAATTGAACTAAAGGTTGTATTAACATGTGACCTTGAGCCAAATTGTATCTATTTAGACACACATTGCTGACATGACACAATGTGTTGAGACACCAAACTTGAGCACGTGAGGCCATTTTTTTTTAACAAATCTTTTCTCCTACTTCTTGCATCTTCTGCTCCTTAATACGCCCAAATTATTACACTCTTAAAATAGGAGTAAAGCAGTTGTTGGTCAAATATAGAACCCAATGATGTTGGAGTCGAATCCCACAGGGAATGCGACGAAAAAATGTACTTAGCAAGTGTAATGCTCAACTAATACTCTATATTTCTAGGGAAGGGGGTATAAATAATATTTGATTTTAAGTTTGTCACACTAATTGTTAGAGAAATCTTGTTGTGAAATTTAATCTATTGGTAAAAGGACTAAGGTTGTGGCTCCAAAGGAAAGCAATGCAACTGGATATCAATTCAAGTAACTTTCCTATTCCTAGCTCAAGCTTTTAGACGGGGTTTAAAGCCCCAAATTCTTGCTATTTAACTCTTTTTCAAGCAAAGCAAAAGTACTTAGGTACAAATAATGTTGGCCACCATTAAAGGTAGTTCAAGCATGAAGAGTTAATAAAAAACACCTTTTAGCATACAAATATAGTTGGAATACAAAAACCTAATTACATAACCAACACATTTAGTCCCACTACCCTAGCTAATGAGATTACTACTCGTTTTTACTAAATAAAAGACAAGAGTAAAGTAAATATTCAAAATGCTTACAAAGATTATGGAAGATGATGACAAAAGTACAAGATTCTTCTTAAAGTTTTCAACAACCAACACTAAATGTTTTTAATATTAAGAGACAACAAACTGAATAGAATGTCTTTTCCAAAATCCTAGGAGAGTATTTATAACATCCCAAAAACATGCATTAGCTTTGGACAAAAATACCTCTGCGTGCATAATATGCGAGCTGCAAGTGGTGTCGCAGGTTCAATCTGCGAGCCGCAGGTTGCACCAAACTTTTACGGGTCATGCAATCTTCACTGAGTGGGTGGTAGCTTTTGCGGCATCAAATGTGGCTCGCAGGTGCTGCCTCCAATTTTCCAAAATTTTCAAAATGGTTGTCACCTTCGACGTTCCATCTGCGTCTCGCAGGCTCACAGGACATGCTTCCCTACAGCTTTTCTCCATTTTGCTCTGTTGTACTCTCCGAATATCTTATCCTACAAAACGACACAAACACAAGAAAAGTAACACCAAAAATAGTTGAAGAGTCACAAAAGTCTAAAGAATTAGCATCGAATGTGCCATAATTTTAAGACACATCACTCCTTCACTATTCCATTTCCATTTCCATCACTTTGAACTGGACAACCAGAAGCAAAACCAAAGCTTTTCACAAAAGTTACATTTACGAAGCTCGATTTTTTTATTTTTTTTGGTTCTGTGAAGATTTGGGGCGTCTGAATTCCGAAATGCAGGCTACTTTTACTTCCTTTAGAGTATATTGTAGAAATTAAAGATTTCTAAACTACTGCCGAGCATTTTGATATAAGATAAAAACTACAATCGTGCATGCTTCTTTACTTTTATTTATTGTAGCATGTAATTACCAGATTATAAATCCCTCGTTTAAGAAAACTTATGTCTAGATATTATTTGAATGATCTGATGATGTATACATTCTTTACATTGACGATGTATACAACTTAAAACTTTTTAATTATAATGATTAACATGTGGTGCAATAATGTGAGGAATTCTCTTAGTACTCTAGCTGAGTGATTCATTATTTATGTGGTATATTTATGTGAAATGGTGATTTTGGAAGGAAAAAAAAAAAGAGAGAATATTTTTAACGAATTCTTTTGACAAGTTTGAAGGATCATATATGTATTCAGCCAAATTTGGACGTTAAGTAATCTAGAACAAGTCTGACGTAGATCATTCTTTGACAAGAAATCATGTTGATGAAGCTAGTAATGCCAGGATAAACTGTGGCTTCTGATACAGAAACTTGAGTTCCAGCCACAAAATTACAGTACTGGGCTAAAAAAATTATAGTCTAATAAATAATGTATCATACCAATTATTACCAAATACTCATCAACACTTCCAAGAGTGAAACTCTGTTCTCAAGTAGCATGTAGGGTCTGCTTGGAAAGCCACCTGGTAATTGGAATTGGTGTAGTTACCAGGGTAGTAATTACACAATATAATAATTATGAGGATCTGTTTGTTTGTCATAACGTAATTACAACGTAATTATAAATATGTTGTTTGGTTGCACATGTGTAATTACATAGTTAGATTTGTTTAAAAATAAAAATTAATACTTGACAAATATGGGCCTTTATAAATGATATATTAAATTAGATATCTAAGATACATATTGTTTCTTGAAATATATTAATTAATAATCACATATTTGTAAATAATATTGTAAAAGTAATTGCACATATTTTAAAAATTAAAAATGTTTTAATTTAATTAATTGTAAAAATTAAAATCACACATTTTGTAAGAACATCATGAACTGGATGTATAAGTGGAAAATGAACAACATGCAATGTAAAACAACAAGTGAATAATAATAAAGCAAATAAATTGAAATCGAATATATACACTGAACTCAAAATCCAAAATACAAGTTTAACATGATACTTTTATGTCAAATTCCAACATTATATATATATATATATATATATATATATATATATATATATATATATATATAATAAGTTCCAACATAACTCAAGTAAATATAATTCAAAAGAAAGTGAAAACATACATAAGTCTATAACCTCATTCAACAACGGAATTCTACTTTAATAACATCACTTGTTATGTTTCAAGTTTGTTACTGGCTCATTCTTTCTAATATTAGAAAGTGTAATTTTAAAAAACTAGAATAATAACATAGTTACGTTAAATGAAGAAAATAAGATTGTTTTAAAAAAAAATACGATCAATTACATGGAATCACAAGAACTAAAGGTTGGGAAATGAGAAGAAAGAAAATGAAAGATGAATAATATAAAGAATATTTTTTAAAATAAAAATAATTTAAACTGTAAAAATAAAAAAGAAATTAAAATAATAGAAATAAAAAATAAATTTAAAAGAAAAGAAATTAAAATAAAAGAAAAATAAAAAGAAAAAAATTAAAAAGTAACTCCTGCAATTACACCCAATTCTCAATCTCCCCTTGAGAATTGGAGGGCAAAATACATCAAATCACACTTAATGTCACACCCTAGCAATAGTAGGGCACCCGACTCTCATCAGAGTCGAGCGAACCCTTAGACATTCGCTTATCAAAACCTGTCATTTCAAAACTTTTAAAAACATGAAACTTTTCCAAATATAATTCATTATCTTTATAACGATTATGAAAACTTTCAATCAAATAAGTACTTTAAACCATTTGAATTCATCTAAAATACATATTTTTTTTAAATCCACAAATGACTCAACTGATATCTCTTTGTCGACATCTCGACAAATATACCACAGGACACTGTCTGCAGAAGTCTCTAAGAAGTGAACTGAACATTATGAGTCAGGACAGGGCCCTGACATACCCGTAATCATACATATCTATACATGACTTAGCACAGCTCCAGAATGAGATGGAACTTGCCAATCCCAACTGACGTCCAAGCATCCTAGCTATACACTTAACCTGCCAAACAATCTGGGGCTACGGGCATGAACGCAGCGTCTCCGGGCAAAAGGACGTCAGTACGGACAATGTACTGAGTATGTAAGGTGGTAACAAATCATAATCATAATTTGATTTAGGAGAGAAGAGATCACAATCTACTCAATACCTGCAGCCTTTGCTGGAAGAAACATAAATATATACACGAAGTCTCCAAAACAATCTTTAAGTAAATAATGCAATCCAACACACATTCTTTAAGTAAATAATGCAATCTCACACACATGCCGATTCCGACATGTTAACAAAATGGTCCCTTCGGACAGCCGCTTCCGGCTAGTATCACAATAGTCCCTTCGGACGGCCGCTTCCGGCATAATAATGATGGCCCCTTCGGGCAGCCGCTTCCGGCTTAATAATAATGGCCCCTTCGGGCAGTCGCTTCCGGCTTAATAATAATGGCCCCTTCGTGCAGCTGCTTCCGGCTTAATAATAATGGCCCCTTCGGGCAGCCGCTTCCGGCTTAATATCACAATCATGTCAACACAAACTTAATCCACCAATATCAATGCAAAGAGATGATGCTATGGAATGTAAACATAAGTCGTAAATGAAATGAAATAGTAAAACCTCGCACCCCCTTCGGAGTGGTTTTGAAAATCTAAATAGTAAAATCTCGTACCCCCTTCGGAGTGGTTTTGAAAATCTAACTTTATGTTTCCTTTAGTATAAAACTAATTTCCTCGAAATCATTAGTAAAACCATATACACAACCCAACTGGCACCTTATGGGTGTTCCCTTCGGAACAGAATAGGAGTACTATATCAATAAACCATCACAAGAAACATTTAGACCTTACTCGTCTAAGAATGGAATCATATGGAGTACATATAGAATGAATAGCACGATAATCATGAATCACATTCGGAACCTATGAACAGAGTTACCCCAAAGTTCATATCATTCATCACTTACATGTAAGACATGCCAAAAGAAAGAAGGGTTAGCCTTACATACCTTTAGCGCTTATCCGCCACACAATATATATACGCTGCCCAATAATGTCTCAACCTATATTAAGACGTCAAGAGCTACGGTTAAACTACGGGGAGATTCAAAACGTATTCTAATGTTAGTAACTCCTTTCTAGATGTTTAGACGTCATTTTACTTATATCCAAACCAACTACATACAACCAATCCAACATCAATAATCATACGTTCAATACCAACCCGGACAGCCCACATAACATTCCAAACAACCCACATTCACAACATTCAATAACGATTCACATACGGCTACTACATTCTCAAGTTACTCCTAATAGTTCGTAGTCTTAACGTTTTCATGTAACAACTTTACAACAGCCCAAACAACATAAATACAGTATATATTCTTAGCTATCATTAATTTTCCAAGCGCCACAAGATCTACAACAACGTATCAAAACAGCCCATACCTTACAACACTCGATAATAGTTTACATGCGATTATGACACATCCAATTCATTCTTGTTAGTCTATAGTCATAATATTTCGTCAAAACGATTCTGTAACAGCCCAACTAACATTCAATACAATGCATAATCTCAATTATCATCAATCTCCCAAGCTCAATAAGAACAACAACAACACACCCAAAACAGTCCCTAACCGATCAACATAGAAGTGCCTGAAATTCTTGCAAACGTTTACGAACATACCAATCAACCACATACGATTCTTACACATTATTTCTTATATTCTTTTCATATAATTTCAGTGAAATACGACCAGCAGTCACACGACAACTACATCATCAATGCATACGCAAATGAGCGACATTGTCATCACTATAATCGTTACAACAACCCACAAACAATTTTAGTACCAACTCTAACCATTAAATACCTTCATTTCCATCATAAAATTCATGACAACAACCATCAAAATACCAAGTAAAATCAGTTCACTATCTTCCACACAAAACAGTCCACTACACGACTTCAATTCAACAAAAATAACAACATGTTCATATCAACACAACTTCACCTTTAACCTCCCAATTCTTTTCATTCTTTTTACCATGCAATATATGATAGCAATGACCATAATTACTAAATAAAATCAGTCCATTATTCCACACCAAACAGCCCCCTACGGCTTCCACAATGCTTCAACATCAACACACAATTTCATACATGCAATTCACATTTACACATGCACAACATATCCAAATCACCTTAAAACAGCCCCTATGGCTTCAACAACATTCCAACACCAACATTCATAATTTCATACATGGAATTTATATTTACACATCTACCATACGTTTAAATCCTTACTAAAACGTGTAAAAAAATGAGCAGCCCTTACCTTAACAAATTGGCTTCTTAGCTTGGCTAGAATTTGATGACTTGAACTAATACTTGTTCTTGTTGCTCCAATGGCTACTCCACGTTGCTATGCACCTTCCTACGGGTTGAAACACCTTGGAATTTTTTTTTTTTTATCAAAATGGAGAGCTCAAATCTGGTCGTGAGCTTATAGGAGCTTGCATGGCATGTTTATGGTTTCTCCTTCACTTGAAACATAATGGTGAAAGTGTAGAACACTTTAGGGGTTTAATGGTGAGAAAGAAATGGAAGAGTTGGCCGTGTTCGGTTGTGGAACAGCCATGGATGGCCGTGGCTCTCTTTCCTCTTCACTTGGTGAAGATGAGAGCCTCTCTCTCTAAGTTCACTTTGTGGGATTGGGAAGTGAGTTGTGGCTGCAACTTTGGTCAACAAAGAGACCATTTTGCTGCCCAAGAGGGTCTTACACGTCCCCCAACCCAAGCATGGGCAAAAAATCTGATTTTGTCATGTGGTAGTGGGGCCCACACGGCCACTAGTGCATAATTAGTGAATATTTAAGTCTTAATCCCCACTCAGCCCGACTTGCATCGTCCATACCTCCTTATCCCGATTGTTATACCCAATTTTAACCGGAGTCAAAATAGTTTATAACATTCCGGTAATTCTGGGGTTATTTAAAGTCAAGAGTCGCCACCTAATTATTTACGGTGAATTAGGGCACCTAAAGTTTATTAAAGTAGTTATCTAAAGTTGATTTTATTAAAGTCTACGAAACCAAATGATCCTAGGTACGGGTTCAACTAATCTAGAGGGAAGGTACTAGGCATCCTCTAAATTCCATTAATAAGTGGACTTGAAGATGTAATGGTTTTCATATAGGCAATAAGTTTAGCAAATTTGAAACTTTAGATAAAATTGTATTAATATGACAATGCCAACAAAATCTAGCTTTATTTTTTGTAAATATGATTCAAAGGACATGAGTTTTCTTTTTGTTGACTTTATTTGATTATATTAGGCTAAAAGTATGCATAGTTGAATAAATCTTAAAATAATGTTTATAAAGTATACTTGGATTAGTATTTATATATTAGTGGCGTCTTGAAAATTTTTAAGATAGTATCACAAAGCATGGTTTTTTGATTCAAAATACGTAGTCATGCTACTTTGAAAATCCATTGTTCTAAAATAGATAAATATTGTGAGTATTATAAATAACTTAATATAAAAAGAAGAAAGATGAAATTCATGGAATTAATCATTGGTTTCTCTTTTAGACTAACTACCCATTATACTAACCTATTAATTCTGCTACGGTTCACCTAATCTAGCAGATAAACAAGTAAAATGTTAGTCGAGAAATTACAAATTAAATGTACAAAAATAAAATAGGGAAGTAAAACGGGCTCAGCCCATTTTGGACTACTGCTGTTCGCTGCTATTGCTATGGGCCTCGGCCTAGAATTTTATTTTTCGCTGCGGGTGGGCTGACTCGAGAAGAAGATTTTTGTTGGGCTTTTAGTCCAATACCGAATGCGGAGGAGGACGAGTCCCTTGGACTCATATGCGATGATCATGCATAAAAAACGAAAGAAAAAGATTAGTACACAACCAATAAATAAGCCTAAACACAATTAGATTAACATTGTCGCTCACAATTGACAATAACGAGAACACATAACTGGATGTTTCATAGGACATTTTAAACCTACTTTTACATGGCCAACGACGGCAGTCGAAATGATTTTCCTGAAGATACTAGGTAGTTGAACAACATCTCCTTAAAGTCCGAAATGACCCATATCAAATTTTAAAGTGAAAACTTGATAAGCTCTTACATCATTAAAACCTTTTGTAAGCAAACAACTAATCGAAGAGAAAAAAAAAACAGTTTGCAGGAATGTAGACTTGACCATCGTATGACACAATAATATAACTTGCAGAAAGTCCAGCAATGTTCAAACAAAGTTTCACCACCATGAGATGCACTAGCAAGTAGCAATCATGTAATGCAACAAATATAACCAAACAAATTCAGCGGTCCAAAAAGATGCAAGTCAAATATATACTTCCATGATATCTAGTACATGAAAGAGTTTACACTCTAATTCCTAATATCAAAGTATAGAATACAATGGATGAATACATATTCTGCCATCTCAATCTATTTTACCAACGAGACATTCAAATCCCCTGCACAACTAGACATTTAAGTAATATTTATTATTAGAAACTTTCTCATTATCCAATGTTGAACTGAAGCAATACATCTAATCTTGATATATACTCCCTAAGCTACACTCATATCAGTAAAGTAAGATGTGCACACTCAAATAAATTCTCAAAACCAGGATTTTAATATTTTTTAAGACCCTCTTTAATACACGATTTCCAGAATGGTGAGTTAAATCCGAGCGACAAGAATCAACAAAAGGAATGCGTAATGTATGTTTTCATGATTCATCAACACATCAAAGGTAAAAATATATTGGTATGGGCATCAACAAGATTGTACATAAACAGGACGTTTCATTACCAACAGCGACAAAAAACAACAAAAACGAAGGTTTGAGATTCTAAACGACAAACAAAAGAACCTGGCTAATCAAGGATTTAACTGATGCTCAGTCAAAAACAGCAACACAACAAGTATGGTCCAAGATATACAATAATACATTGCTTTTACATACAATGTATATACGTTCGCATACTAATCCAGTGAACTGGATTATTCAGCTCCTATGGCGACGTGGGTTCACAACTTAAAATAAACTAACTCACACACTAGATTAAATCAGCCAAAGAAGATCATATATTGAACATTTATGAAGTCGAATGGATTTAAACACAGAAAAAAACTTAAACATACTCCTCCGAAATTCCGACGTATATTATGCCAACATATCACCAAACCCAAAGATGTGATTTTCTTACAACCTAACTAATGTCGACCGAAAAGAGGAAGAACAAGATCGATTATTACATATTGTGGGTGCAGTGAACAAAGGCGTCGAGGCCTCGAATCTACTCTCCGTATCGACAGATCCGAACCTTGAATAGAATAAATTCGATTGAAAGTATTGAGAACTTTGAGGAACTAAAGTTTTTGTATTTTTTTTTTTGGATGAATTGCATGAGATACTAAAATGGCAAGAGCAAGGTTTTCGTATCCCCTCTTTTCTTTTCTTAACATGATATTTATAGGTGAAGTGAGTGCTAGGGTTCACGATTTGGGCGGGGTTTCAAAATGATATATCTGTTTGAATTTTGAACAAATCTCTGTTTCGTATCAATTGATTTTCAGAATTCGGCTTCTTGTGTTGACTCAGTCGTTGAAGACAGGAGGTAAGGAGACGTTTATTGGATGTCGATATGGAGATATTCGAAAATGGGTCTGTTAAAATCTGCCATGGCTGTGGCAATATAACTTCTTATTTGAAAGAGGAAAGGGCGAGGGAGTGAGGCGTGAAGAGAGAGCGCGCGTATTGCACGAAAATGGGATGGCAAGATCTGCCATGGATGAAAGCAAGTCTGTGTTTTGCTAAATGGAGGAAGAAGATGATGAAGTGCGGCTGATCTGTTTTCTCTAGGTTAAGGTAGTGGAAACATGAAGTTGGGCCGGGTCGGGTATAAAAATAGTGGGCTGGTCCGACATTAACATGGGTGCTGGTTCGAATTTTAAGTGTGTGCTTGACTGATTGGGCCATTAATTTGGCTGAACTTTCATGGCCCTTTCTTCCTTTAATTAATTTATTTCGGGCTTCTAATTTAACGACTAGTACAATGAAGACAATTAATAATTAGTATGTAGAAAGTAAAGATTTAATAAAGTATAATTAATTTAACGAGTACAAAATCCGAAAATGAAATGATGACGAGCTATAAAAAATCGTAATAAAGTAATGCTCGTAATGTTGATAGTAAAAATAACGAAAATGAGAGTAAAGATATTAATAGCAGTAGAAATAACAAATAGTAGTGAAAATAAAGTACTTAGTTTATTAATAAATTTAGAAGCCCAAGGAAATAAATAGGAATAAAGGAGGGACAAAATTGGATGTCAACAGATGCCCCTCTTCGACCGGAGATGATGTAAGACTTTTCGGGCGAAGAAGTTGACGTAGTAGCCAATTTTGTTCCGACCAACAACATGAACTTGGAAGAACTTGAGAAAATATAGGTTAGGAGAATTGGTGGAAAATATTATGGGATGGAAAGCATTATGGCCGAACCCAATCTCGAGTTGCCTGCATATCTCGGGTTTTTTGAAAATCAAGCTGTATGAAGTTGAAAGAAGCGGTTCGATCCTGACGCTACGTTTTTGCCCAGTGTTGGATTATGGTAAGACTGGGATATAGTAAAACTACAAGATTGTGAAAGGAGTTGATTGAGTAGAGTTTTAGCGGTGGATATGAAAGAGAAATTAACCTACGTAACACGTGTTTGTGGACGTAGGCGGAGTTGGGTTCGAGAGTAGATCCGTGACCTTTTCTTGTGAGCATGTTTACCCCAGTTCACTGCATCAGATAAAGTTCCACGTTGCGCTGCGTCTCTGTATGTAGATTGTACTTTCTGTCAAAACTGAAATTCATGTCAAAATTAGTAATAAAGTTGAAGTGTAAAATTATAAAAAGTGTAAAATGATAGTAAGTATGAGTGTGAGAGTGAGGATGAAGCCGTGTGGCTTATAATGAGGCAGTGGCCAAATGTTATCTCCGATTGTCTTCAGGGAATTGAATGAATGCGTGATGTTTATGCTGAATATCTCCAGTTGTATTTGAAGACTTTAATGATAATAATAAGGCCTCCGGCTGTCTTCCGGGACTCGATAATAAATGATGTCTGCGGAATTTAAAGTAAAGTCGTTAAAGTAGGTAAAATAGATGATAAAGTAAAGTAATAAAATAGAGAGTAAAGTGCAGCCATTTGGCTTATGAAAATGAGGTTGTATATCCATGTAATGTCTCCGGTTGTTTTCAGGGACTTGATGATATGCTGATGAGGCCGTACAGCCAAATGATGTCTCCGGTTGTCTTCGGAGACTTAATGATAATTCCTGTAAAGTTCAAGGTAAAGTCGTTAGAGTTGGTAAAGTGAATGATAAAGTAGAGAGTAAAGTCATAGTGTTGCCGTCTGGCTTATGCGTATGAGGCTGTGTAGCCATGTGATGTCTCCGGTTGTCTTCGGGGACTTATGGTATCTCTCCGGTTGTCTTCGAAGACTTGATGAAAATTCTCGTAAAGTCTGGGTAAAGTCGTAAAGTGGATGATGTCTCCGGTTGTCTTCGGAGCCTTGATGATAATTCCTGTAAAGATCAGGGTAAAGTCATTAGAGTTGGTAAAGTGAATGATAAAGTAGAGAGTAAAGTCGTAGTGTAGCCGTCTGGCTTATGCATGTGAGGCTGTATAGTCGAATGATGCCCCGGTTGTCTTCGGAGACTTTATAATAAACCCTGCAAAGTTCAGGATAAATTTGTTAAAGTTGGTAAAGTAAATAAAAAAGTAATTGGTAGAGTAGAGTGATAGTGCAGTCGTCTGGCTGATGATGTTTGATGGTGTCGTGATAGGCCGAACTAATGACAGGTGATCCTGATTTAATTCACCTTCAATTTCGTCAACCTACAAAACAGGTATATAAAGTCATAAAGTTATTGTGATAAAAATAAAATTAAAGATAAAGTTGGAAATAAAGTCGTTTGGCTTTTGAGGCGAGGCCATGATGAGCCAAATGATATTTTTCGGCCACGATTGATAGACTTGACTGTTGATCTCGCGGTTTTAGGTTCCTGCACTCAAAGAAAAATTCTTAGTTTGGGAGGGGGAAGTTGATTCGTGTTGACTCGAAGCTTGACGTTGTTGGCACTCCATTCGTCTGGTTTGTTTGGATCTTGTGATCTCCGTTCAAGCTTCGGTAGATGAATAGTAGTGAAACAATTGAAAGAAAGTATTTCATTTGAAAGGTAGGTATGTAAGTATATGTATAAGGAAATGTAACTATATGTATATAAGTTTTGAAATATATATATATGTAAATGTATGTATGTAAGGAAAGATATATATATGTATGTAAGTTGTAAAATATTTCTGCCAACTCCAAATTGTGACACTTCTAAAACAATTGAAAGGTCATTTGTCTGAAATACTTCCTGTCTGGTAGTCTTAATATTATCAATGCCCAACTCTTCTCTTGTCTAATCTTTCAAAATATGCCCCAGTTTTGATTTAGAAGGGTGTACTAAACCTATGTTATGGTGTGACCGAACCTTATATAGGTTGCCTACGTATTCCTCCAAAGGAATCAAGTCAGAACGTAGTTCGTAAGTACATAAAATGGTTTGAAATTTTTCTAATAAAGGGACCGAACCCGATGTGGATTGCCTACGTATCCCCCCAAGGGAATCAGGTCTGCGTAGTTCTGTTATGTAAATGGTAAAAGGTTTATTGGATTTCTACCTAAATATGACTGAACCATATGTCGATAGTCTACGTATCCCGCCGAGGAATCAGGCAATGCGTAGTTCTCCTTGTATAAGGATTCTTGGATTTTCTGTTATAATGCAACCGAACCCTATGTGGGCTGCCTACGTATCCCACCACGGGAATCAGGAAAGCGTAGTTCGTACGATTGTTAAAGGAAAGGTTGCAAACTAGGCTGTCTAAACTAATGTCGTCCTTTGATTTCTTCTTGACTGATAGCTTTCATGTTTGTGTCATTGTCTATTGGCTATTTCAATTCTTTCAAGGGGAATCTTGTCTTGTCCTCTAATTTCTCTGTTATTCTCTCGAGGTGTACTTGGTTCATTCGTTCATGTTATGTCACAGTCATAGAGTTGGCAGCTTTGATAAAGTAGAAAATAATAATAGATGATTAAGGAAAATCAGAAATGCATTCATAGTTTTGCAACTTAAGTTTCCAAAAGATGAGGCAAAGCAACAAAAGTTTTGGGGCACGATTTAAGCCTCAATTTTAAAATCGTGCTATCACAAAAAGTTCACTACATGTTCAAATCTACCAAGACTCCCGGCGAACTAGGGACGGAGTACAAGTCCAATTCTTCAGAGTTTCTCCTGGTTCGGCACCCTGGATGGTCGGTGTCTCGGTGTTATGAGTAGTTGTAGCAGCAATCTTCATTGGTACTTGTTTTTGGATTGTCCCCACGGGAGCAACAAAAGTTGATGACATGCCCCTCTCCATCTTTCCAATTGGCGCAATGGCCTCTTTCAGATTCTTAACTTCTTCGATAGTTATCATGTTCACGTTGGCGTTTTCGTGAGTAGGCAAAGGGATTGTGATCCACATTGGGCCGAGCTCCAGTGAGCTGGATTGCTCCTTCCTTAATCAGGGCTTCGATTTTGTTTTTGAGGCCATAGCAATCCTCAGTAGCGTGCCCAGCAACTCCAGAATGTTATGCACAATGCTTGGAACCGTCGAACCATCTTGGAATAGGATCGGGAATTTTCCCTTCAATTGGTTGTATCACGCCTGCAGCTTTCAGTCTTTCGAACAATCGGGCTAAGGGTTCAGCGAACCGAGTGTAATTTTGGGTATTTTTGATGTTAGGGTTTGGACGGGCTTTATATGTGGTATGTGGTCGATTTTGGTAAGTGGGAGCTTGAATAGATTAGTATGGACGTGGGTTTTGATAGTGAGGTGCTCGAGGTTGGTAGTAATTTGCTTGGGTATTGTAGGCAGGGTAAGGAAATAGCGGAGCTTGGTAGGGTTCATCATAGTGGTAAGGGTAGGAAGGCTGTTGTGGATGGTTGAAGTATGTAATGGCTTGGTTTGGTGGGTTTAGAGGAGTAGTTGTAGGTGGTGGATTAGTGTTGGTGGGTAAAATAATGTAAGGAGTATGCCCTAGTGATTGATTTGGTGGGTTGACGGGTGGTGGATTTGCGAGGGTGATTGAAGGAAAGTTGTTGTTGGTAGGTGCATCATTTCGGGGAGGAAAATGTTCGGGAACTGGAGATTCAAGTGATGGAAAACGAGGTGGGTTTGGTGCGACGTTCCTCGGTTCAGGAGGTGGACTTTGGAGTGTAACGGATAAGTTAGTCATGTTTCTAACCCGATTTGGTTCTCCACGTAGATCCTCGATCTCTTGAGTCAGGCGGGCGATATGTTCATCATGTTGAATAGTAGCGCTATGTTCAAAAGTTCAAGGGGATCACTAGAGACCACGATATTTTCCGAACCAGTTGAAATAGATGCGGCCGGCTCAGCCATAATAATTTCCTTTCCTTGAACAACCCAACTACGTTGAGGTAACGAAGACGTTTTTGACCTTGTGAGGTAAGGATGGTCGGTCATCGAGTGTCAACACGAATCAACTCTTTTGGGAATAAAAATAAAAGAAACACAATAATGCAAATGATGTCAGTCTAGGTAAAGTCATGATCACGTAAAGTCAAGTAAGTCATCAAGTAAAGTCAAGCAAGTTGTCAAACAAATGTACATGGGTATATCAAACAATAATGCGTCCTAATATGCATGTGACCTCTTTGTGCCAGAGGTGTCACGACCCGGCTAGGGGCCGCGACGGGTACCCGTCGCGGCCCCTAGCCGGGTCGTGACAAAAGTGGTATCAGAGCAGTTTAGTCCTAGGAAGTGTCTACGAGCCGTGTCCAGTAGAGTCTTGTTTATGGTGTGTAGCGTGCCGCATCAATAAACAGGAGGCTACAGGGCATTTAGGAAAATGACCATCTTTCTTTTCAGAGATCGTGCGATAGAGCCGTGTGTAGGATTTTATTCTCTTCTAAAAGTGCGTTATGATTTCAGAATGCCGCCAAAGGGGAAAGCTACAGCTGCCCAGAAGGGCAAAGCTACGACACAGAAACGAGCAGAAAGAGAGCCTCCGACGAATGTGGAAGAGGGTGAATCCCAAAATGAGGCATTGCCTAATGTAGAAGGGCAAGGAGGAGCCTCGGCTCCGGTTCCTCCACCAGTTGCTTCGGGTCAACAAGTGACCGAGGCCATACACTTATTGACTCAGTTGGTTGCCGCCCAGGCACAATGATAAAGTGCGGGCCCGAGTGATCGTTCAGCTAGTACAAAAGCCCGTGATTTTATGACTCTAAATCCCCCGGAGTTCTTTGGGTCTAAGCCGGATAAAGACCCGCAAAACTTCATTGATGATATGTTGAGAACCCTAAAGATTATTCATGCTTCCGAGACAGAATCCGTAGAATTGGCTTCTTATAGACTCCACGATGTGGCGGTGCTATGGTATAACAACTGGATGGCATCAAGGGGAGAAAATGCACCCCCTCCAGTTTGGCAAGAATTTGCGGATGCTTTTGTTCGTCATTACTTGCCACTCGAGACTCGCCGAGCTAGAGCGGACAGGTTCCTGAATTTGAAACAAGGGAACATGAGTGCCCGAGAGTATAGTATGCAATTCAATTCTCTGGCAAGGTATGCTCCGAGTATAGTAGCCGATATGGGCGATCGTGTGCACAGATTCGTGAGTGGTTTGGGGCCACATTTGTTCAGAGAATGCTTGACGGCCTCTTTGCAAGATGGGATGGATATTTCCCGAATACAGGCCCATGCACAAAATCTTGAGGAACGACGACAATTACAGAGAAGTGATTATGACAGTGACAGGAGACAAGGAAAAAGGGCTAGATCGATGGGAGCAAGTAGCGAATATAGAGGGGGGCCGAGGCAGATGCATTCTAGGCACTCAGGTCAGTCAGCGACCAGTGCCCCTTCTAGGTTCCCAGATAGGAGGGTTGATCGTTCTTTTCAGCCAGGACAGGGCCAGAGTTCGAGAGCCTCAGATTCCCAGTTCAGGGGAGATTTCAGTCAGCGGAGACCTCCAGTACCGCGGTGCAGTCAGTGCGGTAAATTGCATTCCGGGCAGTGTCGTCAGGGTTCAGATGCATGTTACGCCTGTGGGCAGGTTGGTCACCTTATGAGAGATTGTCCTTCCGCGAGAGGCAGAGCGGGGACTCAGCCCACAGGTTCAGCAGTGGGTTCTTCTTCAGCACGCCCGACAGCACAGACTTCTCAGACTACAGCAGGTAGAGGCAGAGGTAGATGGGGAGTATCCACTTCAGGTGTTGTTCAGCCCCGCGTATATGCTTTAGCCGGGCGACAGGATCTTGAGTCCTCCCCAAATGTTGTCACAGGTACATTGACTATATTTTCCCGTGACGTATATGCCTTGATTGATCCAGGCTCTACTTTCTCTTATATTACTCCGTATGTTGCTGGTTGCATTGGGGCGAGGCCTGAGTCAATTAAGCCCTTTGAGGTACTTACTCCGGTTGGTGAATCCGTGATAGCAAAACAAGTATACAAAAATTGTGTCGTTGTTATGTGTGACCGCCAGACTAAAGCCGATTTGATTGAGTTAGAAATGGTCGATTTCGATGTAATTATGGGTATGGACTGGTTGGCGTCATGCTATGCTAATGTTGATTGCCGAACGAAAGTGGTCCGATTCCAATTTCTGGGAGAACCCGTACTTGAATGGAAAGGTAACACTGCATCCCCAAAAGGTAGGTTTATTTCCTACCTTAAGGCGAGGAAGATGAAAGCAAAGGGTTACATTTCTCATCTAGTTCGAGTTCATGATATCGAGGCAGAGCCGCCAACTTTTCAAACAGTTCCGGTGGTAAACGAATTTCCAGACGTATTCCCAGATGAACTCCCAGGTCTTCCTCCAGAAATGGAGATTGATTTCGCTATCGATGTATTACCTGACACCGAACCTATTTCTATTCCTCCGTACCGAATGGCACCAGCAGAGTTGAAGGAATTAAAGGTACAGTTGAAGGATCTACTCGAGAAAGGGTTTATAAGGCCTAGTTCATCGCCATGGGGAGCACCAGTCTTGTTCGTAAAGAAGAAAGATGGATCTCTGCGAATGTGTATCGACTACAGGCAATTGAATAAGGTGACAGTAAAGAATAGATACCCTCTTCCCAGAATGGATGAGTTTTTTGATCAATTGCAAGGCGCTAAATGGTTCTCCAAGATAGATTTGCGATCGGGTTATCATCAGGTGAGAATCAGGGAAGCAGATATCCCCAAGACTGCCTTCAGGACGAGATATGGCCATTATGAGTTCCGAGTAATGTCGTTCGGGTTAACGAATGCCCTGGCAGTGTTCATGAACTTGATGAATAATGTGTTCAGACCATTTTTGGATCTCTTCGTGATAGTATTCATCGATGACATCTTGGTATATTCTCGCACAGAATCAGAACATGCAGATCATTTAAGGATTATCCTTGGCGTTCTCCGAGCCCGAGAATTATATGCAAAGTTCTCAAAGTGCGAGTTTTGGCTTAAATCTGTGGCATTTTTAGGCCATATTATTTCAGGTGATGGCATCCGAGTCGACACTCATAAAATTGAGGCTGTGAAGACTTGGCCAAGGCCTACGACACCGACAGAAGTTCGTAGTTTCCTGGGTTTGGCAGGATACTATAGGAGATTCGTAGAGGGGTTTTCCTCCATTTCAGCTCCCTTGACGAAGTTAACTCAAAAGTCGGCAAAATTTCAATGGAACGTCGCTTGTGAGCGCAGTTTCCAAGAATTGAAAGGCAGGTTGACTTCCGCCCCAGTGTTAACACTTCCCGAAGGACCAGATGGCTATGTGGTATATTGTGATGCTTCCGGAATGGGATTAGGATGTGTATTAATGCAGCATGGCAAAGTTATTGCATATGCCTCGAGACAACTGCGTAAACATGAACAGAATTACCCAACTCATGATCTTGAATTGGCTGCAGTTATTCATGCTTTGAAAATATGGAGGCATTACTTGTATGGACTGCACGTCGATATATATACAGATCACAAGAGTCTCCAACACATCTTTAAGCAGAAGGAGTTGAATCTGCGACAGAGACGGTGGTTAGAATTGTTGAAGGACTATGATGTAAATATTCTGTACCACCCCGGAAAAGCAAATGTGGTAGCCGACGCGCTTAGCCGTCGATCGATGGGTAGTTTATGTGGAATTCCCTCAGACAAGGAAGAAATGGTCCGTGAGCTTTATCGATTAGCCAAACTTGGAGTGCGTGCAATTGATTCGAGTAAAGCAAGTATCAACATTAATGACCCCACAGTTTCATCTTTAAATGCAGAAGTGAATGAACGGCAATATGAAGATTCTCAACTAAGCCGTTACCGAGACCTATCTTGTGAGAAGGAAAAGTCTCCATTTGAAGTTTCCATGGATGGAGTTCTACGATATCAAGGCAGGCTATGTGTGCCGGATGTGGCAAATTTGCGCCAACGGATCTTAGAGGAAGCACATCATTCCCGGTATTCTATCCATCCAGGTGCAACTAAGATGTATCATGACCTCAAACTAATATACTGGTGGGATGGCATGAAGAGGGATGTAGCAGAATTTGTAGCGCAATGCCCAAATTGCCAACAGGTAAAAGCAGAACATCAGAAGCCAGGAGGGTTGTTACAAGCCATGGAAATCCCTATGTGGAAATGGGAAACCATCAATATGGATTTTGTTGTAGGATTACCCCGTTCACGAGGGAAGTATGATTCTATATGGGTGATCGTGGACAGGCTCACGAAATCAGCTCATTTCCTCCCAGTCAGAACTACGTACTCGGCGGAAGATTATGCCCGGTTATATCTAAAGGAAATTGTGCGACTCCATGGAATTCCTTTAGCCATTATTACGGACAGAGGGGCACAGTTCACAGCCAAGTTTTGGAAGTCGTTTCAAGAGGGTCTAGGTACCCAAGTCAAATTTAGTACGGCATTTCACCCATGACCGACGGGCAAGCCGAGCGTACTATTCAGACCCTGGAAGATATGCTACGAGCATGTGTGCTGGATTATGGTGGTAGTTGGGATGAGCATGTACCCCTCATTGAGTTTGCTTACAACAATAGCTACCATTCTGGTATTCAAATGGCTCCACATGAAGCTTTGTACGGAAGAAAATGCAGATCTCCAGTTGGCTGGTTTGAAATAGGAGAATCACAATTAATAGGTCCCAACCTGATTCAACAAGCGGTCGAAAAAGTCAAGATTATTCGGGATCGATTGCTAACAGCCCAAAGTCGCCAAAGTCTTATGCAGACAATCGCCGACGAGACCTAGAATTTCAAATTGGTGATTGGGTGTTTTTGAAAGTGTCGCCGATGAAGGGAGTGATGAGATTTGGCAAGAAAGGGAAACTAAGTCCCAGGTATAAAGGACCCTATGAAATCATTCGTAAAGTGGGTCAAGTAGCTTATGAATTGAGATTGCCTTCGGAGCTTGAATCAGTTCATCCAGTATTTCATGTTTCGATGCTCCGCAAGTGTATTGGGGACCCCACAAGGATTGTTCCGGTAGAAGATGTGCAAGTGACAGAAAAGCTAACATACGAAGAGGTACCTGTTGCTATTCTAGACAGACAAGTGAGAAGGCTTCGGAACAAAGAGGTAGCATCAGTCAAAGTTCTATGGCGGAACAATAATCGAGAAGAAATGACTTGGGAAGCGGAAGAAAAGATGAAGTCCAAGTACCCCCAATTGTTTCAAATCCCAGAAGAGACTAGACATGAAGCGACGACGAATTGAGGTATGTACGCTTTATTTCTATGATTTTGGTCGTGTGTGACCATAGATGTATTGATATTGTAATATAGCCATGTGGGGAATTGGTATTATGGGTTGCTGTGACAGGTTAATAGTGCCAGATTACAGAGGAAACTCTGGCGAAATTTCTGTAGAATCTCGAGTGTTTAACATTCGAGGACGAATGTTCCAAAAGGGGGGAAAAATGTTACACCCCGGAAATTTTCCGTTAGCATGTGCAAAATAGGCTAATAAGGATAAAATATGTGTGTGGAATTTTGAAGGCAAGTAATAAGGTCCCGTAGATTGGTATCGAGGAGTTGAACAACTTTTACGAAGGTTCCATAAGGATCGGAAATGAAACCAAGTCAAGAAAATAAGCTTCAGTGAACTGGGAGTATACGGTCCATTATACGGACCGTAAAAGTGTTTTACGGTCCATTATACGGACCGTAGAAGTGTCACAGAAGAGGCTGGCTGAAGGGTGAGTTTTACGGTGTACTATACGGACCGTATAACGGTTTGACGGTCCGTAAAATGAATCGTCAAAGTGTCACAGAATGAGGTTGAAAGAAGGTCGATTTTACAGTGAATTATATGGACCGTATAACGATTATACGGCCCGTCAAATGGATCGTCAAATGGTTACAGAAAGGGGTGATCTCTAGGTCCATTTTACGGCCAGTTATACGGACCGTATAAATTTATACGGACCGTATAACGAACCGTATAATGACATCGGGACTGAAGTTGAATTTTATAAAATATGATCCAAGTCTCATTTTCTTCATTCCCACTTTCTACTACACGATCCTCTCTCTCTCTAGAATATTCTACACTCTCCCAAACCAAGAACACAAGTAGAAATCTAAGATCAAATTCATCAATTCACCATAACCTAGTGCAAGAACACATCAAAAGGGATTATTTGAGTCAAGAAATTCCTAGAAGGAGGACCTAGAGTTTTGTTGGAGTGAAGCATTTCAACTCAAGGGTTGTTCAATCACCATCCAAGGTATGTTTCATGACCTTATTAAGTTATTTAAGTGTTAGAAACATAGGAAAAGCTTGAATTGTAGGAGGACATAGAAAAATGGGTGAATAGTGCCACCATTGAGTGATGATGGAATTGAATCATATAAGTTGAAGTGTTAAGGTTATGAATATGCTAGAAATGATGATTTTACCATGAAATAAGTATTAAAGGTGTGAAAACACGATGATAAGCTAGGTAGGAAATTATGGAAAAATTGGAGGAAAATGGTGAAATGTGATGAGTCGATATGAATGATGGTTGTTGGTGGTAATGTTGTGGGTATTATTGTGAATGTTGGGAATTGATATAGACGATGGGAAAAGTAGAATAAACAAAGGAAGTGCTGCCCAATTTTCTTTAGAAAATAGCGACGCGTTCTTATAGTCCACTAACTAACAATAATTCAAATTCCCTTATGAAGGTAACGACGCGATATTGCAGAAGAGCAAGTGAACGGTATTCTAGCTAAGCGACCAAGGTATGTAAGGCTAGTCCATTTCTTCAAATGGCATGAATCCCATAGCATAAAATCCCCTTCTTTCCATCAGCTAATAGATATGATATGATAATGCTAAAGCGATGATTATGTCCTCATTGTCTACACTCACCTCATGTACTAATTCCTTCGAGGTGAGGCAGAATGTCAGAAATTGCTCCATAAAGAGATAGGGGGATCACGACCTTACGTCACCCCGGTAGAGTACAAATGATCATGAGCTCACGCATGTATTATGATAAGATAAGCATGTTTTTAAAAGTATATGATGATAAGTATTTTATGTTAAGCATGTCATGATTGCATTTACACCGCGCCTAGTTGGCCGGGCAGACACCGCTTCGGCGGGCGGCTACACGGATACACCATGACCCTCTCGGGCATGGGCAGACACCACTAGTGGGCGGCATGAGATGGTACCCCGGACGCGGGAGGCCTGGACGCGGGCTTATATTATTGGTGATCACACCGTTCCGATATGGACGGGCAGCTTGCATGATATGTATACATGATATGATAAAGAGTATGAGTAAGACAGCATGCATCATCCTTCCTATGATTATGATTCAGCTTCACATGTTCACTTTGATGTTCATTAGGTTGTTATTGTTTCTCTCTTCATTATTTATGCCTCTCATACTCAGTACAATGTTCGTACTGACGTCCTTTTATTTGGACGCTGTGTTCATGCCCACAGGTAGACAGGGAGACGAGCTAGATCCAGAGCCATAGGAGCAGTCAGCTGTTGAGAGCACTCCATTGTTCGGAGGTGCTTGTGATTTCTTTTGTGTATACGTACATATATATATATCCATTTTGGGGCATGACGGAGTCTTATTTCGTCCATTGTATAGCACGTCAGTAGAGGCTCGTAGATGCGCAGTGTGGGTTAGATGGTTCCACAAGATACTACTATATGTATGTACTATTTTGATAGCCGTATGGCAAATGTATGTAAAGCAAGTATGTTTCTTGTAAAGTATGATTTTCACATGTTTCGTCTATAAATTCTGAAAGAAGTATTTAATGAGTAATTGAGTATTAAGAAGACCGGTGCTCGGTGGTTAGCCCAGGGTACCCGTCGCGGCCCCTAGCCGGGTCGTGACAAGAGGTAGGCTTAACGTTTGTTTGAAGGGTAAAGCGTGCCACAATACGTCATCCCATTGCTTTGGTTAATTAAACAAATACTATCTCCCAAAAAATAAAGTACAAAAAGTAATATTTATTACATACCAAGTGAATACAACATAAAATTTTCCTAATCTAAGTAAAGTAAATATAACTTCCTGTGTCTAACTTCTAGCTCCGTTTTGTAATGTCTTCGGTCTTCATCATTTGTTGTACTCCAATGCAAATCCATACCTGCCATAGAAATGTTAGTCACCCCTCCCTCCTAAAGTTTAATTAATAAGAGCTGATAGTCAATATTTAGGCACAGTCACCCTTCAAACATGCACATAAAGTATGATAGTGTCACTTGGGGTCGTGGACCCACTTGGACGTTTAGGTAAAGTCATCTAATGGGCTTAATACACCAAGGGTATTAAACCTCCTAGGTTATGAAATGTATGCTCTTAATAAAGGGTGTTGGTTTAGCTCTATCCTAGGCTGACTAAGAGTGGGTTTACTAGACGCAAGGTTCCCGAGTGGACTACTCGAGTGAGAAGGCTACGCGGTCACCGTTATTCGGACACCCCGCGCATACGCCAACTCTCCTAAAATTTTGGATTTTTGAAGAAATTTGCGGGTGCGCAAAGCACACCTCGCGTGTACGTGTGATAGTGTGAATTTCCAAATGTGGAGAAAAGTAATACGGAACGACAGTTTATATCAAAACAGTAACACATAAACAGTTTATATCAAGCAAAGAAATAATAACATGTAAAAACAGTTAACAACAAATAAAGTAATTAAATAAACACACAAAGCCTAGTTAAACTAAGTCCGTTATGGTTAGAACCTAAGTGAGTCCCCAGCAGAGTCGCCAAGCTGTTATACCCTATTTTAACCGGAGTCAAAATAGTTTATAACATTCCGGTAATTCCGGGGTTATTTAAAGTCAAGAGTCGCCACCTAATTATTTACGGTGAATTAGGGCACCTAAAGTTTATTAAAGTAGTTATCTAACGTTGATTTTATTAAAGTCTACGAAACCAAATGATTCTAGGTACGGGTTCAACTAATCTAGAGGGAATGTACTAGGCATCCTCTAAATTCCATTAATAAATGGTTAACTGACCGGACTTAGAGTTAATTAGGATAAGTGTAAATATAACATTCTAAATGTTTGAGAAATAACTTATAAATATTGCTAAAGTTTTAAAGTAAAATGTAATAATGTTATTAAAAATAAGACTTGTGCAATATAATAGTTTGTATGAAAAAAGACTTTAAGTATTATTTAAAGTGGACTTGAAGATGTAATGGTTTTCATATAGGCAATAAGTTTAGCAAATTTGAAACTTTAGATAAAATTGTATTAATATGACAATGCCAACAAAATCTAGCTTTATTTTTTGTAAATATGATACAAAGGACATGAGTTTTCTTTTTGTTGACTTTATTTGATTATATTAGGCTAAAACTATGCATAGTTGAATAAATCTTAAAATAATGTTTATAAAGTATACTTGGATTAGTATTTATATATTAGTGGCGTCTTGAAAATTTTTAAGATAGTATCACAAAGCATGGTTTTTTGATTCAAAATACGTAGTCATGCTACTTTGAAAATCCATTGTTCTAAAATAGATAAATATTGTGAGTATTATAAATAACTTAATATAAAAAGAAGAAAGATGAAATTCATGGAATTAATCATTGGTTTCTCTTTTAGACTAACTACCCATTATACTAACCTATTAATTCTGCTACGGTTCACCTAATCTAGCAGATAAACAAGTAAAATGTTAGTCGAGAAATTACAAATTAAATGTACAAAAATAAAATAGGGAAGTAAAACGGGCTCAGCCCATTTTGGACTACTGCTGTTCGCTGCTATTGCTATGGGCCTCGGCCTAGAATTTTATTTTTCGCTGCGGGTGGGCTGACTCGAGAAGAAGATTTTTGTTGGGCTTTTAGTCCAACACCGAATGCGGAGGAGGACGAGTCCCTTGGACTCATATGCGATGATCATGCATAAAAAACGAAAGAAAAAGATTAGTACACAATCAATAAATAAGCCTAAACACAATTAGATTAACATTGTCGCTCACAATTGACAATAACGAGAACACATAACTGGATGTTTCATAGGACATTTTAAACCTACTTTTACATGGCCAACGACGGCAGTCGAAATGATTTTCCTGAAGATACTAGGTAGTTGAACAACATCTCCTTAAAGTCCGAAATGACCCATATCAAATTTTAAAGTGAAAACTTGATAAGCTCTTACATCATTAAAACCTTTTGTAAGCAAACAACTAATCGAAGAGAAAAAAAAAAACAGTTTGCAGGAATGTAGACTTGACCATCGTATGACACAATAATATAACTTGCAGAAAGTCCAGCAATGTTCAAACAAAGTTTCACCACCATGAGATGCACTAGCAAGTAGCAATCATGTAATGCAACAAATATAACCAAACAAATTCAGCGGTCCAAAAAGATGCAAGTCAAATATATACTTCCATGATATCTAGTACATGAAAGAGTTTACACTCTAATTCCTAATATCAAAGTATAGAATACAATGGATGAATACATATTCTGCCATCTCAATCTATTTTACCAACGAGACATTCAAATCCCCTGCACAACTAGACATTTAAGTAATATTTATTATTAGAAACTTTCTCATTATCCAATGTTGAACTGAAGCAATACATCTAATCTTGATATATACTCCCTAAGCTACACTCATATCAGTAAAGTAAGATGTGCACACTCAAATAAATTCTCAAAACCAGGATTTTAATATTTTTTAAGACCCTCTTTAATACACGATTTCCAGAATGGTGAGTTAAATCCGAGCGACAAGAATCAACAAAAGGAATGCGTAATGTATGTTTTCATGATTCATCAACACATCAAAGGTAAAAATATATTGGTATGGGCATCAACAAGATTGTACATAAACAGGACGTTTCATTACCAACAGCGACAGAAAACAACAAAAACGAAGGTTTGAGATTCTAAACGACAAACAAAAGAACCTGGCTAATCAAGGATTTAACTGATGCTCAGTCAAAAACAGCAACACAACAAGTATGGTCCAAGATATACAATAATACATTGCTTTTACATACAATGTATATACGTTCGCATACTAAACAGCAACACAACAATTATTATTATTATTATTATTATTATTATTATTATTATTATTATTATTATTCTTAAATTATCATTTATTACTAATTATCATTAATTATTATTATTCTTGTTATTTCCATTATTATTATTATTATTATTATTGTTATTATTATTATTAATTACTAATCATTATTATCAGCGTTATTTTTGTTATTAATTATTAATCATCATTATCATAGTTATTTTTATTATTAATTATTATCATTGTTTTATCAATAATTGTTATTTATTATTATTATTATCATCATTATTATTTCTTATTATTATTATCATTATTATTTTATTATTACCACTATTACTGTTATTATTATTAATTTATTATCATTTTTGTTATTATCAATAATTGTCATTTTTTTTATTATTAATTACTACCATATTTATTATTATTATTAATTATTATCATTATTCTTATTGTTATTTGTTATTAATTATCAATATTTGTTATGTACTATTATTATTATATCTATTATTATTTTTTATCACCATTATCATCAGCATTATCATTATTACCATTATCATTATTGTTATCATTATTAGCAGTATTACTACCGCTATTTATTTGCTACTATTATTTAGTATTATTGAAACTTGCATTTCTCGACGTTTCTACCAACTTCCGCACACACATCGCATTTATTTTGCACATTTAAATGATAGCGTTTGTCATTAAATATTATAGCACGGTCATTTGCGACATCATATAATTTTTACCCGGATCTTTTTTTATAATTACATATTTCCGTATTAGGTGATATTCTGGCACCCTTAGTACATCGTCAATCAAAATGTGTCTCTTATTCAAATTTAGAAGCCAAACTATTTCTTGCACTCAGTCCGTATTTTGACTTACCGGACCACAAATCAAAGTCCGATTAATTCCTAATATTTTTTGGACTAGACCATATGTTTTATCTCAATTTTTTTAGATCAGTCCATGTTTAATTTAATAGTCCGTTCTTTTAATACCCAGTCTAAAATTTGACCCGGTCCACAAATGGACCGGGTCCAATTCATTCTTCAGCCAAATAAGGGAAACCCTTTTAGGGTTTCCCCTTCATTTTCCTCCATACCCACCGCCGCACCCCTCTCTTCTCCTTTCCCTTTCTCCCTCCTCCTTTCCCGCCTCCCTCGCCGCCGCTCCCACTTCCCCCCTTTTCTTCCTTCTTCTCCGCTCCCCACTTTCCCCTGTTCCCCGCTTCTCTCTCCTTTTCACCCACCACACTTCCCTTCCCTTTTCTTTAAAAAAAACTCGAATGGAAAACACTATAAAGGGTGGCGATTTGAATCGAAAGGGCAAGTTTTTTGGAGCGGCCAAAACCCCCTGGTGACAGGCGAAAAAAGAAAAAACCCAAAAAGCAAGAAACAAGTTTTTTTTTTAGTGGCAAGATCACCCAAGCAATACTAGTTCATCAGCCGCCTCAAAATCTCCATAAAAAATCAGTTTCTTTAGCAAATCGTAGTCTCATTTTAATCGGGTCAAAATATTAGATCCCAATTTATATTCGTTTGCCTTGTTGTTGCTGTGAATCCGAGTATCGCAAGCTCGGATTTGATAGTGTTTGAGGTGGATCAAAGACTCGAAACCCCTGTTCGCTGCACCCGAAAAAGGTCCGTAGTCATCCTGTCCTTTTTACTTTGCTCGCAGATTCTTTTCATTCGTGTGTCGATATGTGTTTCTTTGTCGTTTCAGTCAATTTAGTGTGTTCATGCATATTCCGTAGTTGCAGTTAATATAACTTCAGTTAGTAGCTTAATAGTATGAGCGTATGTTTCGAGTTAATTGATTGCGGTTCTAATAATCGATAATGCTGGTATATGTATATCCCAGCCTAGATTGATGTTAGTTTCAGCTGTGTCTGTATGCTTATATTTAGATGACTGTATTGATAATGTTTGGTTTAATCTGGTAATAAGGGTCTGCCCCGTTTAGTTATACGATGTCGTTTAACTTAAACTGGGAGTTTAAATATGCATACAGGAGTTCGAATCGTAATTCCTACCTGACCTTGTAAAAATTTTAGTACTGCAATTTAGGAGTGTTCATATGAGTCATTGTGTTCGATATTATCATTAGCATGCTCGAAGTATATATAGTCCTTATTTTACTTGAATGTTCAAACTATTTTCATCTCTTAAGCAGCTCGTGAGGGTTTTTAAAAGGGCATCCCATTTTTCTTCTACTTATTTGGAATATGGTGGACAGCAGTGGTGGTTTAAGCTGTCGATAGTTTCTTGCTTAAACTGCTCTGCATCTGTTTTTGGGTAATCCTTAAATTTGGGCATGAGACATATCTTTACATGCTGAAACTGGTCATGACCCTTCTTGTATCTTTTGTGCCTATGCCCTGTCTGATGCTAGCTTGTGTATGCCAATGTGTACTCATATGTGTGTTCAAATTATCCTATATGAAGAAAAGTGAATCTGTTGTTGTCTCTGGTTTGGGTACCCTTAATACGCATAAACTGAATAAGTATGCAATACTGGCATGAACATATCAGGAATGCATGTTTGTTTTGAGTAAAATCTTTTTCCTTTTGGTGTAGTTTTCAACAATATCTGGTGTTTATGTGTAATTATGTTGTTGGTTTGCTAGTTTAACCTTGTCGTTAGTCTAAGTATTAGAATTTTTTTTTTTATTTGAATTCAGCATGATGTTTAAATATTTATATAAAGGTCGATGATATAGTGAGATCATTTTGTTTTAAGTTAGCGTCAATTTAGTGCTAGTGTCAGTCTTGTATTGGTATATCTGATCAGTTGCTAAGTATGTTTAGTTCTGAAATTTCATGTATGTATTCAGTGTTAATGATGTTTCTTAATAACCTCAGCTTAAGCACTCATGTAGGTTTAATGATGAATCAGTTTAGCTTGAGATATCATTATTTGTGTAGGTATCTTACACCTCTACCGCTAAGTGGCTTCAATATTAGTTTAAATACCTCCCAACCCAGCTTAATCATTTGATCGTTGGCAGTATGTTTATCTTAGCGTTGATAATTGTTATCTTATCCTTTGTGGTTACGCATCAAAATAAAAGAGGATTAGAAAGCATATAGGGACAAATCTGAACCAAATCTGCTAAGTTGGTGCCTTTACATGCTAAAAGATATAAACTTGAAATGGTTTGGGAAGTGTGTAGTGTGTTTTATTCAGGCCTGATTTCACTTAACTTGACAAGAATTATTGCAACAGTCCTGTATTGGGTCAACATGCTCTATTACAGTTCGCTGAATGAATGTTTCCCCGTCTTAATGCTAATCTAAAATTCACTATAACTACAGGCATGTATTTCAACTTCAAACGATCATAAGTTCCTTTTTTTAGCATGGCTCTGTGTATTTATCCATTACCTTCATATGGGGATATATGGCATCAGTAAATAACCTGAGTCATTTAGATTGGATTTGTGTGCTGTTCCCCCATACTGTGATTGTCGTCTTGCCTGAAATTCAAATTGTTGATCTCGTCATATGTAAACATGATTAGTCCAGACCCACTCATATAATCCTATTGTGACCCTCATGTAAGCTAACATATTTACCATCTTCCTCCCATTCCTGAACATGGTTCTGCCTGTATCTAGTATGTGCAAAGATTCCAAAAGATGATTCCGAACTTATCATGACCATTTAACTGCTTTGCTATTAATTTTACAGCATAGTTGTGGTTCTGCTCAGTTCAGCTGAGATTGATAGCCCTTTTGTGACTTGACATTATCAAAATCTATAAATGCCCTATCTTGAGTATATATGTCATAGATTAATTTCTTGAAATATCTACCTAAATGGCGTGCTTCGCTAGACTATACATTGCATTATGTTATCATGAGCGTTTGGACTAGACTATCTGTAACTGCCTGTTGTCTCCCTATTTATGACATAAAATGCTGTGGGTTCTGTTTGTTTGCCTATGTAAGTAGCGAAACTAAAATGTAAACTGGCAGTTTGTCTAGACACATTGAAGCGGTTTATGCTGATTAATACACACGATATGTGGCTGTTTGAGTTTCTGTCCATGTCTTAGTATTGTTTCGCTTATATCGTAACACGTTGTGCCTGAATCATGTATACGCGCGCGTATGGCTGGTATACCCTCATTGAAACACGTCAAATATACATCATCTATTGATCCTTTTTTTTTTTTTTTGAGTTTATATTTCCACATGTTTAATCTTATTTGTTGATTGTATACTAATCCTTTTCCTTTCGTTTTTATGCATGACCATCGCATACGAGTCCGAGGACTTATCTTCTTTTTGCATTCGGTGTTGGGCTAAAAGACCAACGAAACCTCTCATCATTCCTCATCCGCAGCAAACAGAAAAGAAAATCTGGGCCAAGGCCCCAATAGCAGTCCAGATCCACAGCAATACAAGAAAAGCTGCTGGGCCGAAGCCCAAACAGCGCATAGGCCCAACAATCCCAAAATGGGCTGGGCCCATTTGATTTACTTTTATATATTTCATTTTCATTCGATTTGTATTATGTGACTAACATTTTACTTTGTTTTATTCTTCTTGATTTAGATGAACTTAGCGAATTTAGTGAGTTAACTTTAACATATTGGGTAGTAAATTTAGGAGAAAAACTCACAAGCAATCTCCCATAAGTTTCATTTTCTCCTTTTATATTTATAATATACATAATATTTACCCCCTAGAATAATTGATAGCATAAAATTCTTTTGAGTTAGAGGAATCATATTTTAGTGTCTTAATTTCAGAATGTCATCAACACGCAAACGTATTTTAAAATAACTCTACAGATTTTGAGCCAATCATGTATATTCTTGATTAAGCTAATGGATAAAGATAATAAAAAATGGACAAAAGAAAGCTATTAGCTATTTCGTATTTTTTCATACTCCTAAAACTCAAAGTCAATTAATATCTCATTGTTTAGTTCGTTCAAATATTTATTAAAGCATTGCATAAATTTACGTCTTCTTTACTTATATGTTAGATTATCCTATTTTCGTAGACTCATTTTATTGTGCTACTTCCTTTTAAAATTATTGATAATTATTATAAATTTTATTTCAAATATCATTCTAAGATTTCCTTTTATAAAGTATTGGTCTTATTTCAATAGCCTCTTATTTAAAGCGTTAGCAACATTTATAGAACCCTTTGTTTCAAATAGCATTCTAAAATCTCCTCTTATATGAATTACTAGTCCCATTCTTTTTTTTTTTAAAATAGCATCATTATTTGAAGTCCTTCTATAAATGGCATTTAAAATCTTCTTTTGCACAAATCGTTATATCTTTCTATAAGTCTTATTTGGCACAATATATTTTCTTAAAATTTAAATACTATATCCAACATTAATTAATTAATCTAAGTTTGGCCGGATAACCGTATTCAACGGATTCTAAAGGATGCCTAATCCCTTCCCTTTAGGATGATATAGAACCCTTACCTAGAATCACATTGATTAAGTAGACCATTAATAGAGGTTTAGTTTTAGCTTTACCTTAGTTAATATCTAGGTGTCCTAATTCACCGTTAAACTAATTAGGTGGCGACTCCTTAAAACAAAGCAATATAGGAATCTCCAACATGTTTGTACTCCGCTTCGACTCCAGTTAAAAAGGGGTATAACAAGGAGACGTTTATTGGATGTCGATATGGAGATATTCGAAAATGGGTCTGTTAAAATCTGCCATGGTTGTGGCAATATAACTTCTTGTTTGAAAGAGGAAAGGGCGAGGGAGTGAGGCGTGAAGAGAGAGCGTGCGTATTGCACGAAAATGGGATAGCAAGATCTGCCATGGATGAAAGCAAGTCTGTGTTTTGCTAAATGGAGGAAGAAGATGATGAAGTGCGGCTGATATGTTTTCTCTAGGTTAAGGTAGTGGAAACATGAAGTTGGGCCGGGTCGGGTATAAAAATAGTGGGCTGGTCCGACATTAACATGGGTGCTGGGTTGAATTTTAAGTGTGGGCTTGACTGATTGGGCCATTAATTTGGCTGAACTTTCATGGCCCTTTCTTCCTTTAATTAATTTATTTCGGGCTTCTAATTTAACGACTAGTACAATGAAGACAATTAATAATTAGTATGTAGAAAGTAAAGATTTAATAAAGTATAATTAATTTAACGAGTACAAAATCCGAAAATGAAATGATGACGAGCTATTAAAAATCGTAATAAAGTAATGCTCGTAATGTTGATAGTAAAAATAACGAAAATGAGAGTAAAGATATTAATAGCAGTAGAAATAACAAATAGTAGTGAAAATAAAGTACTTAGTTTATTAATAAATTTAGAAGCCCAAGGAAATAAATAGGAATAAAGGAGGGACAAAATTGGATGTCAACACCGATATCATTTTCACGAGCGGTTTGTTGCGTTGCAAACTAGACTTGATGAACTTCATTTTAGGCTTTTGAAACACCTTAAAACTCCTCATATACTAGGAGATATGCCTCCTACAATATAGGCTTAAATCGGGTCCGAGATTTTACTGAAGTTGTTCCGATTCATTTCGTTTAACTTCTAATCCTCTTCCAACCTCATGTAACCTCTTATACATACATATACACACTTATATACATCCATAACAATCCATATACGCGTCTCGAAGGGTCCGGAGAATCACAATAACCTTAAACACAACTAGAGAACTCACAAGGCTTCGACGAAACTCCAATCGCAAAAGTATATTCATATCTTTTGTCCATCTTCTATATCATTACTAATAATCTCAAATACTTTAAAAGGTCACTCACATTAACTCATATGCATACTCATAACGCGATTTCAAATCCTTTAGGTTACCATGTCACCTCGGGATACTTAAGGCAACCATATATATAACGATATTCTTACTAACTCGATTAACTTTCCTTGAACCTTCTTAACTCATTCTTTCTTATTTTAATTCAAGTAGCACGGATTATTATGGAGTGTAACACTTAAACTATACCCAAAATGTCGAGTTCACACTCAAACTATACCGGCGACCTATTACACACTTGAACATCTAAAAAGTGAACTTAATACCACCCTGATACGCACATAACCAGTTGCACAAGGGGAGGTGTTACACACTCTCCGCCACATCAGCTCCACGTCAGCGCCACGTGGAAATCTTCTAAAAAAATTATATACTTTTCCTTTTCTTTATTCATTTGATTTTTCTTTTGTTAATTATATTTACATTAATTAATACCTAATTAATTATTACAAAGTTCCAATGAACCATTCCACTACTGAACCACCACTATTGCCGCTAGCCCGCCACCAACCAAACACCGCCCTCCCCCACTTGCATTCTTCTTCTGATGATGATGAAAAATCCCCCCAAACCCTCTTTCTTCTTTTTCATTAGCACCACTCCCATTCCCACTCCTTCTTCCATCTCCACGCTACCCAACCCCCCTTTTCTTCTCCACCTTACTGCCACCCCACCCTTCTCTTCTACTCCACCTTCACGCCACCCCCACTCTCACCCTCAAACCCTTCTTCTTCTTCCCACTGCTCCACCCCAAAACCATTCTTCATTTTTCAAGGTAGCGATAAGGAAGACAGAGGAGATAGGGGCAATGGTCGATAGTGGGTTTGATGGTGGGTGGTGAAATTGTTTGTGATGGAGAGGTGGGGATGATGGAGGCAACGATGGTGGCGACAATTTTTTGCTTAATTAAAACTCTTTTTCTTTAAAAACTAATTAGTTATGAACTTTTAGCCCTTACTGATATATAAAGTTTATAGGCTTGATCCATTAGTTGATAGATAAAAAATTGTGGAATTGAAGAGAACCATTTTTTTGAATTTCGAATTTTTATTTGTGGCTTTGAAATGATGAAGAAGAAGGGTTTGGGGTGTCGGGGTGGGGTGGCGTGGAGGTGGAGGACGAGGAGGAGGTGGGGTGGCGTGGAGGTGAAGAAAGGGGAGGGGGTTGGAGTGGTGCTCATGAAGATGAAGATGAAGGGTTTGGGGTGGGTTTTGGGAGGGGGGGGGTGGGGTTGGGGTTTGAAATGGAGAAGGAATGAAAAAAAAGTATTTATGAAAATCTAATTTCTTTAAAAAAATTATAATTTTTCATTTCAATATTAAAATTTAAAATTAGTTTTTTTTATCATTAAAATTACATTTCACTCTCCTATTTTTTAATTATAATATTTTTTGTGCCACATCAGCTTCTAGGGTGGTATTAAATTCACTTTTTAGATGTTCAGGTGTGTAATAGGTCGCATGTATAGTTTAAGTGTGAACTCGACATTTTAAGTATAGTTTAATTATGATTTGATGTATTTATTCGAATTGTAGAGTGTAATTACTCCATCCCAATTACATGATGACCATATAATTACTTAATTTGATAAACATGCCAAAATATGAAATTACACTCAATTCCAATTACATGAATGTCTTTCCATACAGACCCTTAATAGTCTTTGAGATCAAATCATTAGTATCACCGGGGCCACAGGCCGTCTAAGATCTCCTGCAGGTGGCCGTTTGAATGATTAGATGCACCATACATAGGTCATTGATCCCAACATTTCGATACTGAGTATATATATATATATATATATATATATATATATATATATTATGAAAAATAACAAATATTGTAAAGAAATTAATTTGAACCCACAGATTCAAAAGTCACGGTAAGAACCTAAAAGTCAAACCCCTTAAATATACTCAAATTCTAGATCCATCTCTTCATAATATTGCGCCCTCAGACCAAATTAACTGCAGGATCATCCTTCTCTGTCTGCACCTTAAATCATTCTCCATCGATGTCAAGTTCAAATCCAAGTATGAAACTCTTGGGCCATTTGATTGCCTAACAAGTTGAGGAATAACTTGAACATTTTCATTCATAATAATAATAGGTCTATGCCTTCTCATATGTCTTCTACTGGTACTGGTATTCGTCTTCACTCGTTGAAGACGAATTAGGAATATTTGGATTTGAAATTAAGCTTATAATCCACCTTGAAATATCAGAAGCGCCGTATATTATGGGATTTGTATTAGAAACAGTAGAGTAAATCTTCCATTATTGTGTCCATCAACGTCTCTCTAAACTCTCTGATTTTTCTTACTTATTCTTTTTTCTTCTTCTTTTCTTTTGATAAACTGCTGAGTTTCCTTTCGTCTACTCTTAAAAGAGTGAGGTCTTGACTCACGTAGTCAACTTTATTTTTGAAGGGGATATTCGTATGAATTTCGCTATCATTACGTTGATATTTTACGGTGAATTGATTAAATGACCCTCTACAAAATATAACAGATCGCTTCTGTGTTATTTCAGAATCACCTCATGTATATAGAGGGTCATATGCCAGCTCTATTCGTTTTGTAAAGCTCCTTTTAACTAATTTCCTATGATATTTACCCGTCATGCGTTAAAAGAATAGCATTTGATTATCGTCTTTATCTTTCAACGCGCTTATGTAAATGCGAAGAGACGGAACCAAGATTTGAAATATATGAGTTCCGAATTTTAATATATTAATTTGCACGTGTTAAACAATTTTTTTAATACAAATACAAGGTTTTGGCCGAAGTGAGTGGATTCCGCCGAACCCAGAACCTGGAGCGGAGTGACTCTCTACTTAACGGCTATAGTTTTTTTTTTTTTAAATTGTTTTTATTACATAGCCTAGAGGAAGGGGAAATGGGGAGGGGATTACAATGTGGGGATTCGAACCCTCACCAACAAGGTGAAAGTCCAGGTAGCCAACTAACTGAGCTACTAGATCCCTACCTCAACGGTTATAGTTTCAATTTGTTTGAAGTAGTTTGATTTGATATAAAAAAAGTTTAAAAAAACGGAACTTTTGAAATTTATAAAAGCTTTTTAAGAGAAAAGTTTTATAGTAATATTTTTATTTCTTTAATTATTTATTGATATTTTAATTTTTAAGTCTTTATGATATCTAATTAAGTACATTAAATCTTCATTTTTTTTTTTTTGTGACTATATATATCTATTAATTAAATTGTATATTTTTGGTTGGCAATATTCACAGATTTACATTATTACTAACTGTTTCACCGCTTAGTTACTCATGTATTATGTTAATGCATTTTTCTGTTATGAAATACAATATATTTTCTACGTTAAAGGATCAAAAATACATATTTTAATTAATTGAAGGTTAACGATGATGAGTCATATATCACCAGGACAAAAAGATATCTAATTAAGTACATTAAATCTTCAATTTTTTTGTGACTATATATATCAATTAATTAAATTGTATATTTTTGGTTGGGAATATTCACAAATTTACATTATTACTAAAACTTTCACTGCTTAATTACTCATGTATTATGTTAATACATTTTTCTGTTACGAAATAGAATATATTTTCTACGTTAAAGGATCAAAAATACATATTTTAATTAATTGAAGGTTAACGATGATGAGTCATATATCACCGGGACAAAAACTAAAATTTACCAATAATTTAGAAACCAAAGTTACTACTCCATCTTCTTAGACTAATAAAAAAAAAATAGTATCGATCATAAGAGGATGGAGGATACTTTCACTAATAGTAGCAGTTACTATGTTTTGAGGCAATTGGGATGGGATACTAACAACCTATAATTAGGCAATAGGGATGGGATACTAAGGTGCCGTTTGGCCATAAATACCCAAAACAAATTCACTTTTTTTGGAATTTTTAAAGTTGGAGTTGTGTTTGCTCATAATTTTTGAAATTATAGTTTTTGGTGAAATGTAGTGTAAAAAGTGAACTTGTTTTCAAAAACAAGTTTTTCTTGTTTTTGGTATTCCGAAATACAACTTGAAGTTGTATTTCGAATATTTATGGCCAAACGCCTAAAAGTAAAAAAAGTGGAAAAAAAATCCGGAAAAAAGTGAATAATTTTTATGGCCAAACGGCTATTAAAATTTCGAGAAAAGTTAATTTATAAATTTCCTGGAACATGTCTGATGTAGATAATATCTTTGAAAATTGCCAATTAAGTCTTGGTTGGAAAATTGTTGGACGTTAAACTTCGTCGAACATGGCTGATGTAGCTAAATTAAAATTAGTGTCAATTTCAGATCCATCAATATAATTAAAGCGGTTATCTACATAACATGATATACTGATATACTATATATATATATATATATATATATATATATATAAGGGAGGATCTCAAAATTTTGTAGTCCTCACATGATTTTTTTTTATCCATTTTACCCCTAATTGAAGGTTTAATTACTTTGTAAGCTCTCACCTAGTTTGGTAAATTTGAATAATTATGTGGGCTAATTAAATTCTAGGAGGGATGATGTGGAAGGGTGATAGTGACACCACAAAATATTATTAATTCAACCAAATTAAAAATTGAGCCAAAAATTTATTGTCTTTCTTTTATGTGGAAATGATTAAATTTGTTTCAATTTTTTTTCTATAAAATTTATTATGGACAAGTAATAAAAAAGTCATATACCTTAATACACGCTTAATTATCAATTTAAAATTATTTTTCATATATAGCTAAAAAAATTTGAAAAAGTAATTAAAGAAATATTGTAGCTCTCCAAATAATAATAATAATAATACTAATAATAATAATAATAATTGAAAACGAGAGTAATCATTTTCACATTTTTTTGATATTGAAATGTTTTACAAAATATGAGATAATCAATGTTTTATATAATTAAGGACAAATAGTTAGATAAACATGAAACACTAAAACTACATACACGTTTAAGAAATTATAACAGTTCATTAAGAAAAACAAACTACAATATTTTTATAGAAAAGGAAAGATTAAAGTAAGAAAAACAAATAGTTTCATTAAATTTCCAGTTCCTTTTTGTATGGTATAATCTGAAGAAACATCTAAAGTATTTTGCTGTATCAAGACTTTTAATTATTTAATTTTAAATGATATCTTTATTTATAAGTTAAATTTATTGATGTCATTATACAACAATTTGTACCATTAAATTTTTTTATATTACTTCAACAACAACAACAACAACCCAGTGAAATCCCACATCGTGGGGTCTGGGGAGGGTAGAGTGTACGCAGACCTTACTCCTACCAAGGTAGGACGGCTGTTTCCGAAAGACCCTCGGCTCAATAAAAGCATAAAAAGAAGTCAGATAAGGTTAAGAGATTCGGATAAGAGATTCAAAGCGATATGGAAATGAAATAATGCAAGCGACACAGATAACATAGGATAATCAAAGCATAGGAAATAACAGATAATAGTAGAAATCGGAGCAGATAACACAGGATAATCAAAGCACAGGAAATAACAGATAATAACAGAAATCGGAGCACAAGAAATTATATTGCAATAATGCGACTACTAATAAGAACGGATAACGAGACTATCTACTAGCCTTCTACCCTAATTTGGGTCCTCCAAACCCTCCTATCTAAGGTCATGTCCTCGGTAAGCTGTAGTTGTGCCATGTCGTGTCTAATTACCTCTCCCCAATACTTCTTCGGCCTACCCCTACCTCGTCTGAAACCATCCATGGCCAACCTCTCACACCTCCGCACTGGGGCATCTGTGTCTCTCCTCTTCATATGCCCAAACCATCTCAATCTCGCTTCTCGCATCTTGTCTTCCACCGAGGCCACCCCTACCTTATCCCGAATATCCTCATTCCTAATCCTGTCACTCCTGGTGTGGCCACACATCCATCTCAACATTCTCATCTCGGCAACTTTCATCTTTTGAACGTGAGAGATCTTAACTGGCTAACACTCCGCCCCATACAGCATAGTCGGTCTAACCACCACTTTGTAGAACTTGCCCTTAAGTTTTGGTGGCACCTTCTTGTCACATAGCACTCCGGAAGCAAGCCTCCATTTCATCCACCCTGCCCCAATACGATGTGTGACATCATCGTCAATCTCCCCGCTGCCTTGCACAATAGACCCAAGGTACTTGAAACTACTTTTCTTCTGGATGGCCTGGGTACCAAGCCTTACTTCCAAGTCAGCCTCCTGAGGTGCTTCACTGAACTTACACTCCAAGTACTCTGTCTTGGTCCTACTCAGCTTAAACCCTTTAGACTCTAGAGTATGTCTCCTGTTACGTCCCGTATTTTTATACATTGGGACAACCCGGATTAACTATGATAATTTGAGGCCAAGACTATTCCGGGATTTGAAGTCGGGACTTTTGACCATTCGATTTTATTTTGAGACATAAGTTGAATATGAAATTGATGGCATCGAACACTTAGGAAAAATTGGGACCACAATTCATAAAATTGGAATTAAAAAAATCTTGCCCAAAAATGGCCTTGTAGCCGTGTGGTCCACAAAAAGGTCCCACACATTGTGTGGCCAATTTTAATTGGTCCAACACATGTGTGGGCCATAAACTAGTAGAGATATTTTGTGGACTTAAAAAGATGACTTCAAGTCATCTTTCTATCATTTTACACTTAGACAAAAATAACAAAAGTTGAAGAGCTCCAACAAGGAGGCTCACGGCTAGAGCCATGGAAAATCAAGTCCCATTTTTGCCTCTCTAAAAATTATTTCTTTGGTATAAACCCACTATTTGGAGGTCCCTAAGTGACGTGGAAGTATCGTTTGGGTCATCCAACCATCCTTTGTGTCAAATAGCAAACCCTAGCCATTTGTGAAATTGAAGAAGGAAAGGTAAGTTTTGCTCTTGTTTATATGTTATGGACGTTTAATTCATGTTATGGTATGTTAATATGGATGAAAATCATGAAATATAGTATGTTGCAAGTGGGGTGTGTGATGGGTGTGTTAGCCGTGTGTATGGGTGTGGTTATGTAAATGGGTGTTGTGACAAAATTGATGAATTAAATTCCTTGTAGCATGTTTGATTGTCGTAGAGCGAAGAAATAAATTAGAACCATCTATATGTATATATGTGGGCGTGACCGTGCATGGTCCCAAATGTTTGGCAAAAATCGCATTAATATCGCTTAGTGTTTTAGTTGTCGTCGTTATGAATTCTAGTTGGAATTGAGCATTTAATGACTCAAGAATGATGTTGAGATTTTGTGGGCTGATTTGGGTCCTATTATGCGTTTGATGTAAGTCGTATATTTGTGAAAATGACATCGATATATTGTGGATTGTGATACAAAACATGACTTGAAAATGAGGAAAGAAAATAGGGGGCTGCTCTCGGCTAAGGGGACTGTTTTCGGCCACTTGGAGAAAAATTATTGGCTTGTTGGAAAAATTATGTGAATTGTTTAGAGTGTCCTTGAATGTTGTTAGTATGGATTTGGGTTAATAATCGAATGTACGAACGATATTGTGGCTTGAAAGTAAGCCATTGAATTCAATAATTGGAAAGTTGTCGAATGATGAAAAAGAGAGCTATTAATGTTATTTTGCCTTCCGAATTTATTATTGATGTTGCTAGGTTGGTTATTGTGGTTGTTGTTGTTGATTTTGAGCGAGTTAAATTCTCGGGATGGCCTATTTACAGGGGAAATGCTGCCGAATTTTCTGTAGAATTTAATGAGTAGTTGGAATGAATGGCTTAAGTGCCCTTAGCTAATGTTTGGTATTCGTTGGCCTATTTGTAGACCTTGGGGAGCTCGAGGCGTAGATTGGAATTTACTTTAGATCGGCTAGCTTGGAGTGCGTACGAGGTATGTAAAGCTTAGCCCTTCTTTCATTTGGCATGCTCTAGTTGTAAATAGGCTAGACTACTAGCCTTAAGGAAATCCTAAATTCGAAATCCGATTTCGCTATGATCTTTACATATATTCTTTGGCATTCCTATGTATGATATGATGAAATATGAACTATTATGCCTTTGAAGAAATTGATTTCCAAACTTTGCTATAAGTTGTTTTAAAGAATTCCGAGCTATAAACGCCATATCTTCCTCCGAAAGGTTCAGATTACTTTAATATTTTGGTAAGAGTTTATATAGCATATGATGAATATATTTTCTATAGGCGAGCCCGACTCGGGTCAATACCCGTCCGTGGGTCCCGCGACTTTCCTTTATGTAATTCGGAAATTTTTTGAAAGAATTTGTTATGATTATTATTTCGAATTTCAAGTATGATCATTTTGCTTATGTTTGAATTTATAATTTTATGCATATGACTACTCACGACTCTACTCGTGCATTCTGTTATTCCTTCGCCGAGTCCCGGGCCGGTTCTGTTATCGTGCGCACTTTGATATACTCCGGAGTTATGCTGTGTTTATGGTTCACCGAGCTACTCGCAAAAGAGGGTCGGGTTCCACTTATATTTGGTGTTATGTTGGGTATGGCGTTATGCTGTGATGTGATATGTGACGGAGATACGGAGATTTGAGACTTTCCGGTGTTATGCTGTGTTATGGCGCCATCGACGGGCGGGCGACCATATTCTTCTGTACCCTATGCATGACTTGTATTTTTTTTTAACCTAAACATTTGGATATGATTGGGTTTGTACTTATGTTCGACACTTCTGTTTCGTCTATGCCTCAGGTTTGTTTTCTGTATATTCTGCTTTGCATACTCAGTACATATTTCGTACTGACCCCCCTTTCTTCGGGGGGCTGCGTTTCATGCCCGCAGGTACAGACGCACAGTTTGGTGATCTACCCATTTAGGACACCCTCTTCTGCTGTTTGGAGTGCTCTTCTCATTTCAGAGCGCAAATTTTAGTATATATATTTGTTCGCTATGTATATATGTATTTGTTCAGGGGTACGGCGGGGCACTGTCCCGCCATATGATTCGGTTTGTCTGTTTAGAGGTCTGTAGACGTATTGTGGGTGTGTGTGCCTACTTCTGTACAGGTGTGTTTGTATGATCTCATTTGTTATGGCAGCCTCGTCGGCGTGCATTTTGTGTATGTTTATGGCAGCCTTGTCGGCGTGCATCCTGTATGTGTTTTGGGCCGTTGTGCCATTTGACAGCCTTGTCGGCTTTTGATACATTTGACAGCCTTGCCGGCTTTTTTATATATGTGCATATGTTCGGCGATGTATATTCCGCCGCCTCTTCTGATTCTGATATGATGTTTTGTACGCGCAAGATAATATTCGTTCTCAACTCTGTTTTAAAAATGATGAATATGAAATCCGTGTTAAGCTTTGCTATGATGATTTAGTTTGTATGTCCGTTTGGGTGCCCAAGTAGGGCACCAGTCGCGGCCCACGGGGCTGGGTCGTGACATCTCCAACACTCCAGCTTAGCGTTAACTCCGCTACGAGTCTCGTTAATCAGGACTATGTCATCTGCGAAAAGCATACACCATGGCACCTCACCTTGAATTTGCCGTGTCAATCCATCCATCACCAAGGCAAATAAAAACGGACTAAGAGCTGATCCTTGATGCAACCCCATCACAACTGGAAAGTGCTCTGAGTCTCCTCCTACTGTCCTCACCCTGGTTTTGGCTCCCTCATACATGTCCTTGATCACCCTAATGTACGCCACAGGTACACTTTTAGCCTCCAAGCATTTCTATAGGATCTGTCTTGGAACTTTGTCATAAGCCTTTTCTAGGTCGATGAATACCATGTGTAAGTCCCTCTTCCTCTCCCTATACTGCTCCACCAACCTTCTCATAAGATGGATGGCTTCTGTAGTTGAACGTCCCGGCATGAATCCGAACTGGTTTTCTGAAATAGACACACCTCTCCTCACCTTCATCTCCACCACCCTTTTCCACACTTTCATAGTATGGCTTAGCAGCTTGATACCTCTATAGTTGTTGCAACTCTGGATATCTCCCTTATTCTTGTATAGAGGGATCATTACACTCGCCCTCCATTCTTCGGGCATCAATGTCGTCTTAAAGATGACATTAAACAACCTAGTCAACCACTCCAAACCTGCCGGGCCCGCGCTCTTCCAGAATTCCCCCGGAATCTCGTCAGGTCCGGTCGCTCTTCCCCTGCGCATCCTACGAACAACACCCTTAACCTCGTCAACCTTAATACTCCTGCAATATCCAAAATCGCGACGCCTTCCTGTATGTTCTAAATCACCCAACACAATGTCTCTGTCCCCTTCTTCATTCAAGGGTTTGGAGAAGTATGACTGCCATCTCCGTCTAATGAGAGTCTCCTCTAGCAATACTTTGCCATGCTCGTCCTTGATGCATTTTACTTGATCCACATCACGTGCCTTTCTCTCCCTCGCCTTGGCTAGCCTGAACAATTTCTGGTCCCCTCCTTTCTCTTCTAGTTCAGCATACATGCGTTCAAAAGCTGCCGTTTTTGCCGTCGAAACCGCCAACTTTGCCTCATTCCTCGCCATCTTATAAAGTTCTGTATTCGTCCACTTCTCCACCTCATCCTTGATTTCTATCAACTTCGCATACGCCACCTTCCCTTGAACTTCTCCATTCCACCACCAGTCCCCTCGATGCTGACCACGACTACCTGTCGAGACCCCCAACACTTCCCTTGCTACCACCCTAATGCAACTAGCCGTCTTATCCCACATACTGGTCGCATCCCCACTACTATCCCAGGCCCTCATATCCTTCAATTTATCTCCCATCTCCAGGGCACTAATAGTGGTCAAACTCCCCCATCTGATCCTAGGTCGGTCCTCCACGACCCTCTTCTTCCTCGTCATCTTGATAGCTAAATCCATCACCAAGAGCTTATGTCGGGTTGTAAGATATTCGCTCGGAATGACCTTACAATCCTTGCACAGACCTTTATCATCCTTCCTAAGGAGTAAAAAATCTATTTGAGTCTTAGCCACCGAACTACGGAAGGTTACCAAGTGTTCCTCCTTCTTTGGAAAACTCGAATTGGCTATCACCAACCCAAAAGCTCTTGCAAAATCCAAAAGTGAGACTCCTCCTCCATTCCTGTCCCCGAAGCCAAAGCCTCCATGCACATCATCATAACCTCCCGAAATAGGTCCGATGTGTCCATTGAAATCACCTCCCACGAATAGCTTCTCAGTAGGCGCTATGCCTCCCACTAATTCGTCCAAATCCTCCAAAAAACGCCTCTTCTCCTCGTCGCCTAAGCCCGCTTGCGGCGCATATACACTCATAATGTTCAAAGTGAGTCCTTCAACGACCACCTTAATCGACATCATCCTATCAGTGACTCTCCTAACCTCTACCACCTGATCCCTTAATTCACTATCTACTAAAATGCCCACCTCATTTCTATACTTCGACCTACCAGAGAACCACAACTTATACCCGTCTACCTCCTTAGCTTTAGGACCTACCCATTTGGTCTCTTGGATACAAACTATATTAATCTTCCTCTTCTTAAGAATCTTAACTAGCTCTATGGACTTCCCCGTTAACGTTCCAATGTTCCAAGATCCTACTCTCAACCTAGACGCTCCTTTAACCCACTTACCCCTCCTAACCCTCGCCCCCGTCCCCGAATGAGAACATGACCCTAGTCTACCATCACTAAGCAAAGCCACGAAAATGAGTATGAACTAATAAACTATTCAAAAGTCTAAAGTTAACAAAAAATGTAACTACAAGTGTATGGACAAATAATGGATATGGCAACTGGAGGTACCAACTCCAGTTGAAATGAACCTGATCGCCGCCGGAAAACACTGTTCGACGTCCGAGTACTGTTCACTGCCGGAATTATTCTCACAGAGACCTGAAACAGTAGCAGAGAAGAGGGGGACAAGAAAAGAAAAAGAGAAAAGAAAAAAAAAGGAGAGAAAGAGAGGGCTGGCCGGAAAATGGTGCCGGAAAAAGTCTCTGGCGATGACGCAGCTGTGTTCTGGCAGCGCCAGGAGCAGCTAAAAAAGGGGAAAAGGAGAAGAGAAGAAGAAGAAGAAGAGGAGGAGGAGAAGAAGAAAAGGAAAGAGAGAAAAAAGTAGATCTGGCCGGAAAAGTGGCCGGCGTTACCTGGTCGTCGGAGTTACCTGGGCAGTGGTGCGGTCTGGTCGCCTGACGGGGTGGCGGGTGGGGTGGGAGGAGGGAGGGAGGAGATGTTACCGTTGGAGAGTTGGAGATCAGAGGAGAGAGAAAACAGAGGAGAGAGGAAGCAGAGAGAGAAATCGTAATTATTTTTTTCTTCCAAAAAATGGGTTAGCCAATATAAGTTTAATGAAAAAAATTAAGTTGAAATCTAACGTAAGGTAAAACTCAATTTGGATCAGTAAAGATTTCTCAAAAAATGTAGTAAAATAAAAGGGAGAAAAGCTTTGATGCATGTATTAATTTGTATGAAAATAAAAAGGAAGTCTAAATATATTCTAAAAAATGTTATTTTTAAATTACAATTTTTTTTATATAATTAAATATCTTAGAAACATTGAAAAATTGTCAACCTACCTTTACAATTGATATGATAATACAAAACAACACAAACAGCAAGAGTTGGAAAAAAAACATTAAAAAAATAAAAAAAATTTGCAAATTTAAATTTTAATGTAGCTTGGGCCCGGGCTTAGCACGGGCCAAACAACACTAGTAATTATCATATATACTTTATCACGTTAGTTTATAGAATACCTAATCACTTGCGTCCCTTTGGTATTTGTTAATTTTTCTACTAAACATGCTTCCTCATCAATATATTGTCTTTGAAAATTATCGAATTATACTACGAAGAGACTTTAATATTTATGAAAAATTATCAACAAGATTTGTTTAACCTACAATTACATTAAATTATTTATCTGATAGGAAAATATAACACAAAATACTTATTTAAGAAAAATTACATATTATATCTTGAATTTGGGCCCGGGCTTAGAACGGGCCTCCTGCAACTAGTATGTATATATAACGTGAATTTGTGGTGTCTTGATTAATTTGTTTGAAACCTCAATTATTTCACTAAGCCCGGGCCTCCTGCAACTAGTATGTATATATAACGTGAATTTGTGGTGTCTTGATTAATTTGTTTGAAACCTCAATTATTTCACCGCCGACCTGTTATTTGATCTTAATGGCATTAACACAAGAGTCAGAACAACTCTATTCATCAAGAATAGATAAATGCAAAGAAACCACATAACTTTTTTCGCGTCTGAATATGATTTGAACAATGATTTCTTGCGATTTCAGATTATTTCATTGATAAATATGTCACATCTTAAATTCCAAATTAAATAAATTTTAAATCAATCAAAGCTCTTGCCAAATGGTACACACCCAAACAACACAAGTCCAATGAATACTACGAAACTTTTTTGTTTGCTTAGGCACTGTCACATTGCCCTTAGATTGTTTAATGATTTTTATGTAGCATGCATGTTCAGGGAAGGTTATATTCCCAAAGATAATAGAAACTCTTTTATTCATCTAATTTCTAAAAGACACAATGAAATTTACCCTTCTTGTAAGTTCCTAAAAACTAAAACTTCATCTTCTGGGAGAAATTAATACAAAGAACTCACCTGGATTTCAAGACTCTATCTGAACTTAAGAGAGTAGATACAAAAAGTAAAAGAAGAAGGAAGATACAACTATGAATTCAGGTCATCATTATTAAAGGCTTGAAGAAATAGGACTTGAATTTTGATTATAAAAATTGAGTTTAAATCAACTGAGTGTTAAACATTAACAATAACAAAGCTCAGTAGTTCAAACTTCAGAAAATTACTTTCAGTTTTGAATATATATGATTGAAACTTCGGATACACATATTTGAATTTTGACTTTGACAAACGAAATTTCACGATGATTGCAGAAAATTTGAGGTTCCTTAGCTAAACTTCAAATAAAAACGTTTAAAATTTGCTTGCTTTTAAACTATTGGAAATTTGACTTATGCGCGTCTTAAATTGATTTAAAGTGACTAAACTTGTAAAAACTTAAGAACTTCAGCCATGCTTATGTGGAGGTCCTGAAATTGGCTATCCATGAAATTCCCCTGAAATAATGGTCACACTACAAAATGGGCTTAAAAATCTTTGTTTTTCTCATAAGTTGGGCTCTAAAATAGTCCATCGTTATCTTATCCACTCCAAAAAAAGACAAAACAAAAGCCACGTCATATATCCTTGTAACACAATGTTTCTTACATTCTCAACCGTTGGATTATGTTCCTATCCTAAATCTTCAGCCACTCATCAACTATGAATACACACCTTTTTTTTTTTTCAGATATTTTTTGTTCTTTAATTCCTGGTGTTATTATGAGTACTTGGTAGTGGCAATTTTCAACTGTGCTTTTGAAGCTGACTCTCTTCTTTCTTGTAGGGACATTTCTTGAACTCACCCCCACACCCCTACCCCCACTACTCTCTCCATGGCTACTGAAAGCTTCAACCAACTTCCATCATACCCAGAGGTAAAATCAAGAATTTAAAATTTCCATTTTTACTTTTTATTTTGTGTATTTTTTGCATCTTATTGTTAATATTTTGAGCCAAGAATTATCCTTCAAGGTACTATATTTTGGAAAAAATGAAAAAAAAAAAACTTGATCTTTATCACATATTTCAGTGTTTTTTCCTTAATTCTAGTTGAAAAATGCAATCTTTTGAAGATACATGTAAGAACCCTTTTTTCTTTAACCCTCATTTGTAACATAAACACAAAACAAATTGTAGCTTTTTCCCTTTTTACTGGGTAATTCACTAAATATTTACCTTGTAAAGTTCCAGTTTTTTGCAATTGTAAGAACCCAAATGAATTTTTGTTTGCCCAATTGCCTAGATTTTGAAAAAGAGAACAAAATGAGCAGTTTAAAGTGACTCTTTTTACTGCTTTACTGGTTCCCACATGAGCATATATGATAATCAAGAATGTTTTTTTTTTTTTTTTTAACAGATCTGCATTTTTGTTTCTTGAAAATAATGCTCTTTTTTTTTTTTTTGGTTAATCAGATGATTTATGAAGCCCTTGATGCACTAAATCAAGAAGGGGGTTCAAACAAGTCAGCAATAACCAAGTACATTGAGTCAAAGTATGGAGACCTAAGTGAAGATGTTACAAAGCTGTTAACTTTACATTTAGACAACATGAAACAAAATGGTGACCTTATTTTCCTCAAGAACAATTACATTAAACCTGGTCCAGATGTTCCACCAAAAAGGGGTCGTGGTAGACCACCAAAACCCAAAGTTCCATTGCCACCTGGTGCAGAAACTGTTGAATCTGCACCACCAAAACCAAGAGGAAGACCAAGAAAAGACCCCAATGCACCACCTACTACTTCAAAGAAGCCAAAACCAGCACCTGCTGTGGGTCCTGATTCGACCGGTGTTGGTTCTACTACAGGGAGGCCTAGAGGTAGGCCTAGGAAAGTTAGGCCACAGCCTGCTCATGATGATGATGTAGAGGAAAGCTGAAAAATTGAAGGCTTGTTTTATTGATGGTGATGACTCTAATGACTTAGTTGTCTTATTTTCCTTTTCTTTAGGTAGTAGTAGTATTATCTTCTGTAATAGTTTCGGTAAGAGTTGTTGTGTGACTAGGGGTCATGGTTTTCAATGCTTTGCAAATAGTCTCTTCTAGAAATGCAAGCTAAGACCGTGTACATCAAACTAATTGTGCCATGGTGTGATATGGTCACGGTTTTAGTTGTATTATCTTCCTCTTTTAGATATTAGTATTATCTTTGGTAATAGTTTCGGAAGGGGTTGTTGTGGTGTGACTAGGGGGTCATAGTTTCAAAGCTTTGCAAATAGTCTCTTGTAGAATTGCAAGCTTAGACTGCGTACAATAGACCAATTGTGATCTCGGTAAGAGAGAGCCGTGGTGTGACTAGGGGTTCATGGTTTGAAGTTGTGCTAAGGCTGCATACAATAGACTAATTGTGGTCCGGCTATGTGATCCGGTTGTTTTCCGAACCCTGCGAATAGTGATAGCTTAGTGCACCTGTCCTTTTATTAGTAGTGGGTTAATGACTTGTCTAGTCTCTAGTGGTTGTGCTTGTAGATTGGGGAATTGTGCACTTCTGTTTAACTCTTTGTTTCAAGATTCACAGTAGAGAGATCTGTAATCTTTGTCATATGTAGTAGTTGCACTTTTCAACTCTGTTGTCTGTATGTTAAATTTAGAATGCATCTTTTGCAAGTGCTTCCCTAATCCCTCTACCGTTCAGCTTTAGTTTTGAGACCTAGATTGGGTAAAAACTTATCTGCACTTGGTGTTGCAACACACCAATAGATGCATGATATGTGCTTGTTAGTAGACTACTATCACTTAATTAATACATTTTTCACCTTGTTGAGTCACCTAACCATGGTAAATTGATATAGCATGGTGTAAATACCGGGTGTGGCTAAGTATTTACTGGTAGATTGTCCCAAAGGTATGATTGAGTGGTTTAAGTTACAGAAGTAATTTATCAGTTACAAGAGGCTCTATCTTTTAGCCTTGTTGGGCAAAGTTACCGGTTTATTGGATGCATTGTAATTAAAAGAAATGTTTTTTGAGACTTAGCTTTAAATAATTTCCACTTGAATGATGGATGGGAGTTGTGACAAGAAAATTTACAAGTGATATGAAACTTACATTGGTTGGATATGGAGTTGGTTCTTGATGGTGACTGCTAAAGTGAGTTTGTGATGAAGCGCAGTTGGAAAAATATAAAAAAGTTACTTGGATAAGTGGATAATGAAATGAAGACATTGTAGTGGATGGTAGTTTATGAGTTACAGGTTTTGTTGGACAAAAGACATGTGTACGAACAAGATAGTCTCTGTTTGGGGACATCATCTCTTATCCATAAAAATGTTTTATAATCACGTCTGTCTTAAGGTCTTTATTTAAGGTCCCACTTGGGGTTGGAATCTTGATCTATTATAAGTCCTTTGATGCCTCCTGGTGGGAGCAGCGTGTTGTTGGAATCTTCTTATGTGTCTGGAGTGAGTAAAAGGGTCTTGGTGGAAGCATATTGTCTAGATTTTTTTAGTGTTTGGAAGCCTACCCAAGTGTGCCAATAAAGTTTCTATATAGAAAGTTGATTAGAACAACATATCCTGTCTAATCTCATTAGCGGGTTTGAAAGATAGAATGTAAGCAGGTTTTATCCCAACCTTTGTGGGAGTAGAGAGATTATTTTTAATAGACGCTCGGCTCAAAAGACTTTTCATCACTCGCTCTACATAGAAAATAGTACTCAATTGGTAATTCTTAATTAAGTGAAACCAAAAAGCGTATAACTCTCAAGATCACAACTTTATGGTTCATAAAGACCTAATTTTATGTTTTATAGAGAGAGTTGATTACCTAATTTTATCTTTTATAGAGAAAGTTGATTACCTAATTTTTGGTTTTATAGAAGAAGTTGATCAGAAAAAGAAGCTATATATAAGGTAGCGATGCTCTTAATATTGTAAAGTTTTGTTGAAAACATTGAGCTTGGTTCAAAAGGGAAAATATCACATCATATCAGGAGTGTTTTTTGACCGTCTTACGGGACGAGTATGTAGACGCCGAGAGCGTCTCTTATGTTGCGAACAAAGAACGCGACAAAGTGATAGCATGGAATGAGCCCGTTTATTACTGCCTTTCACCAACTATAGGACCAGTTTACTGCCTTTGCCTATAGCGAAGACGCTAACATAAAAAGAAGTTACTCCCTCTGTCCTAATTTATGTGATATACTTTCATTTTTAGTCTGTCCTAAAAAAAATGGTATGCATTCTTTTCGATCTTGTACCTTATGTAGGCTTGCAAAGCATACGCTAGACAAGCGGTACATTGAACACCAACCCAATCTCGACGTCTTCATTTGACAACAATTTAACTTTAAACTTTTATCTTTTACGCTTAACGAGATGATCTATAACCATACAAATATCTTTAATTTATTTTAGTTCACAAGATTAAAAAATCTTTTTTTATTTTTTAAATTCCGTGCTTAGTCAAACTATAATAGATAAATTGGGACGGAGGAGTACGAGTTTAGATAGCTATTAATACTTGAATGATGCGAGTGACACACAACAAAGTTTCAAATAAATCCATGAATTCTTAGTGATCGGTCATGTGAAACTTAACTTGAGGAGAAAATTTACATGTGTGAACAAAGTAAAAGAGAAATTTTATACAAATTACTCTCTAGGCAAGAGTCATAACCTAATATTAGTATTTGGAAATCTTAAAAGGTGGTATCACATATGCCCTTAATGTAACTTTTTGGGTTACTTATATCCTTGATTTAACGGAAACCAAAAAAAATATTGGAGGGCAGATTTGTGCAGTTTCGCATAGTATAGGGGCATATTTGATCCACTAAAATTTCTAAATATTATGATAAAAAAATAAAAATATGACACAAAATATCATTGCATTCCAAAATATAAAAAACATTTGCAAATACAATCCACGCATCCATCATTACATTACATCTAAATTATACAACTAAAAGATTAAATGCAACTATAACAACCTTTTAAAGATTGTTTTCACAAACAAGAGCATTATTTTCCCTTTCCAAACAATTTGTTTTACTAATGATGATATCATTTTTATTTTTCAATTTGTTGATGACTTGGATATTTTTCGTCTTCCCAGTTCCAGTATCTACACGATAATGCATGCAACAACTACTGCATAAAACATAAACATAAAAAAAAATTCATTACAGATTTCCCATACAAAAAAAATCACAAGGAAAAAGATATTACTTACATTAGACTTATGACACCTGAAAAAACGTCTCCCGCAGTGCTGAAACTATAATAACAATAATAGAGAGAATATTACATTTTAAGTATTTATACGGTCTTACATAAAATTCAATGTGATTTGGCCCTTTCGCAAATTCCACACATAACAAAAATTTAGTAAATCTGTAATGACTTGTGATTTTTTTTTTTTTTGGTGATCTGTAATGACTTACATTAGACTTGTGATTTTTTATTTTTTTTTGTGACAGATCTGTAATGATTTTTTTTTTTTAATGTTTATGTTTTGTGTGACTGTTGTTGCATGCATTATCGTGTAGATATTGAGACTGGAAAGATGAAAAATATCTAGAAAAAACTATCCAGATCATCAACAAATTAAAAAATAAAAATGATATTATCATTAGTAAAACAAATCTTTTGAAAAAGGAAAATGGTGCTCTTGTTTGTGAAAACAATCTTTAAAAGGTGGTTGTAATTGCATTTGATTTTTTAGTTGTATAATTTAGATGTAATGTAATGGTGGATGCATGGATTATAATTACAAATGTTTTTTATGTTTTGGAATGCAATGATATTTTGTGCCATATTTTTGTTTTTTGCCATAATGTTTAAGAATTTCAGTGGATCAAATATGCCCCTATGCTATGCGAAACTGCACAAATCCGCCCTCCAATATTTTTGTTGGGTTTCCGTTAAATCAAAAGCATGAATAATCTAAAAAGTAACGTTAACGGCATATGTGAGACCACCTTTTAACGACGAATATATTCGTGCAATTTTGTATAGTAGAAGGACACATTTGGATCTTTTCCGTTTGAATAATAAAAGCCACTTTTCTTTTGTTATATCTGAATCTCCATTCTCCAATAGCCACTTTTGTTATGCTATATTTGAATCCTCCAATAACACTATTCTTAATAGTACAATGGTCTTAAATTGGTTAATGCCTACCTTATCAAGTATAGTTTTAACACCGGAGCAACAGTAGACTATTGAAAAGAAATATCAAATCCAATAAATTTAGATATGGGTGTAAAGTTAAAAAATTGGCACATGCCAAGTACCAGGACTACCCTAAATTTTTGAAAAATCTTTTCAACAGAAAGATGCTGGACAACATGATGGTCCATCATTAAAGTCTCATCTTAGTACACTTTCTGTAGAATCTTTGCCATAGTTGTCATATTTGTTTGAGGCTAGGGACCACATAGCATTCTCCATTGATTCACCATTGCGAGAAAAGGACATAAATGGTCCCTTAACTATGAGAACATGTTTAAAATAGTCCCTTAACTATGCACTTAATGGTTTTAGTTCTTTAAGTTTACTATAAGTTAATAAAAATGGTCCCTCAACTATGAGGGTTGGTTAAAAATAGTCCCTTAAGTATGCACTTAACAGTTTTGGTCTTTTAAGTTCGCCAAATGTTAACACTTTTAGTCTCCGACAAAATATTCATGGAACTCTGTTTGTTAGATTTGACGAAAACTATGAAAAAATTAGCGAGAACTCACATTTGGGTGTACACATTACTAAAGAAAAGGCCAAATACCTCAGGATAAAACCGACGGACATCAGTCGGTTATAGGAAAAAACAGAGGAAAAACCTACAGACTTGATAATGTCAGAAAATAGTGTCTCGGAACACAAAGACCGACGGACTCTGTCGATTAAAACCGAGGTAGTCTATCAGCTAAGTAAAATACACCAGACCTTAGAAATAAATTAGAAATAGCAGAAACTACAAAAATTATCACTACTAAAAACAAGCGAAAAAAACGATGGACGGAAACCGATGGATAAAATTGAGGGACACTATTTTTTTTTTTTAGCTTTTATTATTTTTTTACGAAAACCAACAAATGTCCGTCGATTATTTTCAAGGAAAATGCGCAGAAACATTTTTTTTTTTTTAAAGAATCACTATGATGGAAGATTTTTTTTTTCGGGTTTTCAGTAAAAATGAGTCTAGTGTATTTTACTTAGCCGATGGAGTCCGTCGGTCTTTGTGTTCCGAGACACTATTTTCTAACATTATCAAGTCTGTAGGTTTTTCCTCTGTTTTTTCCTATAACCGACTGATGTCCGTCGGTTTTATCCTGAGGTATTTGGCCTTTTCTTTAGTAATGCGTACACCCAAATGTGAGTTCTCGCTAATTTTTTCATAGTTCTCGTCAAATTTAACAAACAGAGTTCGATGAATATTTTGTCGAAGATTAAACGTGTTAACATTTGGCGAACTTAAAGGACCAAAACTGTTAAGTGCATACTTAAGGGACTATTTTTAACCAACCCTCATAGTTGAGAGACCATTTTTGTTAACTTGTGGCAAACTTAAAGGACCAAAACCGTTAAATGCATAGTTAAGGGACCATTTATGTCCTTTTCCCAACCATTGCCATTCACTTTTCAAATTTCTTGTTGCTTTCTCTTGACATATAGAATCAAGAATAAAGTAATTTAGTACTTGTCTCAACACAACTATTAGTTGTCAATTTCTTGAATAATCCCGTTACTATAAAGAAAGCGTTGTTTACTCATATTGTCACACCGACATTAGGAGCATAGTGGAACAGAACTAGCTATAGATAGACATTTGGTAGCTTGAAGATGGACTCGTAGTTAGAAATCGGATGCTTCCTCATCAATTTTCTTTAGAATGTCTCATCTCTCTCTTCAACACTTTGAAACGAGCTAAAAAGTTTCTCTTAAAGTAGAAAAATATGAGTTAATACTAATTTCAGCTCGCTATTCAATTAGAATGAACGCCTCACTCTCTTTTCTTTCTACAATATGCCCAAAAAAAGACAAAAAGAAAGCGCAACCCATAAAAGAGTAATGACACATATTGCCATTGACCTCCTACATTACATAAGTAATGGAAGAAAAGTGCTTCCAATGGTCATATTAGGCAACTAGTTATCAGATTTGGTCTTTGCACATATCAGCTGCAATAAAAACATACCATATGATATGGTTAAAATTTGCCTTGAGTTATAAATGTCTTAGTCTCAATATATAAGTGATGAACAGGCTTTAAACATACTCCGATGACAAATAAGGCCTAGACAATTAGTCATTCTGCTATGTTGATAGTCTTCCGATCAAGTCAGAAGATTAAATTGCTATAAGATTGATATTATTGTAGACAAATACCTTTGTCAAGTTGATAAACTAATCTGCACCATTCTTTTTGAAGCATGGCATCTTAACCGCAAGCATACCTGAACCGTGGAGTGAGAGTCTTTCCACACGCAGGATTCCTGGTTTACTATGGCTGACCGTCGTCTTTGTTTGATCAATTGGTCTCATAGTCATTTTATTCAAACAAATACATAGCAAAAATGAATAGTTTTGTGTCTATTACCAGTTCTTCCTCCTCAGTTGAGATCTATCATTCAGATTGATGGGGTTGACAGCGAGTTGGCATTGAAACTATCAATTTTATTGGAATACGACTTTGAGTAACATGGGAAGCTTTGTGGTGGACCAACATATACCTTTGATGGTGTTCTTTATCATGTCTTGTAATGTTGGACCATCAACATATGTCCCTCCTTGCAATATGAATATTATATATGAAAAGCAAAGACAAGAGGTGATAGTGGCATTGATCTTCTTGTTCCATGAGGAAAAGGTCCGGAATGGCCTATTATCACGTCTAGATCGAGAGCCCGAGAGGAGCTTCTATACGAATCAGATACAGCTCTAAATCATTGGACTACACAAACAGAAATGCTAAAAAGTTCACCAACTCCTCAGACTGAATTGAAAATCTTCAATGATACCGTTTACTCTTCTCTAACTTTCTTCATCACAAGTCCGATATTTTAATAGGAATATATTTGTATCAACAACAAAATACTGCTACTGTTTTGACATATTTGGTTGGAAATCTGAACTATTACAGTGCATTTAGGCAAGGAACAGGAACAATGAATTAAAAAATATGGATAAGTACCGGTATTTCATCTTCTATCGAGAAGTAGCACATTTCCTTGGCATCAAAGAGGCTAACTTGTTTAAATTTAACCATCCATCTTAATCGAATGATCAGTAATTACCCATCGACAGGAAAAAAAGTTACAATGTAAAGGGAACTGTGAAGATAGTATCAGAATGTCAAATGAACATCACGAATTCATGAACATAATTCTACGAGGAACTATAGCACAAAAGAATTTGAAACTGCAGTTTTGATGGGGCTGCAGATTGTACATTACTGGAGGCAGGGGCGGATCTATTAAGGGTCGGGAGGGTGCCACGCCACCCGCAAGCCTCACCCGAAACCCTGTGTATATATATGTATATATACAGAAGCTATGTACAAATATTTAAAGTGGCACCCCCATTACAAAGTAACCTGCTGGTGCCAGTGGATAGAGGCTTTGATTTCTGCTCTCTGGTCGCGGGATCGAGCCCCAGCGACTGCATAAATGTTTTTATTTTTTTGAACCCTTGCTGCAGTGCTGCTCAACAGATAACAATGAGCAGTAGCAATCTTTGTTGACTTAATTTAATTTATTAATCTTTGACTTGTTTATTTCTTAAAGTTAAAAATAGAACTTTCCCTCTTCCTTCTCATTAAAAAATAAACACAAACCCTCTCTCTCTTCTCAATTCTCATCAACTAAACAAACCCTCTTCATTGCTCCAAAGTCAAAATCTCATTCGGCTGCTTCCTCCATTGACCCATTGTAAGGATCTTTTCGTCTTTCTTTCTTGATATCTTTTGAGTTTTTTTTCTTACAAAAATGCTTTTTTGTGTTAAAATTGCAATCTTGCTTGTGAGTTTTGTACATTTATGTATAAAAGTTGTCATTTTGCTTGTGGGTTTTGTACATTTACGTATAAAAGTTGTAATCTTGATTGTGGGTTTTGTACATTTATGTATAAAAGTTGTAATTTCTTGTGGGTGTGTACTGTTTTATAGAAAAGTTGTAATCTTGCTTGTGCTTTTTGTAGAGTTATGTATAAAAGTGTAATTTTGCTTGTGGGTATGTACATTTTTGTAAAGAAGTTGGCATATTGCTTTGTGTGTTTTTTGTTGGCTGCTTAAATTTGCGGTGCTTTACTTCAGTTTGTTACATAGAGCGTGATGTATTCACAAATGTAAGTAATGATGTCATCATTGATCATTTTCAGAAGATGAAACCTCGTCGAGGACAATTGTAAATGAATGATGGATATTTATGATATTAGTAATATTATTGAAAGTTTTATGCTTTTCTCTTATGTATATTGCTATAAATAAATGTTTCATCGGAAAAGACGAATAATCCGAATCAAAGTTCGAAAAGACGAATAATCCGACCCGAAGCCCAAATTGATTGAATGACGCATGGCACCCGGAAACTTCAAATCCTGGATCCGCCTCTGACTGGAGGTAGTGGTTGTACATTACAGGGCTATATCTATATAAAAGAATTATGAGCTGTTGGAATCTGACTAATGCTTTTCTCAAACATACAACAATCATAGACAAAAGAGAGGAAAAGAACCTTGGAACAGAGTTGCTACTGGGGACCAGTTGCTGCTTCTCTCTTTAATCGTAATTTCCCATTTTCGTCTCTACTGAGAAGCTTCTCAACTACTTCATTCCAGTTAGTTCTTGAATCACTGCCTTGGGCTTTGCTTGTAGATGCATCTTCGCTCTGTTTCTCAGATGCCTCCCCACTTATACTTATATCCTCCATGCATTCTTCCTCTTTCTGTGTTGAGGATTCCTCTTCATCTACGCCCACAGCGTGTGGTATATTTAAACTGACAGCTCTTTCGAGTGCATCCTTGTGTTCTTTTTCTAATGTCTTCAGCCTTTCAATTTTCTGCACTTTTGGGGGAGTAGTAGCAGTCTCAGCACTAACCTCCTTAAGTCTCTGCACAGAAGCATATCAAAATTCTTTATACATATCAAGATTCATATAGCCGACTTCGATCGATATAGAATTGAGGCATAGTTGATTCATTGATTGATATAAACACTGGAAGAAGATGACAATGACTTGGAGGCACGTGAAGACATAGTACGGCTGAGTATACACTGGTTCTGCTACTACATTCTTCAGGTTCTTAAATATTAAATATTTTAACGGAAACTAAGCTGGCAGACATTCTAGTTCCACTACATGCAGCCTAAAATGCAGATATGAAGTACCATGTATTTTTAGACTTAAACAATGAAAGGTAATGACATCGAGAGCATGGAACAGTACCAAGCCAGATCAGATAACTTCATGCAGCATTTATAGGTCGGAAAGGTAACAATGTTGTTGCAAGGACCTGTCTCTTCCGACAGAGGTAAAATCCTTTGCTCAAACTACTTCCATGCAGGTTGTATCATTTGACTACCTGTAACCGTTCTGTTGTTATTGTTTCAGAATGTTTTGTTTACTGCTTGTGGGATAAACTCTTAAAAGATCCGGTAGTGTCCAATAGCACATATATTTGGTTCTTTTCTTATGAAGACAACTCCTCTTATATCAATGACAAAATGACTAGGTTCATGCTTTTGTCTTTGGAAATATTTGGGCGATAAAGTCAAGACATCTACTCCTTACATGCTCTATCCGAAAAAGGGATCATAGACGACCAACTACAGCTTTCACTTCAAAGGACAAAGAATGTTGATGCTACTTACTGCAAATGCCTTTTCAGATTCTTTTTCTATCCAAATGATTCCATGATCAGATGTAGCATTGCATGATAAGACAATATGTTCAAATCTTCCGTCAACAGGGATAGCAGTTCTAACATCTGGAGGATACCTCCCACATCTGTCAAGCATGCAGGAAACTACACATCAGGATTACTAAAGCTTCAATGTTGTCAAAATACCATAAAGAAAAATGAAGCAAAAACTAAAAGCTACAATCATATCCAAGAAGTCGGCGAATTAAAAAGTTCTCCTTTGAAGGGGAAAATGTTTTTGCTTAATGGATAAGTTGAAATGAACCAAGAATCTATTCTTACTGCTTGAGGTTCTTATTTCTCCCACTCTAAACCAACTCATGTTGCACTTTAGGGAGAAGGACAGAAGAGGATAATAAACAAGGTTAGATTTATTAAGTTTAAACTAAAGGAAACTAAAGCAATGACGGTTAATGCTACGAGCTGATTGGTTACAACGTAAAGGAAAGGAATTGAAACAAATAGTACAAACTGCGCTTCTGCATAAAAATCCAGCATCTCTATTTATCTATTCCTTTCCTTTTCTTTAACTTTATTTAAACCATAGTGGTAAGAGGGGGTTCATCTTTTTGAGATTAAATCAACTTTGTTCTGCAGTCTTCTATTTAATAGGATATACAGATGACAACACATTTCATATGAAACTTCTTTATAGCATCTGCAATCATTCAGGGACCTAAAGGAACACAATAGCTCTATTTGTCAGGGTTAGCATATCCTAATCCATGCATTTAACAAGATACAAACAATGATGGCGAGATTGATAGTTGCATGAACACGGCTTAACAGCACATGACCTGGGCATGATCGAGTATTAAAAGTTAGATAAATAGTGAGACTGTTTCCAAAAGAAAATCCTTTTTCGATATACTTATAAGCCAGGTTGTAAAACATAAATCGAAATCTAAGACAGCAGAATATCAGAAAAGAACTAAACATCATCACAGAACTGAGGGAGCATATCATTTATTTTATTTAGAAGACATAGTTAGCAAAGCACACAATGACTACAAGCAAAGTTTTGGCGGTTCTGTGATATTCAGCAGAGGTTTTGTTATATATAATCACTAGTTTGTATCGCTCATTTGAATGTGGTTTACCTGCAAAATTTTCTTTCTACAATGTGATACATTCGGCCAGGTGCATAAAGTCTTCTTGGATCTCGTAGTTTTCTGCCCTCAGGAATGAAGGTATCTCTCAAGCATATCAAAAATATCAAGCAGGGTAAACTGTCGAAAGCATTAATGCCTGGTATAAGACATAATTATAGCAATCACTCAAAGACAACAAATCAGAGAGAATATAGAGAACTCAAGGGCGTTGTTATGTACACAAACAGTGTACGAAAATTGTACTAACCAGAAGATGGATTTAAATATATCTTCCAGTGGCGTGGCTGTTCTTGGCAGGAAATCGTCCTGAAGAAGAAAAAGTCATCATTCCATGGTTAATTCTCATGGGCAGTTGCGGAGCAAGCTAACACATAACTGACTAAAATTTTAGTCTACGAATCCAAGCAAGATAGATAGCAGCAAACAAGAAACTTCTGAAGTTTGCAAATATGATCAGAGAATAAAAGGGCAGCCCGACGCACAAAGCATCCCGTTAGCAGGGTCCAGAATATGATCAGAGAATACCAGTGGAAAAATATTCCTGCTAATGTGGGAAAATATCTTACTGAGATATCCCAACTAATTTCTCATTAAAAAAAAATACAAGATATCCCAACAAATTGCAGTGCCCAATGGCTTAAATTTTTAACTTTTAACTAATCAATAGCTGCAAGAATGAGTAAGTTGTAAGTTCATCCATGATTAACATGTATTTTGAGCATGATCTGATAAACTATTATCTGCATATGCAGCATATAAATCTAGGTAGTGTGTTTCGATTCAAATACATATACAATCTGATAGCATTCATTCTTAAAACTACGAAACTCATGTTACGCGTTCACGTCCATTGACACTCACCTGCAATATGACTGAGTGTATTACATCAGCATACTTAACAGCCAAGTTGAGTGACATACATCTTGCTGGTGCGACTGCATAACACCTAACAAGACTCCTTGGAATTCCTCCTAACCTATCTTTATGATTCACCACAATTATTGTCAGCAACGATGCCACACCAGAACCCAAAGAATGCCCTGCAAATAGGTGGTAAAATCAACCCATTTTAGCAACCTATTTTTAAACCGGCTGGGTCATGATCCATTTGTTGACTTGACCCAACGAGTTGAACTTGAAATGACCATCAAACTATTGAGTCAAAACAGGTCAAAATAGTCTAAGACAAAAGGTTAAAATGAATCCAAACATATAGAGTCAAATTTAAGATAGGAATTTATGGAAATTTTGAAGAATTTGACCTAATAATTAAAAAAAATTAGCTTACATTATCTTCACGGACCCCCCCCCCCCCCCCCCCCCCCAAAAAAAAAAAAAAAGAGAGAGAGAGAAGCGACTTTTAGTCACGTTGGATGAGTTATATTATGATCCATTATTTGATCCATTTGACATAACACTATATTAATTTGACCCATTTTAATTCACCCAAATCTCACTCAAAATCACCCTTTTGCCACGTTTACCTGAAATTATCATCTTGTAAGAACTTAATCTAATATATATATATATAAAAAAAAAAAAAAAAAAAGAGCAAAACTTATTCTAATATCTATTTCAAGATGCGAAAAAAAGGGAGTAGTTGAGTCATGTTAGGCGGGTTGATCATGACCCGTTTCTTAATCTTGATTCATTCTAACTCATCCAAATTTAACTCAACCCGCCCATTTACCTGCAAATATCATCTTGTAGCTCTTTCCATTGTCAATCCAAAGCTTCTTCAAAGTGTCAGACTCATTATTTAAAACCCAAACAGCAGATTTCAACAGCCCATGATGCACATACCCTCCATCAAACATTTGTTGTCCCAACCTATTATCCAACAAAACTTTATAATCACTCTCATTCAATAAATTCAACCCCCGAATCGCGAGCACAATCTCTTGGTGCTCGTGATCACAGTAGATCAAATACGGGGGCGCTTGACCCGATGTTTGTTCATATGTTACCCGTTTAACTACCCAATCCGGGTTTAACCTGTACCCGCCAGCTGGCGGGTACTTTGGGTTACGGAGATTTGGTTCGTACACTGCAAGAATTATACGGCAGAGACGTGGCACTGGTTCGAATTCCTCGTAGGTTGCTGAAGGCCACGTGGCACTGTCGTCATTGCCGATGTATGTGCACCGTTTCCATGCCCAACGGAGACAACCAAAGACCAGCACACATTCAACTCCACAAGAAACCGACATTAATTACTGAGATCAACAAGGGCAGCTCAATAAAATTAGTGGTCTGATACAATTATCACACAATTGAACTCTTCTTCTAAGAGAATGGTGTCTTCTGACAACTCAATAAAATTAGTGGCCTAATATGGACTCTTTTTCTCTAAGAGAATGGGTTCTGGCGGCTCAATAAAATTAGTGGCACACAATTGAACCCTTCTTCTAAGAGAATGTGTTCTGGCAGCTCAATACAATTATCACACAATTGAACACTTCTCTAAGAGGACGTGTTATTGCGGCTCAATAAAATTTGTGGCATAAAATACAATTATCACAAAATTGAACTCTTCTAATAAGAGAATGTGTTTCAAGGTCTTTTTCAAAAGGAAAGTTGGGGAAGTAGCTGGAAGTTTCACGTGGGTGCTTGTGAGAATTGACTGGAAAAGATTATTGATTAGCTTATTAGTGGGATTGACAGAGACATGAAGAAAAGTGGGAAAATTAAAGTGTATACAGAGAGGATTATTAGATTCTGGTTCCTGTCTTAAGGTCTAAGTATGCGTTTTTTCCTTTTTTGATGATTTTGTGTGAAAATTTTAAACTCTTTTTCTGCATGATTATTAGTTGTGACGAGCCGTTGGGTAAATTAAGTTTGCTAATGTATTGCCGGACACCAACTGTTTCTGGTCGAATTATTTTTTCCCGTACTTTTTACCGGCTTAAATACTGTCCTGTCGGTGAGTCGAATAATTTTTCAAAGCATTTGACTTTAGAAAAAGAAATTTTATCATTTTGTTTAGATTTATTCTAACTGTTTTAATTAGTTAGATATTAACTAAGTGAAATATTGAAAAAGGAATAGAGAATAATTTGGATAGATACTTTTATGATTTCTCTATATCCTAATTTATGTGATACTTCTCACTTATTGAGAATTAATTTGACTAAATTTTAAAGTTAAATTAGATTAGATTAACTTAATATTTTAAGATTAAAATTTATATATTTGAAAACTACATAAAATGTACTATAAGTTGTCAGTCTTCTCATATCAATTTGGTCAAAAAATATATCTTAAAATGTTAATAAAAATTTATACAATTTTAATATCAGAAAGTGAAAAGTATCACATAAATTGTGGAACAAAGAGGAGTAAATGTCATTCTTAGGAGGGGTAGAAAGATATAATGCCGGGTTACAATAAAATTAGTTAAAGTTCGAATTTATGACTTAATAATTCATGCCTACACATACTAAATTGCAAGGACTTCTAACTCATGTTGCTACGATCTTTCAAAAAATGTCCGTCATATCTGTGTTAAGACTTAAAAAAAAAATAAAAAAAAAATAACTTTTGAAGAATCCTAACTACCCTGCCTACTAGTGCAGCACTCATTAAGGGTTATTTGGTTTGTCGTGTAAAAATTAATATTTTTTTCGAAAAGTATGAAATTATGTTATCTTGCGTTTAATTAAATTTTGATTCAAGAACTATGATCAATTCCAGGATTATTTATACCACAATTGTGGTATATAACTTTTATGTAACACTTATGGTGTTATTTTTATATCACACTCGATCTGGGATAACAATTCATGATTACTAATTCCGAGATAAAATATCAAAATGGTGAAGATGTTCTTCTCCAACACTTTTCTTCCGAGGTCCTTTAAAAATCATGGTTAAAACTCGAAATAAAAGTTCATCTCAATTTATCTAGTGTCCTAACATATGTTTTTTATTATACCCCGTATATCTCATTTTAAGTCCAATAAATATAATATCCATCACTAAATATTCACTAAACAATTACATCATTAGTTAATTGTCGTATTATAACTTTTTTTTTGCCCGGATTTCCCTTCATTTGGGGTGGTCTTTAATTTTTTCCCCTTCAAATTGGTGGTCTTTAAATTTTGCCCTTCGCTTAATATCCCGAGGTTGTGGGTTCGAATCCCAGCTCAATAAAATAAAAATAAAAATCACACGGCAGATTCTACCCATGCTTTGCAAATCTGGCCATGCAAATTTTGCCTTAAGGACAAAAATTAAAGACCACCAATTTGAGGGCCAAATATTAAAGACCACCCAGCGAAGGCCAATCTGGAAAATTACCCGTATTATAACTCGCTGTAATTTTGGCCTAACTTATTCACCGGTATTTCGAATTGGTCAAATGTGAAATCCAATCATATGGCCTATCACAGGATAGGTCTAACCAAGTGAGACAAGGACACATGCTGATTTCTTGTTCGATAAATTGACTAGCTGGTCCTGCTTAATTTTGCTGAGTTGTACGTTATAAATGTGTGTGTTTCGTATTCCAAAACAACGTGAATATCGTTGTAAGCAACCACATGACTAATGTCAACGTCTACTTCTTCTATATATAAAATGAAGCTATGTGAGACATTTTTGTTGGAAATGCTCTGTGGAAATCCAGTTCTGAGGGTGTATACGGGCAAAATCAAGGACAAGATATCCTCGGTTTCCCGACAAGAAAATTATGATCGTGATGGTCTTTGCTGGATCGAACGAGTCCCAATCAGGTCCAAAGTCGGGCATTGGGTCGGAGCTAGACCGACCACACCTGGTCCTGGGTCATTGAGTTCAGTTGGAGTTAGATACCGAGATACGATGAGAAGGCGGTTAATCATGATAAGTAAGGGACCGAAATATTTGTCATCAGCCGGATATTTCGGCACCGATCTCGTTCGTCAGTTACTAAAAGATTATGTACCTTATTTAGACTTGTACTAGGGTTAGGACTCCTCTACTATATAAAGAGGCGGCCCCCTTTTACTTTTGGCAATTCTTTTTTTTTTTATTTTTTTGTTCACATGCATAAACCTAAAAAGCAATACAATTGATAGCAAATGTTCATCCATCTTTCTAAGTGTTCTATCATTGTTCATTACTCAATCACTGTAGCACGAGCTCGGTGCCCAGAGCCCGAACCAACCAAACGGTTGCTTCCCAAGGACAACCATTGCTTTACTGTGGTTTGATCATTTATACTTGCTTTCACTTCATTATTTATCGCTTAATAGTCATTCGTGTTAAATCAAACCGCATATCCTTCGCACCGCGTATAAATTTAATTGTTATCCATTTTAAGGGTTAACAGTTTGACGCCCACCATGGGGCCTAGGATGATAGTCGTGGTTTAATACGAGTTTTGATAACACTCGATATTTTACACTTATTCTTTGAAGTTTGATTTCAGGTCTACTCAACATGTCAGACTCTCACCCTGTCAATTTTCATGCTGAATCAAGCCACCACGAGGAAAACAGCAATGGGGTACCTAACAACAACGTACCCTCAGTCGATCTTAATCAGACCGGGTCATTAGTAGGTGACGTGCCAGTAGATGGGGATAATGGAGTCACATTGCAACAGCTCAGGAACCAGTTAGAAATGGCTATGGCACAATTACAGGCCTAGCAAGCGGTTATAGCACAACTGTAAAATCAAAATCGAGCGCCCAATGCTGCCCAATCTGAACAGACCGAGAAGACTTCCCCAAGGGAGGAAAGGCACGTTGCTGGAAACAACGGGAACGACCCCGGACAAAATATCGAGCTGATAAGAATGCTCGAGGAACTAACAAAACGAGTAGAGTCTGGGAAAAAGAAGATAGAGGCAAATGACAAGAAGGTGGAGAACTATAACACGAGGGTCGATCAAATTCCCAGTGCGCCCCCGATACTGAAGGACCGGACTCGAAGAAGTTCTTTCAAATGCCTTTCCCACCGAGTGTTGCACCAAATCCGATCCCAAAAAGGTTTCGCATGCCCGATATCCCAAAGTATAATAGGACCACTGACTCAAACGAGCATGTGACCGCGTACACATGTGCCATAAAAGGCAACGACCTCGCAGAGGACGAGAGAGAGTCGATGCTATTTAAGAAGTTCCGGAAAACCCTGTCGAAGGGAGCAATGATATAGTATCATAATTTACCTGAGCATTCAATTGATTCATTTGCTATTCTTGCAGATGCCTTTGTCAAAGCTCATGCTGAAGCCATTAAGGTTGAAACGAGGAAGTCGGACTTATTCAACGTCAAACAGCGGGATGAAGAAACCCTCTGTGAGTTCGTGGCTCGATTTCAAATGGAACGTATGGATCTATCACCGGTTCAAGACGATTGGGCCGTTCAAGCTTTTACTCAGGGTCTTAACCCAAGAAGCTCGATCACATCTCTGGAATTGAAGCAAAATTTGGTAGAGTATCCAACAATCGCTTGGGCCGATGTAACAACAGATATCAATCGAAGATCAGGGTTGAGGATGATAAAAATTTAAGGACTGCATCGGGATCATGACGTTCCAGTAAAGGGAACGATCGTTCGAGGTGAATGACAGATCGAGAACCGAGACCATCCCATGATAGGTATCAGCCTCATCCACCCGATCGAAGTGGCAATGGCGCAATGCTGACTTGGGCAAGAATGATAGAAGGAATGATCGTGGTCTGAATAATCGAGGATTAATGAACAAGAATGTGATTGATAGACCATCGGGTAATGAAGAAGCCCCGAGATTATCGGAGTATAACTTCTGCATCGATGTGGCGACCATAGCAGCAGTTGTCATCCGCAATAGAGAAACGAGACATCCAATGCCTATCCAGTCTGATCCGGAGAAACAAGATAAAAGCCTGATTTACAGGTACCATCATACCCATGGTCACCGAACCGAAGACTGTTGACAATTAAGGGAGGAGGTCGCCCGTCTATTTAACCTAGGTCACCTTCGAGAATTTCTAAGTGAACGGGCCAAAGCTCATTTCAAGAACGTGGATGCCAATAAGCGAGATGGACAGGAAGAGCTCCAACATGTGATCCACATGATTATTGGGGGAGTGGACATTCCACAGGGGCCAATAATGAAACGCACCAAAGTTTCCATCACTAGAGAAAAACGTACACAGAGTTATGACCCCAAGAGTCCTATCTCGTTCAGTGACGAGGACATAGGAGACATCGTTCAGCCCCACAACGATGTACTGGTAATATATGTCCTTGTTAATAAATTTAGAGTTAAATGTGTGCTGATCAATCCCGGTAGCTCGGCTAATATCATCCGATGGAGAGTCATCGAGCAGCTGGGACTACTAGACCAGATCGTACCATCAGTCCGAGTCCTTAACGGGTTCAACATGGCCTGCGAAATGACAAAGGGTGAAATCACCTTACCAATCAACATAGCTGGAACCACGCAGCAGACCAAGTTTTATGTGATAGGGGGAAACATGGGATACAATGCATTATTTGGAAAACCATGGATTCACAACATGAGAGCGGTGCCCTTAACTCTGCACCAAGCGTTAAAGTTCTCAACCCCAGAAAAAATCAAAACCATTAATGGTGAGCAACAAGCCGCAAAGGAAATGTTCGCGGTTGAGGAAGCGATTTCAGCGGCTAAGAATCTGGTATTGAAGGACGGGAAGTTGAACAAAGGGAAAGATGCCAAATAGTAATCACAGGTTCTGATCCTGGTGTCCTTGGAAGATCGGGATAGGAACGCACCAGATGAAGAAATCGACTTTGGAATCCCGAGATCCTTCGTGGTACCCGATGATTCAGATGCCACTAAATCGACGTTGAGAAACTTGAGCAAATCATACTGTTCGTTCATCTACCGGATAAGAAGGTATACCTGAGCACGGGATTAACGTCCGAGCTCAGGAAGAAATTTATTGAATTTCTTAAAAATAACTCTGATTACTTTGCCTAGTCCCATTTAGACATGACAGGTATCCCACAGGAGGTGACAACTCACAAGCTGAGTCTGAACCCAAGTTTCCCTCCAGTTAAACAAAAAAGAAGGCTACAGCCCGAGGTCAAGCATGCGTTCATCAAAGACGAGGTATCTAAACTCCTTAAAATAGGATCCATTCGGGAAGTTAAATACCCGGATTGGTTAGCTAATGTTGTAGTAGTACCTAAAAAGGGAAACAAATTTAGAATGTGCATAGACTATAAAGATTTAAATAAGGCATGCCCGAAGGATTCTTTTCCTTTGCCCAGCATCAATCGTCTGATCGACGCTACGGCAGGACACGAAGTACTGAGTTTCCTCGATGCCTACTCCGGGTATAATCAAATACAGATGGACCTGGAGGACCGAGAAAAAACTTCTTTTGTGATTAGGTTTGGCACATTGTTATAATATAATGCCTTTCAGCTCGAAAAATACCGGTGCCACCTATCAGCGGCTAGTCAACCGCATGTTTGAACACCAAATAGGAAAATCAATGGAAGTTGATGACATGGTTGTTAAGTCCCTGCGAGCAGAGGACCATTTAAAGTATTTGCAGGAAACTTTCGACATGTTAAGGAAATACAACATGAAGCTGAACCCGAAAAAATGTGCCTTCGGTGTCGGCTCGGGTAAGTTTCTTGGATTCATGATATCGAATCGAGGGATCGAGATCAATCTGGACAAGATAAAGGAAATATAAGATATCACCATTATTGAGGACATCAAAGGGGTGCAAAGATTGACCGGGAGGATAGCTGCGCTAATCCTTTTCATCTCCAGATCCTCGGATAAAAGTCATCGGTTATTCTTATTGCTGAAGAAAAAAACCGACTTCGCTTGGACCCCCGAGTGTCAGAAGGCTTTAGCAGAACTCAAGAGGTATTTATCGAGCCCCCTTTTGCTACACACACCAAAGGAAAACGAGCAGTTGTACTTGTACTTGGCGGTGTCCGAGATAATGGTAAGTGGCGTCCTGATTCGAGAAAAAGAAGGTACGCAATACCCAGTTTATTATGTGAGCAAGACCTTAGGTGATGCTGAAACCAGGTACCCACACTTAGAAAAATTAGCACTTGCTTTATTGAGTGCATCTAGGAAATTAAAACCTTACTTTTAGTGTCATCCCATATGTGTCGTAACATCATACCCCTTAAGGAATTTTATGCATAAACCCGAACTCTCAGGCCGGTTAGCAACATGGGCTATCGAGATTAACGGGTTCAATATTGAATATAAATCCCGAACTGCTATCAAATCCCAAATACTAGCGGACTTCGTGGCCGACTTTACACCGGTCATGATCCCCGAGGTCGATAAAGAATTACTCCTTATCTCGGAGACTAGTTCGGGGGTGTGGACCTTATTCACAGACGGAACTTCCAATGTGAAGGGGTCCGGATTGGGGATCATCCTTAAACCACCCACTGGTGATGTAATAAGGCAATCTATTAGATCTATTAATTTGACTAACAACGAAGCCGAGTATGAGGCTATGATTGCAGGTCTGGAACTATCTAAAGGCTTGGGAGTCGAAATCATTGAGGCCAAGTGCGATTCCCTCCTAGTGTTCAATTAAGTAGACGACACATTCGAAGTCAAGGACTACCGGATGCGGAGGTACTTAGAAAAACTACAGGTGATACTACATCGATTCAAGGAGTAGACGCTGAGCACATGCCTCGGGATCAAAATAATGAGGCCGACGCCATGGCAAACTTGGGCTCATCGGTAGAATCAGAAGGATTCAATTCTAGAGCAGTAATGCAGTTGATGAGTTCAGTCATCGAGACCAACCATGCTGAGGTAAATTCGACCAGCCTCACTTGGGATTGGAGAAACAAGTACATAGACTATCTTGAAACAGGAAAATTTTCATCCGATCCCAAAGAATCGAGGGCCTTCGAGCCAAAGTAGCTAGATTTTATTCGGTCGACGGCCAGTTGTACCGAAGGTCATTTTACGGTACCCTGGCAAGGTGTTTAGGGCCAGGAGAAACCGACTATGCTATGAGAGAAATTCAAGAGGGGACTTGTGGAAATCACTCGGGAGCCGATTCACTGGTGCACAAGTTGATCAGGGTCGGTTACTACTGGAACGAGATGGAGAAGGACACAAAAGCCTTCATCCAAAAATGCAACGAGTGTCAAAGACACGCTCCATCGATACATTAACCGAGAGAGGAAATTTATCCGATCCTTTCCCCCTGGCCATTCATGAAATGGGGAATGGACATAGTAGGGCCTTTGTGCTGGGCTCCGGGTAAGGTGCATTTTATTTTACTCATGACTGACTATTTTTCTAAATGTGTTGAAGCACAGGCATTCGAGAAAGTTAGAGAAAAGGAAGTCATCGACTTCATATATGACCACATAATCTGTCGGTTCGGGATACCCGCGAAAATTGCATGTGATAACGGGAAGTAGTTCATAGGCAGCAAAGTCAGCAAGTTCTTCGAAGAATACAAAATCAAAAAGATCTTGTCCACCCCGTATCATCCAAGTGTGAATGGTCAAGTTGAATCGACAAATAAAATTATACTACAGAACTTAAAGAAAAGGTTGACCAGGTCTAAGCACAGGTGGAAGGAGATTTTACCCGAGGTCTTATGGGTATATCGTAGATCATAAGATCGAGTACCAGGGAAACCCCGTTCTCCCTAGTCTACGAAACCGAGGCACTAATACCCGTCGAAGTCGGTGAACCAAGCTTAAGATTTCAGCATGCTATAGAGGCGTCGAACCGCGAAGCAATGACTACTAGTCTAAATCTAGTAGATGAAAAGACGAAAGCTGTCTATGTCCGGTTAGCAGCTCAAAAGCAAAGGATGCAAATATACTATAACCGAAGGGCCAATCTTAGGTATTTTCAAATTGGGAACTTGGTACTTAGGAAAGTCACACTCCACACTAAGAATCCCAATGAAGGGAAATTAGGCCTGAATTGGGAAGGACCATACAGAGTTACAGGCATTACCGGGAAAGGTTCCTATCAGCTTGAAACTGAAACTGGAAAACAACTTCCAAACAACTGGAATGTGGCGCACCTAAAACGATACTATTGCTAAGGTATGAATAACCTTTACTTTTTCTATTCTTTTGAGTTTAACCATGCAGGCATACATCGAAGTGGACATTGGAAACAGCACAATGGAAGTCGAGAAGTCATAGACTTAGGACTGAAAGCACATGCTGCACTCTTTTTCTCTTCGACCGATTTTGTCTCGAGGTGGGTTTTCCGGCAAGGTTTTTAATGAGGCAGCGCCAAACAACGTGCTAATAAAATTAAGAAGACCGGTCAAGAACCCGGGACTGGGGACTGCCCATGTCGGATCAATAGTACTCAAGCCCTCACACTTCGGACTCCAGTACTAGGGGACTATCATACCCTGGGCAAATCGATACCTATTTAAAGCCAAGGCTTGAACGATAGGATTTTTGTAAGGGCTAAACGGTCAATTGAATCGTGCCCGATTAGTTTGTTCTTGCCATGACAACTATTGTAATCTTATCTCCAGTTCTATCAATAAACGTGAAAATTTCTCAAAGTATTGTTTTGGCTGATACTATTCCTTCGCATTAATATTGCATTCTATCGGACCCCCAAGTATCCGAAATGTGCAAACTAAAGGGCTACGACCTAAATTGTTAAAGACTACGATCTAAAAACCCGAAAACGACAACCCGGCTTATCTAGTCGACTACGGTCAAAATGAGGTCAGAAGTCATTGGGATTTTGACCCCATCACACTATGCGACTCAGAGACGTCTAAGTTCGCAAACAGAAAAATAAGGTTTTTTGCATGCCACATGTTCATTAACTTGTTAGCGGTTAACAAATAACCTCGGTATCGTCTCTGAAATTCGGTACTAAGGCAATATCATGTCGATAATACTCGACACTGAGTCATTACCACTCTAAATTTTATTTTTTGCTAAGGCAATAATGCATGCTAAGACAAAAGTGTATATCGGAAAAGCACTAAACCAAGTCAATGATTATTCTAATCCTTAAGCACAGAATATAAGGAATATAATGCAATGAAAAACGGTGAATAAATTGGGCAAAAGCTTTCTTATATATATGTCAAAGGTTTACAAAGGCTCAGATAACGGCCTTGAGTTTCAAAAAGCAAAGATAAATCTAAGGCTCCTAAGCCTGATCTTCACTCGACCTCTCGGTATCATCCTCATCTAATTCGAGGTCACTATCCGACCCCTCAGGATCATACTTGGCCTTCGCCTCTGCCTCGAGCCTCTTGGCCTCTTCGATCTGGCCTGATAAGTCCACCCCGATGGTATAAATTTCTTCTAAGGTCTCTCTTCGGGATAGACACTGCATATACTCAACCCGAGTGTCGCTCATTCTCTCGGCCACGGTTATATCGGTTTGATACTGAGCCAATATCCCATCAAAACTCAAGATTTGGCCCAGCGCTGCATTGTATCTAGCCCATAGATCGATATTATCATGGCCAAGATTTCTCGCTCCGACTCGGCCAAGGCAAGTTTTGATCGAAGTTCAGTAATTAGCTTCGACCTCTTATCAGCCTTCTCTGTCATCATATGGAGCTAATCCTTAGCTGATGCCAAGTCTCCTTGAGAACGTCACGCTCGGAAGCAACACCATCCATTTTGCCCTTGAAGGCGTCGAGCTCAGGCTTAATCTCGCTGAACTCGAACCGAAGCTGGTCAATCTGGGTCACACACTCCCGGGAATGAGAAGGGGTAGCGTTAGCATCGGCTATTAACCGCTTATTATGAACTTCAAAAGCCCTTACCTTCTCAGCTAGGAGGTCATGTTCCCATCTGACATCGATGGCTTCATTCCAGGCCTTCTCCAAATCGGACTGAAGAGTGGAGGGGTTGGGTAAGATCGAGATAAACTCCAAGTTCTGCTCGTAGAGCTTCCTGAGCAATTCCATCTCTCGAGTTTGCTTCTCGAGCTGATCCTTAAGACGGTCCACCTCCCTTCTCAGTCGGTGGAAGTTTTCATGATGAAGCACGGAGGCCTGGAACAAAAAAGGGGAAATTATTAGAATAAGAAAGGAAAATAAAGTTAAGTATAAAAACAGAAGAAAAAGGCGTACCCGGTTTAAGGCCTGCTGAGCCTCGTTGAAAAGGCAGGATTCAATGGCCTCACTCATCTTCTTCCGATTCTCCAAGGTCACTAGAGGGTACAGATAACTGGCCACCCCGACCGGCCCGAATAGCAAGCTTTCGTAGATTTGGTCATTATTCTGAAAAGAACAAGGTTTGAAGGTTTGATATGAAGGTTTGAAGATCTGGGTAGATTTTTAAAGGTTTGGAGGTGAATGCATGAACGTATAAATATATGAAGGTTTGGTTATTCAAAGGCACGATGGTAAGTTTGAAGAGTGTAAGTTCTGAAAGTGAAAAATGAAAGGGAATGTTTACCTTTTATAGGGATGGGCCGAGACGGTTGCCATTCCATAACCGTCAGTTCACCCAACTAGGATATGACGCGCGGCTGATGTCAGAACGATGCGACTGATGGGATGTTTGATCTTATCAACTTATATGAAACTTACAGAGGAAGGAATTGGATCTACTTCCACTTCCCGTCGTTTCGAGCTATCTACACACATGTATACGGGTGAGATCGAAGTCAAACCTGCCCTCGATTTCCTGTCATGTTATGTAAAGATTTGGACCGGAGGTCCCATAGTCGAGATTTCAATATGGTCAAGAATAAGTATTGACATTGATTCAACCGAGAGCGGAGGTGGTTGAGTGCATCGAGTGTCGACCATGACCGATTATATCCCGAACGGACTAAGAACACCGAGATGGAATGAGAAGCAGATGAACATGGGGGTCGTTAATAAGAGGTCTTGATTTTCCCCGCGTTGCTTCAAAACTTAGAGGTCAAGGTAACCTTGAGTCCGACATAACGAAAACATAAGCGAAGGTAAAAGTTCAAACGGAGGGTAAAACCAAATGCATTCAATAAAAACTGGTAAAAGGCCAATCCACGAGTTCTACTAATTTTCTTCATGTGACGAATTTCTGATTTCCTCGGTTACATCAGTTTCGCAAAACAAAAAAGACCTAACTTATGGTCCTAAACTAGAGCAGAAGGGAATCCCAAACCGGTACAGTGAACCGAAGGTTGAGAACTTCGGCCTATACCCTAGGGTACTAATACAATATTAAGCATCAGCTAAATGATCCCGGGATGATCCTCGGGAGCAGCCGAACCAGGGTTGTTTGGTCCGGTAGGTCCTCCTCATCAAGAACGATCATCGAGGGTGGTCCATCCCGAGGTATTTCCCGTCGAGTCTCCATGGTATGACGCGTTCTAACACGAGAGCCAATCCCTGAGGGAACGGTCGAGGTGCTTGTAGAGACTCATTGACTGGACGTTCTCACCAATGTAGGCGTAGTCTTTCTTCCCCCAACGACATCCTCGGTACCCTCTTCAACAATGTTTTTTCCTTTTGAAGACCTTTTTGTCGGGAGCCTTGAAAATCGAAGAGTCGAGGTTAGAATATGAAATGAAAAAACTAAAGAATTCCACAAAAAGATTGAAAATTACCATGGTTTTTGCCTTTCCACCCTTCGGGTGCCATGCTCCACCAAGAACGGCCCACGTTACGGGAAACACCTAAAAGTGCAACTACCCATTCAAAGATAGTGATTGCAAGCTCAGGTTCAATCGGATTCGGGATAGGGTTCCACGTCTCCGGGAAGTCTACGGATAAAGAGCGGTGAAGTTAGGCCGTACAAATCATCACGAACCGATGTAGCCATCCCCGATCATAGTTATCTTCCGGATCTATGAGACCTCAAGTTCCTCAAGGAAGCAGATGAACTATCCCTTCTTGGATTACCCGGGGTACATATATATGTATCAGATGGTCGAGGGTAAAAGAAACCCCGGCTATGTTGGCTAAAATTTTGAGGCAGTACGCGAGCATCCAAATCTGTGGAGCAATTTGGCCAATACAAACGTGATATCGGTGACAGAAGTCCTCAATCACTTGAGGAATGGGAAGAGAAAAACCGATGGCAAAGGAATAGGCATAGATCATCGAATAACCAACAACGTGATGATTGATCCTTACCCTGCTTTCGACAGGACGGACATCGACATCCGCACCGAGGTTGCAATCCTTCCTAACTACGGGGATGGTAGCGTCATCGATAAAGGATTCGAATTTCTCCATAGAATCGAGGTGAGAAGATATTTTTCAGTCATTCGCATATTTGAAACCGGCAGGAAGAATGTTCGCAGCAAGGAATTCTAACTTCTCCTCAGGGCTGGTCGCCCCCATCGCTGACAAGGGCGGTGAATGTAGCAGTGACGAAGAATGGTCCGCTCTTTGGGTTAACAGGGGTAGAGAAGTCATGACCAAGACTAACGCGTAGTGTCAAGCGGAGAAAGATAGTGGTCTAAAAAACATTTAAAACTCAGAAGAGAATATAGAACTTGGCAGTGGCAAACAAAGGATTTTTGAAAAGATGAGGTTTAGGGTTTAGGTTCAAAAGTGCATGGCAAGAAAGAGGTATATGGGCCTTAGATAGTGGGGAGTACAAAAGGTTTTTGAAGGATTTAAGAGTTCTGACAAGGGGCAGATTCCCAAGATTGATTAAGCGGCTGGAATAATTATGAACTGACATCGGGCAGAGTGTAAGGATTTGATGGGAACGTCTTTTCCTAGGCGGCTAGGTACGGCCTACTCGGCTTTATCCGGATCCGTTTCCCGAAGTTAATACTTTTCTTCGAAAAATTGGGGGGGGGGGGGGGGGGGGGCACTATTTGTATACGGGCAAAACCCAGGACAAGATATCATCGGTTTCCTGATAAGAAAATTATGATTGTGATGGTCTTTGCTGGATCGGACGAGTCCCAATCAGGTCCAAAGTCGGGCATTGGGTCGGAGCCAGACCGACCACACCTGGTCCCGGGTCATTGAGTTCGGTTGGAGTTAGATAACGAGATACGATGAGAAGGTGGTTAATCATGATAAGTAAGGGACCAAAATATCTGCCATCAGCCGGATATTTCGGCACCGATCTCGCTTGTCAGTTACTAAAAGATTATGTACCTTATTTAGACTTGTACTAGGGTTAGAACTTCTCTACTATATAAAGAGGAGGCCCCCCTTTACTTTTGGCAGTTTTTTTTTTTCACACGCATAAACCTAAAAAGCAATACAATTGATAGCAAGTGTTCATCCATCTTTCTAAGTGTTCTATCGTTGTTCATTACTCAACCACTATAGCACGAGCTCGGCTCCCAGAGCCCGAGCCAACCAAACAGCCGCTTCCCAAGGCCAATCGTTGCTTTACTGTGGCTTGATCATTTATACTTGCATTTACTTCATTATTTATCGCTTAATAGTCATTCGTGTTAAATCAAACTGCATATCCTTCGCACCGCGTACAAATTTAATTGTTATCCATTTTAAGGGTAAATAGAGGGCACAGTTGATAATAGATATCATGAACGCGAGGAATATATTGATATCGAAATAATCAAGATGTCATGCGAAAGTTAATAGTTGCAAATCTTGAACAACGATAAATCAGATAACAAAAAAAAAAAAAGACATAATATTGTAGTAATATGATTTGGTCAAGTGATCTTAAATATTAATAAACTTATAGTATAAAAAAATAAAAACTATTGAGAGAATAATTTCTCCCTAAACAAGACTCTTTAATGACTACACTGTGGATGCTATTGTATTATTATATAAGCAGAAATGATCTTCTATTTATAGAAGTTCAAAACATCTCTTCCAAGAAAATGATAGATATACACGAGTCCTTTTCTACCAAGAAAACTTTTTTGAAATAAAACGTAATTATGATGTAGAGTCCAAATAAGATAGAAATTCAGGGCACATCCTAACTGGATAGGACACTAAAGTTGTTAACATAAGAAACATGGTGATTATAATGTTTAGGCTGATTTACAAAAATATCCCTTTTTAGGTCACTATTTATATTTTGTCCTATTTTTAGAAATTGGGCAAATAAAGTCCTTCGAAAATTACTCTTCCGGACAATGTTAAGCTCGGGTCTAATATATGCTCATATATTGTTCAACCTTATAAACAAAACATTAGATTGTAACGATCGCAATAATACACAAAATTTTAGACCGTGATCTAGCATTTCTCATTAGATTTTCAGTTTTCTCATAATGAATTTTTAGACAGTGGTCAAAAAGATTTGTAAGTTCAAGAGAAATTAAAACTGAAGTTATTAGTCAAAAATTTTACCCCTTCCTCTCGGCGTAAGTTTTAGGTATTACGTTATGTAGCATAAGTTGTGCAATATTATTCCAGAATTTGTTGTAGTGTTCATAAACTGAAGTTATGCTTTTCGGATATATGTTCTTTATCTTTTTTAGAGAAAAATATATGAATGAAGTCATTTTTCAAACTAAGCTCTTGCTTTTCTGATGCAGGTGATCTTGGTCACTGTAAGAGTCTATTAATTTTTTTTCACATGAAAACTCAGTTGAATTTAAAATAAAGCAAAGAGAATGCACAAAAGGAAAAAGGGAAGGGGAATATTAAATGCTCTCTCTTTTCTAATTTTCTTGCCTGTTAATCGACTTTATTTTTTGTTGTTGCTTTGTTAAACAGGCACGTCAAATGGTGAAATAAGGGAAGGGGAATATTGTTGTTACTGAACTATGGTTTAGTAGCGAAGAGCCTTGAGTGGCTTCCTCGTCTTGCTTTATTACGTGACCTTGACCTTAATATGGTTCATATTGAAACAGTCAATTGGTTACAACTAATAATTAAGTTCCCTTTCCTAGAAAAATTAGATTTAAGAGCTTGTGACCTCCCTATTCCAATCACTTAATCTAACTCATCTCTCATCGAATGTCTCTTACCATTTGCTTTCTCATCTCAATCTCACTGGGAATAAGCTTTCTTCTTCTACATTTCAATGGTTGGTCAACTTGAGTACGAGATTTACTACTATAGATCTCTCTTTTAACCGTTTAGCAGTTCCCATCCCTGAAGCTTTCGGGTATATGAAGCGTCTTGAGGTCATTAACCTTGCTGCAAATACTTTAGAAGGTGGATTGCCCAAATCTTTTGGGAATTTGAGTCACTTGAAAACCCTTAGTTTATCATTGAATAAAATGAACCGACCACTTTCTGAATTATTCCTACGTTTGTCTGGTAAAGAAGGAAAATAAACTTGAAGAGTTGAGTTTATGTGACAATCATATTAGTGGTTAACTACCTGACCTTACCAGATTTTCATCCTTAAAAAGTTTGAAGTTGCAAGAGAATCAATTGAATGTATCTTTCCTAGAGAGTTATGGGCAGACTTCCATTTGTCTAGTAATGAAATTACAGGATCTTTGCCAAACTTTCTTTGCCAACTTAACAACATTTTCAGCATTGAAAGAGTTGCATTTGAACAATAACCAATTCAAAGTGAGGTTACCTCAAAGTGTAGGACGACTTTCAAAGCTTGAGACATTGGAGGTCAATTCAATTTTTTTTGGAAGGTCCAATTACAGAATCACATCTTTCAAACCTTTCCAACTTAAAAGTGTTGGACTTGTCATATAACCCGCTCGCTTTTCAATTGGGACCTAATTGGCTTTCGCCTTTTGAATTAGATGTTATAAGACTCTCCCATTGTGAACGGAAAAGGGCCAAAATTACCCCTGAACTTTGAAAAATAGTTCATCCATACCCTTCGTTATACTTTAGGACCAATTATACCCTTACCGTTATACTTTGGGTCAAATATGCCCTTGAGTATAACGGAGTGCCACGTGTCGGTCTCTCAGTGGCCAACTTATTTCCCCTCTTATTTTTTCATCCGGATCAAACAAATACAGATCCGACCCAATTAATTTAGTACCCGATGGCTATGGAAGTTTCTCTTCATAAACTGCACTAAATGCTAACAGTAGGCATATCAATTCCACAATCCAACTCTTTAGCTCTTAACTTTGTCAACCATTCTAAAAAAAATTAAGTGCTACCGTTTGGTAGTTCGGCGAGGAAAAGCTTTATTAAATAGTGAGTGGCCCTGCACCCCATGGCTATGGAAGTTTCTCTTCAGAGTGAAGGGGTCCCATAAAAGTCTTTTCTTCCATCGGATAAATATTAGCCAACTGCCCAACTTGAATTCTAGACTTGGTGGAAGTACGGTGGAAGAGCTACCGATCAAACAGAACATTCCTCTCTGATTTTTTTATTAGCCAATGAAACCTTAATTAGCTTCAGATGTTGAATAATTTCTCATTTTGAACTTGTAGATAGTGGTTGTCAGATTTTGTGCATTGATTCTTCTACGACATGCTATACAAGTGAAGGTTCCTGTTCCCAGAAGAACTTAAGTGAAACTCAAACTGATAAGATTGGTTCGTCCAGATCTAATTTAGATTCTGCTAGCACTTCCACCAGTGATTCGTGGCAGCTTAAATTGAGGATTGAATCACTCTGAAGAGAAACTTCCATAGCCATGGGGTGCAGGGCCAATCCGTTTAGGTTTATTTGGGTATGATATGTTATTGACGGGTCGGGTATTAAATTGATTGGGTCGGATCTGTATTTGTTTGATCCGGATGAAAAAATAAGAGGAGAAATAAGTTGGCCACTGAGAGATTGACACGTGGCACTCCGTTATACTCAAGGGCACATTTGGCCCAAAGTATAACGGTAAAGGTATAATTGACCCTAAAGTATAACGAAGGGCATGAATGAACTATTTTTCAAAGTTCAGAGGTAATTTTAGCCCTTTTCCGCATTGTGAAATGGGGCATCATTTCCCACACTGGCTACGAACTTAGAAGAATTACTCAGATTTTGATATATCTTTCACTAGTATATCAGGCGTAGCACCTGACTGGTTTTGGGATCTTTCTCCTAAACTAGGATACTTCAATATTTCCAATAATCAAATAAGCAGAGAGGTACTCGATTTGTCCTCCTTTGTTGCATCAAAGAGATCTGGTTTTCCGAGGATGGATTTCAGTTCAAATACTTTCTCGGGTTTAGTGTCATTATTCCCAGCCAACTTGACATCATTACATCTTTCCAAAAACAAATTTGTCGGATCTATTTATTTCCTATGCAAAATAGCCAACCCTTGCTTCAGCTTTTTCGACCTTTCAAATAGCCTACTTTCAGGAGAACTTCCCAATTGTTTGATGGGATTTGAAGCTCTAGTCATTCTAAATTTAGCCAGCAACAATCTTTCCGGTAGAACTTCTGATTCCATTGGTTCTTTGTTGTCTATCGAATCTCTACAGCTACGGAACAATAATTTTACTGGTGATCTGCCTACCTCTTTGAAGAATTGTAGAATGTTGAAAATCTTGGACGCGGGGGAAATAAGTTAAGTGGAGAGATCCCATCATGGATTGGCTCGCACTTGACAAACTTGGTTGTCCTAAGTCTAAGAGTCAATAGGTTCAATGGAAGCAATATATATATATATATATATATATATATATATATATATATACTAGTCAATTTGACCGCGCTTCGCACGGTAGTAAAGCACGTCATTGCATGTTAAAATTGTAAAATATTACTTATGATATTTTAAAACAGGACTTTTAAAATTTGATCTTCAAATTCTAATAGAATAATATAGGTGAAACTGTTTGTTATTTTTCTTTAATAAACATGTAAAGTAAGAAGAGAATCATGGATTTTTTTTATCTCTTTAATTGATATATGCAAACAAAGAAGAAATGGCAAATTAAAAAGAACAAAACAATGATTTTTTGAATAGTTCGTTGAAAAAAACTTCTTATTGAATGAATAAGTTTCTAATATTTGACGAGGATGAATATAATAGGGGTATTCCATAAAGTCATAGCGTATTGTCGTAATCTCATTTCAAAATGACACAAAAACTTTACTTTGGGTGAGAAAGCAAAAATTGACCGAAATATGAAATATGCTGGAAATAAAATCAAACTTCATCAAACGAATTTGAACCAGTTCCTATATATAGTAAGTACATAGCAATTTCTTATATAATTAAAAATATTATTTTACGTAGAACAGATAAACTATCTTCTAACCAAGACCATCTATAGCTTCCCATTCCAAACCGAAAAAGCGCCAAGAAATGTACCTCAATAATCAAAAAGAAAAGATAAAAAAAGGCAAGTACGAAGGATAGTTCCTAAAACAAAATCATTGCTGCTACTGGGGATGGGGATGACCAACTTCAAATGCAGTCACATCTTCAACGCCTGATACATGATGATGATGATGATGATACTAGTAATAATAATCTCTTAAGAATTTTCTTGTCTTAAAAATCAGGGGCAATCTAGAGTAACCTTATCGTAGTAATGCCATCAGCCAATTATCGAACAATTTCATCAAGTATAAATGTTATCTGTCTTTGAGAGCTCATACAAATTGCTCTAGCATGTAACATTCAAAAGCTTGATCAATACTTTCCCCTTTTGGAAATAACACATTTAAGTGAAATGAAAGAAAACTGATGAATAAAGCTGAACAACTCCCACTAGACAACACTTCCTCATTTTTATTCACATGATGACATGGTTATTAACATTGTTTGTGTCTGGAAGTTTATATGTGAAGAAATTGATTCTAAGATGTAAGTTATAAAGTTGCTATATATTCGAATACACTTGATAATTTTCAGACAACTATTATGTACTGGCATTGCTACATCGCCTGAGTCTGTCTTTTGATTCAAGCAAAAAAGTCTTCATTGACATCAAGAAATGTGCTGCGTTTTCTCCCAAAAATGTCCAGACTCCTACAAGAATTCAAATATAGGTTAATGGGATATGTTGGGTCATATAAGAAGAAAAAGCAAAACTCCGCCCATGGCTTTGGTCAAGTGGTAAGAACACACCGTGGGATGTGTGTGGGTTAGCCGCATATAACATGTTCGAACCTTGGTAAACAAAAGCGTGATATTTAAGTAGAGAAGGATAAAGGGTCAAATCCATTATCCAGAAATTTTGGAACCATGCATCACTTAGCTTCAGACATTTATCGATTATCCAGGAAAAAAGAGAGGATCCTAATTAGAATGCTGAAAATATTACTGCTTGAAAAGCCTATTAGAAAAATGAATGGAGATGGAAGAAGCTAGCAACCATGAAATAAACATTGCTTTCCTCACGGGTTAGATGGAAATAAGCCCATCTATTTTCTTTAGAGCCCTTGTACCAAAAAGACGTACAAAATCAAAAATCAAGACTATGTTTAACTAAATAAGATCAGGGTGGGGGCGGGGGGGGGGGGGGGGGGAGAGGGGGCGAGGGGGCGGGGGCGGGAGAGGGGAGGGGGCGGGGAAAGGAACCTTGGACGGAAGGCAGGATGGTCTTGTGCTTTCAACTGCACTTTGCCAACAGCTAGTTGGGGCTCAGATGTAAGAGGTAACGGATAAAAAGATCAAGAAAAATTAATAATAACTATTTGATGAGCTACAACTCAAAAATAGACAATCTTATAGTAATACCTGCAATTTGTGTCCAAGAAGAAACAACAAACAATGTACCCCATAGAAACAATCAACATAAAGATGTAACAATATCAACCTTATTAAGCAGATCAATTAGCGGATTATGATGAAATTTCTTTACAATATGAAAATTGAACTCATGTAGCAGAGGCAAAACAATTCATTGTGATTATTGGAATTTCAACGATAACAATTAACGGCATAAAAGTCTATACATGTCCAGATTACCATTGGCACAGTTGTTTCCCTCTTTGTGTTTCGGAAAACTCCAAGTAGTTGTTCAGTTCCCAGAACTCCTTTTATAAAATCTTCCCCAGTTTTTCCTAACGTACCGTTTTCTTAAGGGGGCCGAGCTTTGAAGTCTTAGGTCGACACAGATTCTTCTTGCTTTGGAACCTCTGCATGATTGATTCTGGAGAAAAAAGGACAAAAATGATCCCTTAATTATAATAGTAGGTTCAAAATAGTCCCTTAACTATGCACTTAACGGTTTTAGTCCTTTAAGTTTGTTACAAGTTAACAAAAATGGTCCCTTAACTATGAGAGTAGGTTCAAAATAGTCTCTTAACTATACACTTAACGGTTTTGGTCCTTTAAGTTTGCCATAAGTTGACAAAATGGTCCCTTAGCTATGGGGGTTGGTTAAATAGGTCATGTTTCTTAAGTCACCCACAACCTTAAAGTAATTACAACAATCAATCTTTTACCTGAAAAGAAAAATAAATTAAAAATGTAATAAGAACAACTATGAGTGTTATGCTAACAACACAAGCATCTACTCGACACGTATACACACAAGAATATCAAGACCCCTTCTGAATTTTCTATTTCCATATTCCACGGTTGAATTAGTACTGATTTGCTGCAACACCTGCAACAAAAAGCTTTATAAGTCAGTAATAGTAACGTCAACAATTTAACCGTGGTATATCGACCAAATATCTTTACGAACACTCCTAATTTTATCAACTCCAATAAAATAATCAAGTTCATATTCCGATAGGACTCCAGAAAATGGTAGTACATTTCTTAGACTTCACCACCATTGCAATTTTGTGTAACATTTAGGCTGCCAAAACCATGTTGGACACCAAATGGGGAAATCTACAAGTATAGGAAGCTACAGAATTATTATGAAATAGACTACATGAGTTTTTAAAAGCGCCAAGTGTTGGTTACTGCAAACTCTAGATCATTTGCTACACATGCCAACAAATGAAAAGAATTTATAAAGGGTCATAGGGAAGACATTTGAATTTTTTCCAGCAGACATTGATTGAAAAATATTACAAGGTAGTTTGTAAATCAACAAAAAAAAAGAGGGAAAAGTGAAGGGTAAATTTAAGAACTTACCTGGAGTGGGGTACGTAGCTTTACATTAAAAAGAAGAATGAAAATCAAAAGGGGTATGTAGGGGAACATGGTTTCTCTTGGTAACGGAAGGGATGTTGCTCAAGTCAAGTTCTTAAGTAAACTCCTTTGTCCTGCATGATAACAAATCAAGGACCATAAAAATATACTTGAAAGTATAAAAGAAAAAAACGATGGAGTATTCCTGACAAATGGAATCGATAACCTGTCGGTAAAGAGTATTCTAACCCTTTATTAAATCTATTCGACTTCAATAAACCTTTTTTTGGTGGACATTGCACACGACATGATCAATTCAAAAATTTCAATCGGTCAGATAATAAATTTTGATACCAGATACATCTATATATTCTAGATGAAAGGAAGTTTAATAGAAAATTTATGAGAACAACTAACCTGAATCGTCATCGACACTACCTACATATGAAAAATAGGCATACGCTATTCAATCTATTTTGTGGTGAAGAAATGCTTACCAAGGAGAGAAAGGTGTGAAGTCCTATTGAGTCTTATTTCGTATATGTCTAACATGCCTGGGAATGGTGGTGACAACTGTTGGATGTATTCTGTTGAAGAAGATCCCTTGCCGTATCACTTTGCAGAGGCGATAAGCGTGAGAAGGAAAAGGGAGGAAGAGAGGAGCCCTAGTTAAGATGGTTAAATGCAGCGGCGGTTTTTTGTGCCCGTAAGAAAAAGAAGCGAATGTTGAAATTCACTTTAAATGAAGGCCCTCTTTTTTCTTAATTTTAAAGAGCAGGAAAGGCAAAAAATTGGCAAAATAAATAAATGGCAATGCTCCATTTTTAGAGCGTCATGTCAGCGGGCCATTATCTTACTTTTATATATATAATATAAACTAGTACTCCCTTTGTCTCAAAAAGATTATTCTTCTTTTCCTTTTAGTCTGTCCCAAAAAGATTATCCTTTTTCTATATATAGAAACAATTTTACTTTATGAGATGATTTACAGCCACACAAATATCTAAGGCTTGTTTTGGACTATACATTTCAAAAGCATTCCTTTATTTCTTAAACTTTATGCCAAGTCAAAAAAGGACAATCTTTTTGGAACGAAAGGAGTAAGTGATAGCAAATATTACTGAACAGTAATGAGGAAACCTGGAAAGGAAGAGTTAGCCAATGTAGCGGATTGGTTCGGCTTGGAGATACTTCTTATATCTGGACCAAAATGCTTGAGGAAATCTTTATAGCACTTTTCTGATTACAATGTTATTGAATGATGAAAAGTCAAACTAAAAAAGGAAGGGATAGCCCTCTATTTATAGGTAATCATAAATGGGCCTTAGTATAATGTAAAAAAACCTTTCTAAAAAGAACCCTAAAATGGATAAAGTCGATCCGTATGGTCTGACACCCATACCGTTGTTAGCGCAGATGGCGGAACGGTTTAGTGACGCGTGGCCGCTCCATAACTGATTATCTGGACCTACATCGGATATGCTCATTAGGCTCGGGTCTACCGTGTCCGGTAAAATACCTTCGATGTTGAAGCAGAGTTGAATGCGTTTGTGCCCATTCAGACCTGTCTTTTACTCCGGTCCTATCGGACACAAGTTGACCCAATTTTTACCGTATACAGATAGTCCCCACACTTTCTGGATCAGAGTTTCACCGAAGTGACGGGAAGTGGAAAAGACTCTTCCAGTGACTTCCTTAATAAGTTTATTCTTGCCTCGAAAATAAGTGGGAATCGTAACATCTCTTCACGTCACGTCCTTCTGACTTAGGCCACGTGTCTCATTCCGAATGGCTAACTTCGGTAACGGCCTCAGGGTCACGTCGCTTCAAATCACATCTCATTAAAATTCGGACACGTGTCCTTTCTCGATTGGCCGGCTTCGGTAACCGTCATGGTGATCCGTCTATATAAGGGAGTTACAGTTGCATTTTTCACTTTTCACCTTTCACTTTCATCTTTTCTTAACTCCGCTTCTTTGCTTTATCTGCTTCGTGATCTCGAAAGCTCCTTATCCTCAACCATCAAGTCTTCAAATCTTCATCCCTTTTAAACCAAACCTTCATATCTTCAATCCCAGGCCTTCATATCTTCATCCCAGCCTTTAAATCTTCATTCCAAGCCTTCATATCTTCATATTTACTTTTCATAAATTCATACTTGGTCAAAATGTCAACGAACACCGACTCTGCTTCTCAGAACATACCCTCGGTTTCTTCCTCGAATGCCAAACCTGCTTCCAAACCCAGGGGTAAAGTACCTCTTCAACCGACGGCTAAAGACATAAAACCGTCGAAGCCTAAATATAACCACGAATTTGTTGTTGAAAAAGCAGTGCAGACATCGGACTAGGGTTTCGACGTGAGACGTTACCCCTCATCAATCAAAGAAGATCACCTTCCTCGGGTTTGGGTCGAATGTGGATGGGACAAACATCCTGTACAAGTTTTTTCTCCCGATTATAAAGAAGGATTTCTATACGTTTATACGTATCCGTTTACTCTCAAGCTCGACCCCCCGATTGATCCAGTCGTTTTCGAAATGTTCCGGACGTATAATGTGTGCCTCGCCCAAATTGGCTCGAATATCTGGAGGATCGTGGCCTGCCTTCGTCTTTTGGTGAATAACGTCAATAAAGAGTTTATGTTGGCGCATTTTATTCGATTGTATAGTCCGAGGATCTTTCGCAGGGTGTGATAAAGGTCTCCAAAGGAGGCCGAAACCCAATCCTTTCCTATGTGGACGAGGACAGAGATCGAGGGTGGCTCAAGCGTTTTGTCCGGGTTAGGACCGCGGATATCATTCCAGCTGAGTATATGCCTTTTTCCGTGTTGAAAACTTGCCAGTTTGATTACAGAGTCAAATTTTGTAGAATAAAATATCAATTTATATCGAGGGATTAGAAGTAAAATAAAAAAAAATGAAATTGAGGGAATCATGAGCTGTAAGTAACTAGAAAGTAATTAGAGGGAGGAGTAGAAACTGATGCTAAGAGCTTCTAGAAGTACAACACTAAAGATAGGACAAGCAATATTTCATTATAAATCAATTCCAATACATTTTGAAACATTTTGTGACCATAAAATATGGGATATACACACGTGCCCAGGGACTAATAATAAGAAACTCATAATTAAATAATGTTCTATCAATTTATTCAATTTAATTGTGACACGATATAGAGTCAGCAAATCAAGTTTCATTCTCTGTGAAAATTGAATTTGTTCTACTTGTGTTGGTCAAAATTAGAATAGTTGTGCCAAAAGTAAAGAGAAAATACTCAAAATAATCCCCAACGTTTGACCAAAATCTCAACTACACATTTAACCTTTGCGTTGGTCTTATTAACCCCCTGAACAATTTTTTTCAGTATTAAAATGCCCCTTTTTGCTGATGTGGATAAGAGTGTGACTACACCGCTCAGTGGCGCGTTATAGCCTTTGAAAAACAGCATCTGACGTGTTTTAAAATGCCAACTGGATTGGTACATAGATGCCACATAGATAAATTTAAATTCCCCACATTTTTACACCCAACGGCTACTTCATCTTCACCCTATTTAATACCCATCTCCATTTTTTTGTCAAAAAAGCAAACAACTCCATAACTTCAACCACTCCAATCGTTACAGCTCCAAAAATCAACACCTTAATTGCTCCAATTGTTGGAAAGAGATTCATTAATTAGGGTTTATTTCTCATTTATTTCTCTTTAAATTGGTTCATGTGAAATTTATAGTTTTAAATTTCTTGAGTAATTCTTGCTCATATTTAGTCATTTTTCATTTCTTAGGGTTTGTTATGGAAAAAATTGACCTTGATCGATTGTGTACGTGATAATATGTTGACAAAGATTGGGGTTGAAAATGGTGCTGATCGTGATATTTGGGTTAGGGGTTAGGTTTTGTGAATATGAGAATTGGGGGTGATTTAATTTAGGTAATGGGTGGGTTACGGGTCGGGTTAATAAAAAATGGAGGGAAATTAAAGATGTGACACGTGGGTCAGGCGCATGTGGACAAGTGCCTGTTAATAATTGAGAGTTGGCATATTGGACTGCCACATCAGCAAAAAAGAGGCATTTTAATACTGAAAAAAAAATTGTCCAGAAGGGCAATAGGACCAACGCAAAGGTTAGGTGTGTAGTTGGGATTTTGGTTAAACGTTGGGGGTATGAGTATTTTCTCCAAAAGTAAATTAAGACGTGTTGAAATTTGAATCAACAAAACATGTCCTAATGATATACAAGTAATGATCAGGAAAGACCAGTTTAGATGGAAGAAGAGATGGCCAGCTTCAGAATTTTAAGTAAAAATATTGTCCTGCTAATTATAGAATTTATATAAAAAAAAAAAAAAATCTCTCTTTGTAGTATGTTCTTTTTCTATTGTGTTGTTGACAATAATACTTGCGACATGAATTACTTTGACCCCTGTTCCAGTAATAATGTTTAAAGACCAAGGAACTTTTTGTAGTTTTTTAATAAGAATTGAAAGTCTGAAACTGACCCTACACCGAACCTTAGAAATATAGAATTGATTTACATAGTCACTCATTTCCTTTGACTAATACTTGAAAATCTATTTTACTTTATTTTTTTTTGTTTGAAAGCTGGTCAGCCATGGAACTGTAGTAGTATTTTGTGAACTTATTCTTCGATTTCTGCTTTTTGCTTTGCTTCATGAATCTACTGTAGCATAAATAGTGCAGAAAGTATGAAAGGATATACTTGCTCCCTAAACGACATTGTGAACTAAAGTTTTATTAAAACTCACAGTGATTAGGGGTGTTCGATACGGAGGATAATGTATCCTTGGAAAATAAGTGAATTTCTTACTTATTTTCTCATGTTCGGTTGGTTGGTAGAAAATATTTTTACGAAAATACCCACTCAAGCTCCACCACCCCATACCACACAAACTCCCACACCCACCGAAGCACCCAACCTCCATCACCCACCCCACCCACCCCCCAACCAAATCCCACCCCCACCCAATCACCACCCTCGAATGCACTTCATCTTCACTCACCCCTACCCCACACCACCACCCACCCACACAACACCAACGCTCCATCCAACCCTCCCACCCCCTTCCAAATTTTCTATTTCATATATTTTATTTTACTTTTATAATTTTTTTAATAAAAAATGAAAAAATAATTCTTACCCACCACCACGCATCCCGCAACTACAACCCACCCCCACACCAAATTTAACCACGCAAACTTTCTATTTTCATAATTTTTTTTATAAAAGTAATATTAAATATGAAGTAGAAAATTCGATAGGGGTGGGTGTAGAAAATCAAAAAAGAAAACTTTTCAAAACATTTTTTTAAAACTAAATTAATTTTCTTGGAGGGGGTGGTGGGGGTGGGGGTGGATGTCGTAGAAAACTTTCAAAACTTTTTTAGAAAAAAAAATTATTTTTTTTGGAGGGGGTGGTGGGGGCCGGACATGGTGTAAAAAACCAAGAAAAAAAAAAGCTAAAACTATTTTTTAACAAAAAAAAAATAAAAAAAATTGGAGGGGGGCGAGGGGATGCGGTGGTGTAGAAAATTCAAAAAAAAAAAAAAAGCTTTTAATATATATATATTTTTTTAGGAGGGTTGGAGGTGGGGTGGTGGAGGGGGTCGTGGGATTGGTTGGAGTTTGGTGGTTGAGGGGTGAGTTGGGTGGTGGTAGGGTGGTTGGTGAAATGTCATTTGTAGATTTATTTTTCAAACTTTGATTAGGGAAGTCATTTTCCCCATTTTTAAGGAATTTATTTTCCTAAATAAAATATTTTTCAAACATTTTGACCAAACGAACATGAGAAAATTGAAAAACATTTTTCAGAAAATGTTTTCCTCCCTACCGAACGCACCCCAATAGTAAATTAGATTTGAAACTAAATACTGTATATCATCATTGGTGACTCGATTACACGGGAATATAGTTATGTAATATAAGAAACTAGACTAGTAAACATAGCAGATGCTTATGACACTAATAATTCAAAGGGCTGTGGAGAGGCTCAAAATAGCTATAAAAAAAAATAAAAAAAATAAAAAAATAAAAAAAACCACCTAACATATGCTTATGACAAACTGTGGACGATTAATCCTCCAGATGTCTGTCATATCGTTTGCTAGCTCCAGAGCATCTTCAATTTGCGTAGAGACAACAATGTTGACACAAAGATCCAATTCGCGACATTTGTCAACAGTTGAAAGTAAGCATCTCTACATGATTGCTTGAGGATTAAAGTGAATATCACTCCCCAAAATCCAAGTATGAATCCACTCGCCACAGATACATAAAATCCAATAGAAAAAATCTCGTCATGTTCATCAAGATTGTTGATTCTGCTATGATCACCAGAAGGGCTTTGAGTATCCGTATCTCCAGGACATTCTGCGAGTGGCAGGCCACAGAGTTCATTATTTCCTGCATATGATGAGGGATCAAAACTCTGCAACTGAGTGCTTGAAGGAATTTTCCCTGACAAGTTGTTACTCGACAAGTTTAAGACGCTCAGGAAAGTTAGTTGAGCAAGACTTGTGGGAATTCGGCCCGTGAGCTGATTTTCAGATAGATCAAGGGATTCTAAATTTTCCATCTTTCCAATTCCTTCTATGATATTGCCTGTTAAATTATTTCTTGAGAGGTTTAATGAAAGTAGACCACCCAATTGTGCGATTTCTTCAGGAACTCTTCCAACTAAATCGTTACTAGAAAAATCAATTATCTTCAACAACCCAAGTGTCTTATTGTACACAAACTCACTGCTTTTCCATTGAACTAATGCATCCCCCATGTAATCTTCAGCAGAATAGTAATAGCCTTGTCCATTCACTCCACCCGCATTAATAATAATGCTCGGGTTTAAACTATCCTCATGAAGTAAAGATGTGAAGTTGTTGAGACATTGTGGGATTTCTCCTGATAAGATGTTCCGAGAAAGATCCAAAATGTGGACTTGATTCAGACGACACAAATTTGGAGGTATCTTTCCATTGAACTTGTTGACTCTCAAACTTAAGACAACCAAGAATGTTAATTCTGAGCCAATCCATGATGGAATTTCTCCACTTAACTTATTCCCCCCCACGTCTAAGATTTTCAACATAGAACAGTTCATCAAAGAGGTAGGCAGATGGCCAGTAAAATTGTTGTTCCGCAATTGTAGAGATTGGATATTGTGCAAAGCACCAACAGAACTGGGAATTTTACCATGTAGGTTGTTGTTAGCTAGATTAAGAGTGGCTAGTTCTTCAAATTCCATCAAACAATCGGGAAGTTCGCCTGAAAGTAGGTTATTTGAGAAGTCAACGATGTGGAAGAAAGGGTTGGCTATTTTACACAGGAAAGAAATTGATCCAACAAACTTGTTTTTGGAAAGGTTCAATGTGTCCAAGTTGGAAGGGAATGATGGCACTAAACCTGATAAGTTATTTGAACTAAAATCCATCGTTGGAAAATTAGATTCCTTTGATGCTACAAACTTGGAATACAAATCAGGGATCTCTCCGCTTATTTTGTTGTTGGAAATGTTGAAGTAGCTTATTTCTGGAGAAAGATCCCAAAACCAGTTAGGAGCTACACCTGATATACCAACGAAAGAGATATCAAGATGGGAGTAAGTCTTCTGAGTTCGTAGCCATTGTGGGAAATGATGCCCCATTTCACAACGGGAGAGTGATATGATATCTAACTCAAAAGGAGGAATCCAATTAGGTCCCAACTGAAAAGAGAACGAGTTATATGATAATTCCAACTCTTTTAAGTTAGAAAGGTTTGAAAGATGTGATTCTGTGATTGAACCTTCTAAGAAATTTGAATTGACACTCAAACTCTCTAGCTTTGAAAGTTGTCCGACACTTTGGGGTAATATACCTTTGAATTGATTATTGTTCAAACGCAACTCTCTCAATGCTGAAAATGTTTTCAAGTTTGGCAAAGGTCCTGAAATTTGATTCCAAGATAACTCGAGAATCTGCAAATGGGTAAGGTTCCCAAGAGTATGAGGAATTTCACCTGAGAAGTTAGCATGCTTAAGATTAAGGTATTCCAGTCTTGGAAAAGAACCAATGAAATCCGGTATTCGACTTCCACCAAAATCATTATAACTAAGGTCCAAGTGCTTCAAATGTTGCAGTTCAAGCAATGAAGGAGTAATACTACCTCTCAAGTTTGAATCACTAGAGAAGTCTGGATAACCATTACCGTACCATAAAGGTGGTTGAATAATAAGAACTACAACATGACCTGTTATATTGCTACACTTCACACCCTCCCAACTGCAACATTCTTTTTTCTCATCTTCTATCCCCCATGATGAGAGGATACCGGAGTTATCTATGAGACCTTGCTTAAACTTGAGAAGAGCTTGCCTCTCCCTCTCCATGCACAAACTTGAACGAGCATTCCCTACTGAACTTGTTCCAAAAACAAGTCCTATGAACAGCGAAAATGAGATATTGAGAAGTAGAAAGCTCTCAATTTTCATCTTTTTGTGGAAAGTCAATCAAGTTTCTGAAGATATATATAGAAAATAAAGAAGCAGTATACTTATAAGTAGTAATTTAAGATTGCTTTAAATATCGTTTCCTCAGCGATAACCAATATATAGCCCATGGTGTCTTAGGAAACACATGCACGGTTAGACTTGGTCTTGGTACACAATTTCAAGGAAAACCCATAGTAGTTGAGCAGTCAGTGTAGTAATAATGAGACATCGAGACCATTTTGGTCTTAACATATAAAGATGATACATAATTCTAATTCAATGATTCGTCTTACTATTTTTATTTTTTGAATTCTCGTTAGCAAAAGAGTCTTTAGACCAAACTGGAAGTAATACTGATTACGACGACATCTTTCCTTCTTGAAGAATTGCTAGTTTGATACTTTGATTGTATCGTAAAATAGTACTATAAAGTTAATCCAAGAGATTAAAAAATAACAAAAATGGAACAATCGTCTTTGAGATGTTATAATAATCTTTATAATTACACAATTTTATATGGTTTCATAAGTTGAGTTAGAAACTTATAAGGTGAGCGAATTCTAAGATACAAATAAAAAGCTCTGGTTACTGAGGGGTGATTTTAGTGACGGGACTACAATTCATGTAATCACTAGTGTTTTACTAGTATATATTCCTTGTGTGTAAATTGTGGGGTCCAGCCCCATAAATTGAGGAAGAAAACATCTCCCTTATTTTAAGGAAGAAAACATCTCCCTTGCTTTGAGGAAGAACATATTCTTTGTATTTGACAAATTGTCAAGTGCTTGCTTAAGTCACTAATGACATCAATAGGTTCATTTCATCCCTATAAATAGGGAAGCTTTCTCTCATTTGTAGACACACCAAAATCTCAGACAATACATCTGAGTGAGAGCAAAGTGAGGTATTCCATAGACTGTAAGAAAATAGTTTGTGAAGAAAAATAGAGTGTGAGGGATATTGTAGTGAGGTGAGAAAAATCAAAAGAGTGTTTTTCTTTTTGAGTGTGTAGTGGTCTTTGGAGTATTTATACTCGTGACTACACAGTGTAAAATTCCTTGCTATAGTGATATCAGCTGCTCCTCTTGGCCGTGGTTTTTCCCTTATTCAGAAGGGTTTCCACGTAAAATCTTGGTGACATTATTGCTGCATTTTATTCTTGCTGATTTAACCATAAGTTAGTGTTCCGCGTTTATCACTAATACCGTGAATATTATTCTTGCGGGTCTATTTTATTCCCAACAAGTGGTATCAGAGCCAAGGTTCTGTCTGAGTATGCTCTGTGGTTGCAGCACAGTCTGAACTTCCACATCAGAAAAGAATTACTTTGGTCTTCGAATAAAATAGTATCTGTATTTGTGATAAACGATGGAAGCCAACACTAGTAGAATGATTACTTTGAGTGGCGTAAATTATGCCATTTGGAAGGGCAAAATGGAAGATTTGCTCTATGTCAAGAATTTTCATCAACCTGTCTTTGCCAATAAAAAGCCTGATAATAAATCAGATGAAGAGTGGAATTTGTTGCATCGGCAGGTTTGCGGCTTTATTAGACAGTGGGTTGACGATAATGTGTTGAACCACATTTCTGGAGAGACACATGCTCGGACCCTATGGGAGCATCTTGAAAGTTTGTATGCTCGGAAAACTGGTAACAACAAGATGTTTTTGATAAAGAAAATGTTGGGCTTAAAATACCACGATGGTTCCGCAATGACAGATCATCTGAATATTTTTTAGGGGATCATGAACCAGTTATCTGCTATGGGCATTAATTTTGATGAAGAAATTCAAGGCTTGTTTCTACTTGGTTCCCGACCAGATTCTTGGGAAATTATTAGAACTTCATTATCAAATTCTGCTCCGGATGGTGTGATCTCTGTGGATCTTGCAAAGAGCAGTCTTTTAAATGAAGAGATGAGAAGAAAATCTCAAGGTTCCTCCTCATCAGATGTCTTGGTGACTGACATTAGGGGGAGAGGCAAGAATCGTGGTTCTCAAAATAGAGAACATCATAGAAGCAAATCCAGAAGCAGACTTGTTACACCTCTCATTTTTATACGTTGAGTTTCGCCGAACGCTAATTGTCTCGGCCTTGGGAAGTAGGATAAATTTTTCGAGGTCATGGGGGTAGACATGTTCATCTTGGGTATATAATGGAGAAAAACCATGTTTAGTAAGCTTCGGGAAGGTTTAAGACTCGTCGGATCATTGGAGTTAAGTTTCGGAGGGAGTTTGGCAAAATATCACATTCTGGCGCACTTTGCGGCTCAACATGTGTCCAGCAAACACGACATGCGGCCACGCAGTTGCGCAACAAAGTGTGCCAGTGAAATGTTGAGGTTTGGCATGGTTTGCGACACAATATGCGTCCAGCAAACACGACATGCGGCCACGCAGTTGCGCCGCAAAGTGTGCCAGTGAAATTTGGTCAGCTGGCAAGCTTTACGACACAACATGCGGCTCACAGTGCATGCTTTGCGTCTAGCAAAGCGTGTCGCATGTTGTGTCGGTCCAGAATTTTCTGGACCTTTATAAATAGACCCAATTTCAACCCAATTCATTATTTTACCATTTTGTGAACATATAAACCTCTAGAATCCTCTCCACTCTTCACCCACAAGAAAATTAAGGGAAATACATGATCAACTTCAAATCCATGAAAACAAGTGTGTGAAACCTAGCCAAAGTTCACCCACACCAAGAAAACTCTAGAGAAGTGAAATAAGGTTTTGGTGCTAGGAGAGTATCTTCGTTCAAGGCTTGTTCATCCGTCATCCAAGGTGAGTTTTATGATTATTCTTGGGTGTTTAGGATGTTGAAAGTTGATAACACTTGAATTGTAGAAAGGTATAGAAATTGGGTCATAAATGTGGGAATAGTACCATTGTTGAGTAATAGTTTGGAATGAATCATGAATGTAGATATGTTGTGATTGTAAGCAGATTATGAATGACATTAGAAGTAGAATAAATATTATATGTGAGAAAATGCGATAATGAACTATGATCATGAATATAGAGAAAGACGAGGTGAATTGCGAAATGCGGAGATGATAAACGTTGCCAATTATATTGTGAATGTTGTTGTGAGCGTTTGGGAGTTGATATAGAATGTGGGCAAAGTAGTAGGAACAAACGAAATGCTGCCCAATTTTCTCTAGCGTTAGTAAGCCCGTTCTTATAATTGTTAGCTAATGTCGATACGAATTCTCTTGAAGGTAGAACGTGAGCATTAAGGGAGAACAAACACGCGATAGAGTAGCTAAACGAAAAAGGTATGTAAGGCTATCCCTTTTTCTTCAAAGGCATGACTCTTGTTTCATAATTTCTTCCCTATACTTCTGTGATCTTCTTACATCCCCAAAGATGAAAGTGGAAGAACTTCAAGAACTCCTTACGAGATATGCTCCACAACGATAAGGTTGGCAATGATGGTTTCATAATGCAGACCTTTTTATGCCTATGATTTCAGTGATATTATTCTTCCTTGTTGTCTCGCCTCATAATATTAGTTCCTTCAAGGTGAGACGTAGCGATGAGGATGATGCCATAATGTAATCAGAGGTTCACGACCTTACGTCACTCCGATAAGGTGCACTTTTGTTTGGGCTCTCATGCATACTACGTATATTATATGTGTATATGGTATGTATATGTATATAGGGGACATGGGGAAAAGGTGAGGCGCTATAGACGCATAGCCACCTGATCAGTTGGCATCAAAGCCGGTGGTGGGGCAAACCTCAGCAAGAACGCTGAGTCCCAAAGGGAGGTGAGTGTAAGGCTTGCCTTAGGCGAATCCCACATTGGTTTAGGCGAATCCCACATTGGTTTAGACAAATCCCACATCGGTTAATATCATCCCGGACGCGGGATATATGGGTGATAGATCGGGCTGCACGTTCCGCAGCAATATATGATATGATGATATTTTTATGAGTATGCATGAATGACTTCGCCTTAAGAGGCAATCAGTCACCAGTTATCTTCTTACCTTTATTTTATCTTTCTGTTCCTTGTTATTTTATGATGCATGCCTTACATACTCAGTACATTGCTCGTACTGACGTCCCTTTTCTTCTTGGACGCTGTGTTCATGCCCACAGGTAGACAGGGAGACGATCCAGCTTCCTAGGAGCCACACCAGCTTTTACAGGAGCACTTCCATATTCCGGAGGTGCAGTTCTAATATACTCTTTTGTGTACATATTTGGATATGGCAGGTCCTGTCCCGTCCTCATGACTTCAGTGTCTTAGCTAGAGGCTCGTAGATACTCATGTGTGGGTAGTGGATGTTGTGTGACCCTCATTTCACATTTTGTATATTATTCTTTTGCCGCCGCGAGGGCCTATGTATGTATATATATATATATATATACATGTGTATACGTACCTGTTTTATGGAGTTTATATGCACACGGTTGAGACGATAGTAGGATGATGCGTGGTGCTCGGTAGTCAGCTCCGGGTACCCGTCATGGCCCACTAGGCGAGTTGTGACAAGACTTAAAGATATTGAGTGCTATCATTGCGGGAAAAAAGGGCACACAAAGAAGTTCTGCCGGATTTTGAAAAAGGAGAATAAAGGTAAGGAGGAAAAGAAAGAAGATGGAAATCATGTTGCCGCTGTCACTACAGAAGATCTTGTTACTGTCCTTGATGCGGATCTGATAAATATTGCTTGTGATGAGTCAAGCTGGGTTGTGGACAGTGGTGCCGCATCTCATGTGACATCAAGGAAGGAATTTTTCTCATCCTATACTCCGGGTGACTTTGAAACTTTGAGTATGGGTAATGAGACTATATCTAGGGTGGCTGGTGTTGGAACGATTTGTTTGGAAACTAGTATTGGAACCAAACTAGTTTTAAACAATGTAAAGCATGAACATGATGTTCGTTTGCACTTGATCTCTGTTAGTGTTTTGGATGATGAGGGATATGTCAGTACCAATGGTGCTGGAAAATGGAAGCTTACTAAAGGTTCCATAATTGTAGCTCATGGCAAAAAGCGTCGTGGTCTATACTGGATTACGGCCTCTACCTGTGTTAATATGGTAAATGCAGTTGAGAGCAATATCTTTTCAACATTATGGCATAAGAGGCTTAGCCACATTAGCGAGAAAGGACTAAATGTTTTAGCCAAAAAGAAATTGTTGTCAAATTTCAAAAATGCTAAATTAGAAAAGTGTGAGCACTGCTTGGCTGGAAAACAAAATAGAGTTTCTTTCAAGTCTCATCTTCTTTCAAGAAAGACAGAGTTGCTTGAGTTAGTGCATTCAGATTTATGTGGTCCAATGAAGACAAGGACCTTGGGTGGTGCACTTTATTTTGTTACTTTTATTGATGATTGCTCAATAAAACTTTGGGTCTACGTCTTGAATACTAAAGACCAAGTGTTGGGTGTCTTTAAGCAGTTTCAGGCTTCAGTTGAAAGAGAAACTGGAAAGAAGTTGAAGTGTATTCGTACTGATAACGGTGGTGAATATTGTGGACCGTTTGACGAATACTTCAAGCAACAGGGTATCAGACACCAGAAGACTCCTCCTAAGACTCCTCAGCTTAACGGTTTAGCAGAGAGGATGAACAGGACCTTGATGGAAAGAGTCAGATGTTTTCTTTCTAAAGCAAAGTTGCCAAATTCCTTTTGGGGTGAGGCTTTGTTGACCGCCGCACATGTTATTAATCTATCCCCTGCGATTGCTTTGCAAAGTGATATTCCAAACAGAGTTTGGTATGGCAAGGATGTTTTCTATGACCACTTGAAAGTGTTTGGTTGCTAAGCTTTTGTACATGTGCCTAAAAATGAGAGGTCAAAATTAACTGCCAAGACAAGGCAGTGCATCTTCATTGGTTATGGCCTTGATGAGTTTGGTTACAGGCTAAATGATCCAATTGAGAAGAAGGTCGTGATGTTATCTTCGTGGAGGATCAAACCATTGATGATATTAACAAAGAGGAGAAAATAAAATCTTCAAGTTCTGAAGGTTTAGTTAATCTTGATCAAGTCCCTCATACAAATGTTGATGACGTTGGTGGGCTCGATGACGATGGTGATGCCCAGAATCATGTTCCAGATCAGCATGTTGATGATGACAACGCTGCTGTTAGTGATGAGGTAGATGCTCCTACTCATGGAGTCGTGGATAAGTCAGATATTCCACTTAGAAGGTCTACTAGACAGCATGTTCCTTCTTCCCATTATTCACCTAATGAGTATGTATTACTCATTGATGGGGGAGAACCTGAATGTTATGAGGAGGCCATGAAAGATGAGCACAAGGATCAATGGATTGAAGCCATGCAAGATGAGATGAAATCTCTATATGAGAACCATACTTATGAGTTGGTGAAATTGCCTAAGGGCATGAGAGCTTTGAAGAACAAGTGGGTGTTCAAAGTTAAAACCGAAGAACACAGCTTGAAGCCCAGATACAAAGCTAGATTGGTTGTCAAGGGATTTCGTCAAAGGAAAGGTATTGACTTTGACGAAATATTTTCTCCTGTCGTGAAAATGTCCTCCATTCGGACAGTTCTTGGTTTGACTGCTAGTCTTGATTTGGAGATTGAGCAGATGGATGTGAAGACTACTTTTCTTCACGGTGACTTAGAAGAAGAGATTTATATGGAACAACCTGAGGGCTTCAAGGCAAAAGGTAAAGAAAATCTTGTATGCTAACTTAAGAAGAGTCTATATGGATTGAAGCAAGCTCCCAGACAGTGGTACAAGAAGTTTGAGTCTGTTATGGGAGAGCAAGGCTACAAGAAGACTTCTTCAGATCTATGTGTGTTTGTACAAAGATTTTCTGATGATGACTTTATCATCCTCCTGCTATATGTGGATGATATGTTGATTGTAGACAAGAATGCTTCCAAGATTGATGAGTTGAAGAAACAGTCGAGTAAGTCTTTTGCAATGAAAGACTTGGGTCATGCTAAGCAGATTTTGGGCATGAGAATTACTCGTTCAAGAGATGCAAGGAAGTTTTATTTGTCACATGAAAGGTGTTATACCCCATTTTAACCGGGTTGAAATTAGAGTACAACATATTGGAGATTCCTAAATTGCTTTGTTTTAAGGAGTCGCCACCTAATTGATTTTAAGATGAATTAGGGCACCTAATGATTAACTAAGGTAAAGCTGGCTAAACCTCTGTTAATAGTCTGCTTAATCAATGTGATTCTAGGTAAGGGTTCTATATTATCCTAAAGGGAAGGGGTTAGGCATCCTTTAGAATCCGTTAACTACGGTTATCCAGCCAAACTTAGGTTAATTAATTAAGGCTAAAGATGCAAATGTAGGGTTTAAATTTTAGGGAAAACGGCTAAGAAATATTGCTGAGATTTTAAAGGAAAATGTAATAATGTCGTTTAAAAAATAAGATTTACAGAAAATAATGACTTGCATAAAAGATGACTTTAAACGCTATTTAAAATAAGACTTATAAATGTTGTTAAGACTTTAAATGAAAATATATGATAGTGCTACATAAATAAGGCTTGTGATAACTTGTATAAAAAAAAGGGAGGCTTAAAAATGTTATTTAAAATAAAGCTTATAAGTGTTGCTAATGCTTCAAATGAAAGTATAATAATGCTATTCAAAATAAGACTTACAAAATATGATAATTTGCATGTAAGCAGAAGAAGATGCGGGTTTGTGCAGTGTTTTGCTAAATATTTGAAACAAACTAAACGATGATATATTAATTGATTTTGCGTTTTAGAAGTACAAACAAGATTCTGTTTTATTAACTACATTTGGCTAAAAGTATGCATAATTTGGATAAACCTTAAAAGATGTCTACAAAATATTCTTTAGTTCCTCTTTGCGTGTTAGTGGCGTTTTAAAATTCCCAAGGTAACAAGAATAAAATATGATTCCTTTAACTCAAATATGAATTTACGCTATTGAGAATTAATTATTCTAAAGGTAAATATTATAGGTACTATAAATACTTTAATATAAAAAGAAGAAAAATGAAACTTATGGAACTAATTATTAGTGTTCCTTAAATTAACTACCCATTATTAAAAACTAAACCCCACTAAATTCTCCTATAATTCATCTAAGCTAAGAGACAAATAAAATAAAGTGTTAGTCAAAACAACATAAGTTAAATGCAATAAATACAAAAATAAAATAAAAATAAAAGCCCAAGAAATGTAAATAAATGGGCTCAGCCCCATTTAAAGCTGCTTCTGTCTGTTTTGCTGCTGTTGGGCCTCGGCCCAGCAGAAATTTTATAAACTGCTGCGGATGGGCTGGACGCGGAGGAGATTTCGTTGGGCTTTTAGCCCAACACCGAATGTGGAAGAAGATGAGTCCGAGGGACTCGTATGCGATGGTCATGCATAAAAAAAGAAAGGAAAAGGATTAGTATACGAAGATATACAAAAAAAACACGTCACAAAAACAAGAAGAGAGGAAAACAGGCAGTCAAAACAAAATAAGCCATCACATAAATAATAAACAAGAGTAGAACCTTGACATGCCAATCTAATAGAGCAATCTAAACAAACAAGTGATTTATATATATATATATATATATATATATATATATATATATATTAAATATGCATACATGTAATTTATAAACAAAATGGCAGATGGTGCACACATATACATTATTGGGCCTTTGCAGCCCAGCAAGGAAATAAAATAAAGCAAACAACATTTGAGTCCGTTTCCATTTGTGAACAAACCGTGATATAATGATTGCTAAAGATGAGTTTTAAATTGAAATCATCTCAGCTATGCAGAGCCAGAGTCTACAACTATTTAAGTTAATCATTTTAAATATTGAACAGTTTACAAACCAACTTGTCATATATGGAAAACAACAGAACCATGGAGCATGTGAATATGTATTTGGTGAAAAAAATTTAGAAGGAGAGCCTTCTAGTTTAGGCAAAACTTCCAGCCCCTAATTTAAGGAAACAATACTTTGAATGGAGATAAAAAGCTGAAGAGATCACACTAATCATCATTCTGTTTCCTAGGTTTAGTTTCCAGAATAGGAATATAGAATAAAGTCAAAGACAAGCTTCCACAACTAACAAGGAAACTAGGTAAAATACCGATGAACATCAATTCGGATAAAACTCTCTCTTTTCATAAAAGCTCTGACAACATAGCAGTTCATATTTAGGACTGACCATTTTTATATGAAGGCATTCTGTAAAGACATTCGCATCCAAAATGGGCACATTCAACAATTACAAAGAAGGAATGCCGAGTTCAAATACAGAGGTCCAACTTATTTTACCATTTCTATTATAGTTCACGCATATACACATTCTCAAGTTAACAAACTCCATATCTAAGCTCAAAACAGTTTACCATACTGACACATAACCAAATTCAAACATCTTCACCTGAATATTCGTAGTAAACACTCTAAAAGCTATCCAACCAAATCTAGATGACATTTCGTTTCGACCGTAGGGGGACTGATTCATCATACCTTATTTGATACAGTTCACATATACACACCCTGTTTTTTTTTTAGTTAACAGTTTCCATTTCTTGAACTTACAACAGGCTTTTGGTTATGAATATAGACTTCAACTTAAGCTAACAATCAAAGAGTCTTGAAGGAAACTGATACCTCAAACAAAGGTGACCTTGAAAATTTCGCTGAACCATAATTCTTTGCTCAAACAGAACAGTAGGAAAAATTGCAGATTCATATTCTATTTTATTCAAACCAACGTGTAAATTCCCCATCTCCTTTCAACAAACTCATAGACAATTAAGCAGAGAGAAAAAAAATGAATGACTCTTACTACAGGTTGTTTGGCCAACACAAACATTTCAAATACATGACAGAGTCAACATAAGACAATATCAAATCAACATATATCCCAATTCATGAAGCAGGGACTAATAAGAGAAATTTTCTGGTTAAATTGGGTTCAATGCCTATGTATCAAGGCTGCCAGGTGCTCAAGTATGTTTCAAAAGACATCTTTAGATTGTTTAAATCTAAAACAACATCTAATCTCCTTAAGATAATATAAACCACCCCAAGAACTGAAACTGATGTATGTTAATAGCTCCAAACAGCACATCCATTTTATCTTATGCTAATTTTAAACCAGATTTATCTATCTTATCCACAAGCCATCATTCTTATCATAGTACAAACTGGATACATTTTCTCTATGTTACAATTCCAGCCCTCCATATTACTGTGTCATTACTAAATTGCATTAAACAATCTTGTGTTATAATCAGGAGCAAACAGAAATCAATTACAGACTTAACTACTAGTCATGCCTGACCTAACAACAAACACTTAAACAAGCTCAAACATCCTACTAACTAATTGTCCAGATTTATACGACGATGTGCAACTTAAACCAACTAGCATGATTAACTCATACATCTGAATCGACTGAAGCCAATCTATCACACATAATATAGGTAATTACGTAAGCAGGCTTACCAAGCTAATCTAACTAATCAGCATATTTTAAAACCTAACAACGATTAAGAAAGCATAGATTAAGCCGAAAGTAAAAGGGAAAGGGGAAATTACCTTCTTCGGGTGCAGCGAAATGGGTGCGGGGGCCTTCGATTCACGTTCGAACACTATCAAATCTGAGCTTGCGATGCTCGGATTCGAACCAATACCCAAGGACGAAAAATGGACAAAATATGATCTGGTATTTAAAGCACAACTGATGCAAACGAAAACAAAAATGACTGGATTTTGACTCGATATTCGGAAATAAAGCTGATGCACTAATATTGCTTAGGGGATTCCGCTGAAAAACCTCTGGTTTTGTAAGGGATTTTTTGCGATTCCAAGGCTTTCCAAAACTTGTTCTCAAACGATTCAACCCGCCCCTATTTATAGGGTTTTGCTTTGTGTTGAAGAAAGCGCGAAGGAGGAGCGGGAGAGAGAGAAGAGCGGGGGACAAGGGAAGTGGGGGACAGCGGGGAACAGGGAGAGAACGGTGGTGGTGGGGATGAGAGGAGAAGAGAGAGACGAAGGGGAGAAGGGAGAGAGAGAACAGGGGGCGGCTCAAAATGGGAAGGGAACCCTAGTGATTCCCTTGTTTTGAACGAAAATGGGTCGGGTAAGAGTAGTGGGCCGGGTTGTGGGTTAATGGATTGGATCAACTTCTTTTGGGTTGGGTATTAAATTTTGGACTGATCTGAAAATTGGGGTTGATGGATATAAATATGGCTGGTCATTAATGGACTGGTCCAAGAAGGTTTGTGGATTAATCGGAACGGATGAGTCCGCAATTTGGCTGATGGATTTAAAATATGGGGCTTTATAAATTTGAATAAAAGACCATCAATTAATGATATAACAACGTGTGCTAAAATATTACTTAATATAAAAATCATAATTATCGGTCTTCAGATAAAAAATAAAATTATACGATATCGTAATAGCCCAGCGATAATATTTTAAAAGTCAACAGTAAATAAACGCTATTTACATTAATTATGCGAAGATAAATGCGATGCGTGTGCGTAAGCTGGTAAAATACTGAAATGATAAAAAAAATGTGAATTATAATAATACTGGTAGCAAAATAATAATAATAATAATAATAATAATAATAATAATAATAATAATAATAATAATAATAATAATAATAACAACAACAACAACAACAACAACAACAACAACAACAACAATAATAATAATAACAACAACAACAACAACAACAACAACAACAACAACAACAACAACAACAACAACAACAACAACAACAACAACAACAACAATAATAATAATAATAATAATAATAATAATAATAATAATAATAATAGTAATGATAATGGTGGTGGTAACAACGGTAATAAAATAAAAGATAAGAACAGTAGTGACTACAACAGTATAATGAAACGCCAGTGTTAATAATTATAGTAAAAAAATATAAATATAAATAATTACTTCTTAAGTTGCCAAAATATTAGGAGTGTAAATAAATATTTAGAGGAAGGCGGGACAAAATTGGGTGTCAACAAAAGATACATAGAACGTGTACTAGAGCGCTTCAATATGAAGAGTGCTAAGTGGGTGAGCACACCTCTTCCTGGTCATCTGAAATTGAGCAAAAAGATGTGTCCTACAACAACGGAGGACAAAGAAAGAATGGCCAAGATTCCTTATTCCTCTGTCGTCGGAAGTTTGATGTATGCAATGGTATGCACTCGACCTGATATTGCTCATGCAGTAGGTATTGTTAGCAGATTTCTCGAAAATCCAGGGAAAGAGCATTGGGAACCTGTGAAGTGGATACTCAGGTATCTAAGAGGAAACTCAGATGAATGCTTGTGTTTTGGAGGATCAAATCCAATTTTGAAGGGCTATACAGATTCTGATATGGCAGGTGACCTTGATAACAGAAAATCCACTACTGGATATTTGTTTACTTTTTCAGGGGGAGCTATATCATGGCAGTCGAAGTTGCAGAAGTGTGTTGCACTATCTACAACTGAAGCGGAGTATATTGCGGCTACTGAAGCTGGCAAAGAGATGATATGGGTCAAGAGATTCCTTCAAGAACTTAGATTGCAGCAAATGGAGTATGTTGTCTATTGTGACAGTCAGAGTGCAATAGACTTGAGCAAGAACTCCATGTACCATGCGAGAACAAAACACATTGATGTCAGATATCATTGGATTCGTGAACAAGTGGAGAACGAATCATTTCAGGTCAAGAAGATTCACACGAGTGAAAATACTGCAGATATGTTAACCAAGGTGATTCCCAGAGACAAGTTCGAGTTATGCAAAGAACTTATCGGTATTAACTCTATCTGAGAAGACAGAGATGCCTCCTTCAGTTGAATGAGTCTAGAGGGGGAGATTTGTGGGGTCCAGCCCCATAAATTGATGAAGAAAACATCTCCCTTATTTTAAGGAAGAAAACATCTCCCTTATTTTAAGGAAGAAAACATCTCTCTTGCTTTGAGGAAGAAAACATATTCTTTGTGTTTGGCAAATTGTCAAGTGCTTGCTTAAGTCACTAATGACATCAATAGGTTCATTTCATCCCTATAAATAGGGAAGCTTTCTATCATTTATAGACACACCAAAATCTCAGACAATACGAGTGAGAGCAAAGTGAGGTATTCCATAGACTGTAAGAAAATAGTCTGTGAAGAAAATAGAGTGTGAGGGATATTGTAGTGAGGTGAGAAAAATCAAAAGAGTGTTTTTCTTTTTGAGTGTGTAGTGGTCTTTGGAGTATTTATACTCGTGACTACACAGTGTAAAATTCCTTGCTATAGTGATATCAGCTGCTCCTCTTGGTCGTGGTTTTTCCCTTATTCAGAAGGGTTTCCACGTAAAATCTTGGTGTCATTATTGCTGCATTTTATTCTTGCTGATTTAACCATAAGTTAGTGTTCCGCGTTTATCACTAATACCGTGAATATTATTTTTGCGGGTCTATTTTATTCCCAACATAAATAAGGTGATAGAATATTAGTTGGGCTCTCGATAATATCATAAGGCACAATCAGTAGCAGATCAATGTAATTGACGGTAGGGCTGTTCACGGTTTTGGGTAAAATCAAAACCAAATCGAAAATTTAACCAAACCGAATAAAAAAACAGACATTCGGTTTGGTTTGGTTTGGTTTGATTTGGTTTTAAATTTTAAAAACCGATAATATTTGGTTTGGTTATGGTTCTATTGAAAAATAACCGAACCAAACAGATAAATTTTATACATAAATTTTATAATTATTTATATATATAATATTAGTTTTTCATAAATAATTATAAATATTTTATAACTATTAATCTTTAATTTGATTTTTGGTTTACTTATTTCACATGATTGTTTAAGGACCATATTTTTAAGAATATGTCCAAGCCCATGTCTTTAAGTCTTTTAACTCTCTTAAGTGTTAAGTGTAAACCTACTAACAGAAGCTCACGTTAGAGTTCAATGTCTTTAACTTAAATTTTTAGCCTTTCTTTGTCAGCCATTTGATTTTAGGTTGTTTCTTCTTATTTTTTTCGAATTTATACCTTTCTTTTTTCTTGTCTGAATGAGTCCTAAACTTCTAATATTTTTCATACAAAAAGGACAGAGGTTGAAGATTTAGAGGTTCCTATAGAAGATACTTCAGTAACATCAGCATTTGCTGCAACTCAAGCACATGGTAATGCCCTAATACTTCTTCCGTGGGTAATCCTCCTAAAAAGCAGAAAAGAACAACTCCTTGTAGTCAAGACCCTAGCCTTGAGAATAATGATAGAAAAACATCTGAAGTTTGGGATCATTACACAAAGTTTTTTAAATAAAATGGGAGAATTGAGGGCAAAATGCAAGTACTGCCCCAAAGTTTGGGATCATTACACAAAGCTTTTTTATTTCATATATTTTCATTTTAATTTAGGTAGTCTTTATGTTTAATTAATATATACGTTTGTAACAACAACTAAAAGCTCCTATGCTCTACTTTATTTCCAGGTATGTGTATTAAGATGATAAAAATGGTGTAGCCACTACTAAGTTAGTTTTTAGCTCTATATGTAATAATTTAGTAACTTTGGGTAACTTGAGCACTACACTATCACTAATAGTGGAAATGTTTGTATGATGTATGTTCCACCTTAAACTATAAATAAAAGTTATTGTTTGAATAAAAAAAAAAGATATATCTTTTTCAACTTTTAATGTTTTATTGATAAGTCCATGGCTGCTAGTCACAAACCGAAAATTTGAAACAAACCGAACCAAACCAACAATAACCAAACCGGTGTTTATTATTTTATTTGGTTTGGTTATGATTTTAGACATTTAAAAACCGACTAAATTGGTTTGGTTATGGTTTTAATCAATAACAGACTCAAACCGAACCATGAACACCCCTAATTGACGGGCTTCAATTAATCACTTTGTCGCAGCAAATTATATTATGTATATAGGTAAGAAAAATATTTTTATTATATATATAATATGTCGAATCTCCTTTATAGAATGAAAACTTTTTGTATAGTATTTCGTTAATCTCTTTATTAAATTTTTTGGCTTTGCTACCGGGGTCAACAAGGAAGAGAAGTGGTAGATAAATATAAAACAGATTAAATTATAGTTATTCTTAAAAATCCATTCTTACATTGCAAGATTACAAGGGGATGTTTATAGGTGTAACGAGTGACTTACACTTCTGGTTACATAACCTCATAATTAATTAACCATTTAGAATAATCAAAGGACACCATAAACACATACTTATAACCAAGATTATAACATTACCAAGTGTACCTTGTATTTTTCTAGAATATTCAAAATTACTTTCCTACCGTAAGGAAAAAAGAAATCACTTATAAGGTTAGACTTGGTCATGGTACATAAGTTGTAGGAAAACTCCATATCAGTTGAGACAATGACAAAATTTTGGTGCTATTACAAAATTAAAATTCATTGATTCTTCACTATTTTTATTTGTTGACTTTTCGTTTGAAAAAAAGAAGTCTTTAGGATCAAACTGGAATAAATACTGATTACGATGCGTCTTCCGTATTGATGACTTGCCAGTTTGATTACAGATCAGTCAAGTTGGTAGCGTGAAATATAAATTTAAAATGCGAAAAAGGTTAAATATATCCTTAAACTTTGCGAAAATATCTAGATATATCCCTCATTTAAAGTTTGGCTCACCTATACCTCTACCGTCCAACTTTTGGCACAAATATACCCTCATGGAGGTTAAATGCCCTGCTGGCCTGTCAAAATCATTTTCTTTTTTTTTAATTGCCACATGGCAATTATTTTATATCAACTGGTCTTTTAACCCCACACCTCCCATACCCGACCCATCTGCTAAACCCATTTAACCCAGACACCTAAGCCTAGAGGTGTCAAATATGGCCCAAAATATGATGACCCGCCCAACCAGCCCAAAATTTTATCAGTTGGGCTCAAGATAATTTCATATTGAACTGATTTTAGCTCAATCCAACATAGTCCATTTTAAATTGATCTCCAACTTAGCCCAATTTTAAGATTTACTTAGATTTAGTTTTATTGCTTGAGATTTACTTTTTTTATTTTTTATTTTTTATTTATACGCATTTCTTATATCATGTATCTTATAAATTTGTGGTGTATTTGATATGAAGGAAAATATTTTTTGCCTCAAAAATATTTTTCGCCTCAAAAATCCGCGAAAATATTTCCAGGAAAAATATTTTTCGCAAAAAATGTATTTCTAGAAAATATTTTCCATGAAATTTTTTATTACTAGAAAATAGACCCTTCAAAAATATTAGTTTAAGTTGGGCGAGTCATGACTCAACCCATTTTTAGCTCATTTCAGCTCAATCCATTTCAACCCAAATAACTTATAGGCCAATATTAACCCAACCCATTTATTATCTCAGCCCATTTTAATTGGATCAATTTCAGCCCAACCCGTCCATTTAACCCCTACCAAAGCCCTATCCACCCTTGCTAAACCTCCTCTATCCACCATAGGTAAAGCTTCTCTCCACCATAAAATTCTTCGTACAGCTTCATTAGTGTCAGCATCAAATATCGGTCATTCAGTGAGCTACTTTAAAAATTGATCCAAACATTTTGTTTAACGATGCAAACACATTGAGATCTGTGCTAAATTGGAACGACACTAGTTGCAGAGTTGCAGGTGGTCAAGAAATTGCATATAGGTTATAAATTAAAGTACCTCTACTACAAACTCTCAAAGAAGAATCAAATTAAACCTACTATAGCTAGCAGTACTACCCAACCATTTTGTTAGAGATACACTTAAGGCTATTTGATTAGCGTTTTGATCAGCCATGGCGGCAATATTGAAGAAACAAACAACAATACCACCCCATGTGGTGTTCTGTCCTTGCGCCATGACGAGTCATATAATTCCATTGGTACATATTGCTTGACTTTTCGCTGCCCACGGCGGCCTCAGGATCACCATCATAACCACTCCCCATAATGCCCTCATTTTTCAATCCTCAGTCAAAAATGACAGTAACATCTCCGTCGTGAAGCTTTACCTATGGTGGATAGAGAAGGTTTAGCAATGGTGGATAGGGCTTAATTAGGTGTCTGGGTTAAATGGGTTTAGCAGATGGGTCGGGTATGGGAGGGGTGGGGTTAAAAGACCAGCTGGTATAAAATAATTGCCATGTGGCAATTAAAAAAAAAATGATTTTTGAAAAGCCAGCAGGGCATTTATCGTCCATGAGGGTATATTTGTGCTAAAAGTTGGGCGGTAGGAGTATAGGTGAGCCAAACTTTAAACGAGGGTTATATCTAGACATTTTCGCAAAGTTCAGGGGTATATTTGACCCTTTTCCATTTAAAATTTAAATCAAAGAATCTATATATCTATATATATATATAAAATAGGAGAGGTACAAGCAATATGATTAAGCTAAGTGACAAGTTAATAACAAGCCACTTGGCAATTTTAAGACAAAGTTAATGAAAATGAATTTTGAGTTAGAAAAAAGTTTTTTAAATTTATAGATAAGATTTTGATTTTGAATTGAATATCCAAAAAATAAAATTTGAATTGAAAACTATTTAAAAACAGATATCATCAATATTTATAGGGCTCTATCTATTATGACTTTGAACTGAAGTATTGTTTTTAACATAAAGATAAAGTTTTTGAATTGAAAAATAATGTATTTAAGTTTAAATTGAATTGTGATAATATTTTTTTGAATTTGAAGTTGATAAAGGTAACAATCACCTAACCTATCATCACGTTGCAGGAATTTTAACGGTATATTATAATTTTAACATATATGAGGAAAAATATGAACTTGCATGCCTAATATTTACTTACAGTAAAAGCACAAATTAATACTACTTTTAGGATACTACAACAATAATCAATATGTGAAAAGACAAAAAATAAAATAGAAATACAAAGCATAACAACAAACATACAAAATTTCTATTTTACAATCAATACAGACTTTATTTTAAAAATAATAAGTAAATAATCTAAATATAACACACATAATGAAGTATAATGATAATTTTTTTGAATTGAAAGATGAAGTTATTTTGAATTTGAATTAAAATATTAAGATAAATCCTTATATCTGTATTTGAATTGAAAGATAATGTTTTCAAACTTAGATTAATATATATATATATATATATATATATATATATATATCACACTAGAATCAATTATAAACTATGCTAATCATGTAAAAATTCTCAATGTAGCTAGCTAGTGTACATACGTTTTAGTAGAAGGAAAACTTGGAAAGTCTTTGGACTGATTAGAGGAATAACTTTACCACCACATTTACGGCTGAAGGACTTGGTGTATTTTTGGTCTTCTCAAATTTTGTCAAGTCTTTGGGGCTAAGAAAAGTCAAGGTTCCACTTCTTTCGTGTTGAGAAAATATGCTAATCACGTAAAAATTCTTAATGTAACTGTCTAGTGTACATACGTTTAGTAGAAGGAAAACTTGGAAAGTCTTTGGACTGATTAGAGGAATAATTTTGCCCTCACATTTACGGTTGCGGGACTTGGTGTATTTCTGGTCTTCTCAAATTTTGTCAAGTCTTTGGGGCTAAGAAAAATCAAGGTTCCACTTCTTTCATGTTGAGAAAATTCTTAAAAACTCTTCTAAGAATTATTGTCCGAATATCACATTTACTTTAGTGATTTTATCTTGAGTCTGTGTAGTCACATCCTAATTGTACATTTTAGCACGAACCCTATGCACAATTCAAGAGTTTTTTATATAGTTCAATTTTCTTTATATATTTCTAATAAATCAAGCTTTGTGAAAACAATAGGCAGCCAATGTCACTTCAGTGCTTGCAATTAAACTATTAGGAACAATCTTTTACGCAAGAAAAGCTATCAGGAATAATCTTTTAATTCTAACGGTATATATTTAGTTGCTAGCTATTTAAAATTATCTATCATAACAAGAGACATTAAAAATACACATTAAGAAGAAATTATTCGAACTATGCACATTTAAAAACTCATTCGGTTAATGATATTGAATATTAAGTTGTTAACCAATGGAATTGCAAGCTAACAAATAATTTAGTACTCATATCAATTTCTTTCAGATATATATATATATATATATATATATATATATATATATATATATATATATGTATTTCTGTATTTTGTATGTTTTAAAAGAATGTTTATCTATAAAATATATTCAAATTTAATAGATTTGATTTTCTGAACTAACTAAAAATTCAATCAATTAGGAAAAAAAATTAAGATTCAAAGTGTAACAAAATACACGCAATATGAGATTTAGTGTCTTAAAAATGTTTAATGCCAGAATAAAATTATTCATAAGTTCAAGTCCGTCTAAATTGCTAACAAACCTGATAGTTGATAGTGACTACAATTCCATCACTTATGAAGTACTTATCCCATTCAGCAAAAAAAAAAAAAAAAAAAAAAAAAAAAAAAAAAAAAAAAAGAGTACTTATCCTATCTCTAATTCGAAAAAGAAGTTATCATACTATGTAATTATAAGATAAAGATAACCAATTTAAATATCATTTTCAAACTCAAATATATAATTATATGATAACAATATTTAGAACCCTAACTTATCAAATAGATATTGTTTAACTAACTGATAAGTATTCAAATTTGAATTTAAATTCAATTAAGTTGGCATGAAGTTTCAACTCTTAACCTCTTACTATAAATACCCCTTTAATGACACATAAATCTATGTAATCTTTCTTATTCTCTTCTATTGCTAAATTATTTTTAAATTTAACTTTTGTTTATCTCAAGAGAATTTTCTGTGAACATTTCATTCACAAGGGTATAGATTATTTCTTTCCCTACACGTCATAATATTATTCTATTCATATATACTATGTAGGATAGCGGAAAGATGTTTTAATTCCCATTGTTTAGTACTAATAAGATCATATTTATGCCTCTTATATTCTTTTTATTCAAACTACTATGCTCGCTGTTATACCCCATTTTAGCCGGGGTTAAATTAGGGTACAACATATTGGAGATTCCTATTTTGCTTTGTTTTTAAGGAGTCGCCCCCTAATTGATTTTAAGGTGAATTAGAGCACCTAATTATTAACTAAGGTAAAGCTAACTAAACCCCGTTAATGGTCTGCTTAAGTTTCAATTCTAGGTAAGGGTTCTAATTATCCTAAAGGGAAGGGGTTAGGCATCCTCTAAGATCTGTAACAACGGTTATCCGGCCAAACTTAGGTTAATTAATTAAGGTTAAATAAGGTGCTTAAATTTTAAGAAAATAGCTTGTAAATATTATTGAGGTTTTAAAGGAAATAGAATAACGCCATTTAAACTAACTTATAGAAACACATTAGTAATTTGCATGAAGGGAATGCTTTTAAAATGAGACTTATAAATGCGGTTAAAACTTTGAGTGAAAAAATAGTAACGCTTTTTTTTAGAATAAGACTTGTAGAAAAACATAATAATTTGCATAAAAAGAGACTTTAATTACTATTTAGAATAAACTTATAAATATTGCTAAGGTTTTAAATAATAATATTATTTAAAAAATAAGATTTGCAAAATATGATGATTTGCATATAGGCAAAAACTTTTAAGAGAATACCTAGCCATTTTAATCTTGGGGCAAACTTATATTATACGAATATAGTGACGTTTTAATTCTTAAGATAGTAAAATAAGACATGCTTCCCTTAACTCAAAGTATATAGCCACGTTAAAAATCAATTATTCTAATGAGGACAAATACTATAAGTAAAATAAAGAGGATGAAACTTATAGAATTAACCGTTAAATTTTCCTTAAGTTAACTATCCGTTACTAAAACTAAACCCCACTAAGTTCTCCTATAAGTCATCTAAGCTAAGAGACAAAATAAAATAAAGTGTTAGTCAAAACAATACAAGTTAAATGAAATAAAATAAAATAGAGGCACAAGAAATGTAAACAAATGGGCTCAGCCCATTTTGGGCTGCTGTGATCGTGCATGCTGTTGGAATGGGCTCAGCCCATTTTTTAAAAGACTGTTGCGGATCTGTTTTGTTGTTGTTGGGCCTCGGCCCAGCAGAGATTTTATGCATTGCTGCGGATGGGCTGGACACGGAGAAGATTTCGTTGGGCTTTTAGCCCAACACCGAATATGGAAGAAGAACGAGTCCCTCGGACTCGTATGCGGTGGTCATGCAAAAATGAAAGGAAAAGGATTAGAATATAATCAAAAGAATAAGGTCGAACATGTAAAGATACAATTTCAAACAGATCAAAGATTATGTATATGCTGCGTATATTTAGGTATATCTCATGTATACACATTCATAAGGATGTATAGAAGGTCAATATCGGAAAGCTTTCGCCCCCGCCTTTCCGATGTTGCCCAAGTTCCAAGGGATTTCATGAATCCCAGGCATGGCTAACACCGGGGAGAGTTCAAGCTTGATCCACAATGACCAATCTAACCTCCCCATTAACGTGCTTTAATAAAAGGATATTAGTAATATACTTAAATATACACGAAATCCAGCATGGTACATTTAATATAAGAGCACATGAAATTCGAATAAGTGCAGAAACGCAGCATGCTTTAGACTTAAAACAAGTTTAATCAAACTTCGGCAATTCATCAAATAAACAGAAAGCATGAATGTGAATAAAAGAAAATGACTCCTTCGGTCCTCCTAAAGGACAGTGATCCAAACATGGAAGAATTCAATTATTTCAGGCAGAAACTGAGCTTAAACCCACTATTAACATAAAACCACAAGCAGCAACCTTCTTTAGGAATTTACGTAATTAGCTGACACATGTGGGTTCAAATAATGCCATGGTACGACAACCATTTAATTAGGGATATTGGTATGTCCAAATTGAGGCAGTAAAATAGTTTAAAGACTCCAACGAAACAAAGTTGAATCTCGAGGACATTACCCGCACAAGAAAGAAACATTGTGATTAACTTAAAGAAGGGAAGGAAACAAATATACACACCTGGTCAGGTTATCTTAAGAATAAATATCAACTATTCCCGAACTCAAATTTCAATTAGAAAAGTCTTAAGAGAATAAAAGAAAACCAACTTATCCAAATTCGATCTTAGAAAGAAGACTGAATTGTTTCATGTTTGAGGAAAGACTTATATTTGGGGAATAAAACAATGAAGGAACTAACTTGGACAAACATCTAGCATGCGATCTTATTTTAACAAATCTAGGAACTTATGCAAGCAGGAACAGATGCCATATTGGGTAGACTTTAAACAACTTTTAGAAAAGATGCTAGACTTTAGTAATTTCATGCAAGGTATTTGAGACAACCAGGCAAGTAATCATGCTCAATTTAGAGATACGGGTTGCTTTGACGAAGCTAAACATGATTCAGAATAGGCAACATAGGAAAATATGGTATTCGGTTTCATATGTTCGACAGAGTATAGATTATTACAAGCTAATTTGGGCTAGTTAAAATAAAAAAGATAAGATATGATTAACTAACTAAAATAACCCAAGGCAGTATATGGAAACTGATAAATCTAACGCAACTTAACACATTGTACAAGATGATCTATTTTTTTTTTTTTAAAGGAGCATTACTCCATCTGTTAATCATGCTTAACAACCAACCAAACTAGCATACGCGAATCTATTTTGGGATAAAACTGAACTGAGCCAAATATAGCTAACATACCTAAGCGACTGAACTAATGCAACACACATAGACACGCTAATCTACTTAAATTAAACAACAACATACCAAAGAAGTCAGCTGAACTACACAGAACATGGCTTAAACTGTATAAAATGAATCAACATAACGCAGAAGCATAGCTAACTAAACATGAATCGAACTTAGCCTATAAACACACGACCACGCATTAAACTGCTAAAACTGAAATCAACTAAAGGAAGAGTAGCTCACATACCTAAACAAACCAACTACATTATCATACTTAAACACGCTTAATCGCACAAACAGACCAGTCCAGACATATCTATCAAACTAAAATAATTTATCTAACATGCTTGAATCACGGAACAATAAACTAAACTAACACAGAGCAATAGAAAAATGCAGCGGAAATAAAAGAGGGAATGGAGAATTACCTTCTTCGGGTGCAGCGAAGTGAGGCGAAGATCTCGATATCCACTCGAACACTACAACCCCCGAGTTTGCGAACACCGGATTCGATGCAGTAACATGGCAAGATAAAAATGAAGCAGTGCTTTGAATATATAAAAAAATAAGTAGGCTAAAACTTTTAAGGGAAAATGGAGGCGGCGAAAAGAACCCTTTTTCAGGGGGAATTCGAGGAGGCTAAAAAGAACTATTTTTCCGCAGGTGGGGAGGGGGGGGGGGGGTCTAGCTGTTCGAAAACTCTATTTTTAGGGGAATTTCCGTGACTAAAAGAACTCTTTTTTTTTTTGTTTTTTTTTGGAATCTCGGCCGCTAAAAAACCCACCCATTGTAAACATATGAAAACGATTATTTATAGGCCAAAGACTAGGGTTTGGGCTGGGGTTTGAAAAATTGAAAATTAGGCGGGATTTTTTTAGGCTCAACGTTCAGATTTCAGACCTTGAAAAATCAAGAAGTAGACAACAACTATTCAAACTTTTGTACCCGAAAAATCAAAAGAGACTGATAAGAAAACGATTTCAGCTCATAAACGGACAAAAGCTCATTAAAGATTTTCAGATCAAACAGAAAAGAAAGAAGAAAACAAAAATCAAAACTCTTTCTATGGTTAAATCCGGATAGGGGGAAGTACCGAGGCATTAATTCATTCCCGAATTTGGCCATGCATGGCCTGGGGGAGACGAAATGTGACTGTGATGTTGCTGTTTTCATCGACGAAGAGAGAAGGAGTGAGGAGAGAGAGAAGCGGGAAGAGAGAGAAAGAGGGGGGGGGGGGGGGGGGGGGGGGCGGATCTGAAGGATAAGAACCCTAAGGGTTTCATTTTTGTTGAAAGGTAATCGGGTCGGGTCGGGTCGGATGACGGGTATTGGGCTGGTGGCTTGTGGGCTGGTTGTTTTTAAAATAAGTAGTGGGCTGGCGAGTTAGGCTGGTGAATAAAACAAATTGGCTTTTAGCCCAAATGGTTTTAGGACTTAAATATGGACTGCATTAATATAAAGTATGTAATTATTAGTGCTCAGATAAGAAATAGAAATTACATTACGTCGCAATAGCCGTGCAATAATATTTTGCAAGTCAACCGTAAATAAACGCTAGTATTTCACTGTGCGAAAATAAATGTGATGCACGTGCGTAGGACGGTAAATATGCTGAAATGCTATAATGCGAATTGTAATAATACTGGTAACAGTGATAACAACAAAAAATAATAATAATAACAATAATAATAATAATAATAATAATAATAATAATAATAATAATAATAATAATAATAATAATAAGGATAAGTGACAAAATAATAACAACCGGTGACTGCCATGGAATAATGAAATGCCAGTATTAATAAAAGCTAGTAATTGTAGTAAGATATAAATAATTATTTTTTAAAAGTTAGTAAAAAAAAATATTAGAAGCGTAAATAGATATTTCAGAGGAAAGGTGGGACAAAATTGGGTGTCAACACTCGCAGTAAATTAAACAGTAAGAATACTTCCAGTTATGATTTTTTTTTTGTCGTACAGGATTTCTATAATGGGCAAAAGGATTATAGGTTATGCACATCAAATTTCTCTGTTTAATATTCAAGGTATATTTTCATGCTTAATTTAATCGTATTTGTTTACAATTAACATTACATTCATCTTTATTGATAGGTGTAACTAAGGAATTTGAAGTTCTAATAGATACGATGTATATAAATATCTCACAAATTCAAAATGAATATCTGAAAAATGAACAAGTACGATGGAGAACCGAAATATATGGAGGAGTTTTGTCAAATCAATCAAGCAAAGAATGAGTGCGAAAATATTATGAATGTACAAGGTCCTTTTTTCACTATATCAATAACGCGTATTTGTATTATGTTCTCCAGTTTGATTTTATTTTATATGACTATTATAATTGCATGTATGTCTTTTCCTCTTGTGTGTGTGTGTGTGTATAGAGAGAGAGAGATTACCATTTAAAATATATATATATATATATATTCACTGTATATGTATATGCAGTCTAATCTAATAAATAAAAAGAAAACAAAGGTAAATTGGATACAATTTAAGCATATGTGTTCTAGAAGGCATATGAGCAAGTATATCGCCAAACGAGCTTTGCACATATGAATGAAATTTTTTTAGCGGTGGTATTTCCTCTACGAACAATGTATCATACACATATAAAACTTTTTGAGGGTTCAAATTTATTTTCATCTGCAAGTCATTTTTGTTGCACTATTTTTTATAATATAATAATTTTTAATCTCATAAAGCTCAAGAATCTCAGGTAAATACAATATTTAAGTCACTTCATCATTCTCTGTCAAAATTACATTATCGGAAGTAACTTTACTTTTATTCACTTGATAAAAAACTACTATTTTAAAAATACTAGAGGTGTTTCATTACAAGAAAAAAGTGTTTTTAAGTGCAGTTAAATTAATATATTTTTCTACTATTGGAGAAAAGCGAAAATTTGCAGATTCACCCTACAAACATAAAGTTATTTTATTTGAAAAAGTACTTTAGAGTTTTTTCATTTTGTATGGTTTTGTTTGTATTAAAAAAAATCATCAAAGGCTTGGCTAAACAAGCCATATATCAATTTGCGAGCTAACAAAAAGACATATCGCAGTGTAAAATACTTATAACGCAATAAGGATAACTAAGGAACAAAAGGAGAAAAAGATATCAAATGAGAACACTTATTTGAATTTATGATCATAATTTTTAAATTATAATAAGAAAGAGTTATAATGCAGAGAACTCCGCCTGTGTGAGCTCGCTCACATTGCCGGTCCCAAGCCCGGATAAAGGAGGAGGGTTGCCGAGGGTCAATCGGAAACAGCCTCCCTACCCAGGTAGGGGTAAGGCTGCGTACATCTTACCCTCCCCAGACCCCACTATTGTGGGATTACACTGGGTAGTGACCAAGACCAAGTTATAATGCAGAGGATACGACATGACTATTATCTTATAATTAATTGAGTCAAAAAAAAAAACAATGAAATAGTTTCTAGCAACAGAATAAACTTTTAAAAACATAGTTTTTTTTTCTGTATATGATAGTTTAATAGCATAATTCAGAATGAAATTAAAAGCGACAAAAAACTTAGTTGTTTATTGCAATATAAAACAAAATAATAATTATAGTTATTGTTAGATTTTAAACAATATAATAAAAGTACTTTTTTTTTTTTGTACTTTATACAAACTCAAATAAAAAATTTAAATAAGATATTTTTTAGTTTTAGTAACATAATAAGAAGGAAAAACCAATAAAAGTATCATAAAAGAAAATAAAATGTATAAAGAGAGTGATAGAGATACTTTCAAGATTTTTTTTTTTTTGTACTTTATACGAACTCAAATAAAAAATTTAAATATGATATTTTTTAGTTTATTAACATAATAAGAAGAAAAAGAAAATTAAAGTATCATAAAATAAAATAAAATGTACAAAGAGGGTGATAGCGATACTTTCAAGATATCTATATGTTGAATTTAGTTCAAAAATAAATAAAGTAATTAATACTCAAATATATTATTAATGTCCTTTAATTTGATAGGTGGATCACTCCGTAACTCTAAACATTAATTTGATAGGTGGATCACTCCGTAACTCTAAGCATACTGGGAGTAAAGCTCCGAGGAAACTGGTCATATTCTAATGGACTTCGAAATTTAACTTTCGACGAACCTTTGTCGACTTCTTAATCACAACCCGCTATGCTTCCAACTTCCAACTTTGATGTATCACTAACATATGACTTAAAACTTTATGACACGGTCTATTTAGCATGATGAGCACTTCTAATCTTACTCCGAAAAATGAATGGAGGGAGTAAATGCTTGCCGTTTTGGGCTAGATTATATAGAGATACTTTATGCAATAGTTCAAGCGTCCTAAAGGTCCTAAGAAAAAGTTCTAATTTTGATTTGAGCATAAGAATGTGTTACGAGGCTAAAATGAGAAATAATATACCAACTATTTTGTAAGATCATGGGCCATCTCAAGCTTATTGTTGGGAAGTTAGAAGGAGAATTTTATTTCATGTGGTATATGATTTTGACATAGTATTTTAAAATAGCGTTATAATTTATATAATAATAATAATAATAATAATAATATATCAAATCTCTGTCTATAAGTTACAAGAAGTTCAAGCAATCAAGTAAAGTCCTGGTAAGAGATTATTAAATTATTACGTTGAGATACCACCAATATTCTTAGGTCTATCGCAAATTTGGATTGATTTAATTATTTGTAGCGGTAAAAATAATATTTCTTTTATAAATTTAAATAGTGAAGCAATTTTTTAGTCTTTAAAATTAATTTAGATTTAAGGAGTACTAAATATTTATTATATTATATTTAAAAAGGAGTGATAAGTAAAGACATAAGTAGAAAACTAATAAACAATCGCTTGATTAAGTACTCACAAATGCTAACACAATAAATATGGAACAAGAAAAAGATAAAGTGTATAAATAAAAAATTATAGCGTATAAATAAATATAGAAAGGATAAGGCATGAAAAAACTTGATATGAGAAAGTCTTTGAATTATGATCAGAAAAAACATACTCTTTGGGTAAGGTCATCTAACTAAAATCTTAATAGATATTGAATAAAAAAAATATAATTTAAATTCTTGTATAGGTAATATCAACAATTCAAAATTAAATATCATATTGAAAACAAAAATATAAATAGTTCAAAATTATTATTTGGGTTATAGGTAAAACACTAAATAAAAAATTAACTAAGAGTATTATTGTAAACAAATGCCTACAAGAGGATAATAGGGATTTGACAGGATATTTATGATTTCGATTAATTTGTAAAATAAAATAAAATTAAAAAAATGCTAAAAGTTATGATTTCAACTTAAGATCATGAACTAAGTTAATATTTTGGTTTGTTTTTCATTAGTATTCGCTCAAGTAAACTTAATAATATCATTTTACAAGAAGTTGAATCTTGAAATTGTTCAATAAACACACACACACACACACACACACACACACACACACAGATATATATATATATATATATATATATATATATATATCATGATTATGTTTAACAACTAACCTCGCATCGCGCGGGTACGTATACTAGTTTAGAAACAGTAACGATTGAAAATCAGACAATCTTTGGCTACACTGCTACAATAGTATTTCAAAGATTTTGAGTACGTGGAAAATCCATGACGTAAATAGAACTGTATTATTTCCAGTTGGTTAAACTATCAGACGAGGCAACGCTTTAATATGGTGGAAGTAAAAAAACGGAAAGGGCTAAAATATGTCATCCAACTATTAAAAATGACTCATTTATGCCATTCGTAAATAGTTTGGCTCATGTATGTCATTTCCGTTACCAAAATAACTCATTCATGTCATTTTTTATTAACGCTGATTTTATAATACTTGATATGATATGTGGCCTCTTATTAGAGGTCCATGTCATTTAATTAAACTAAAAATCGACCCACCCAAATTCCGCAAATCTCAATAGCCTTCACCCCCAAATTCCTCAAGTCTCAACACATAGCTTTGGTAATCTGCTTTTATAAATTTGTTGGTTAGATTGTTTAATAATATTATATCTCATTTTCAAATAAGTTGATCTCGGCTATATTTCTTCAAGGGTAATTAGAAAGAAAATAATCAGAAGATAAAATCAAAGAAAAGTTCGATCTTTCGGTACTAGTACAAGTTTTAATTTCCGGGAAACTTTTTCGCTTTGTTTTAAAATACAAAGGGCCCATGTGATTGTCGACTTGGGTTATTGAAGTTAGTGCCAACTTTTATTACTTATCAATCTCCCTTCTCCAATTTGTATTTCGGAATTCGAAAGAGACAATGTTTGCCAGAGGCGCTACTCTGAGGTCTTTAATTGGTTATTTTAATTGGTGGGTCGAGTTTTAGTTTAATTTAGAATTTAGTTGGGTTGATCTAATTAAATAACGTGGATCTCTAATCGGAGGTTTGATAACGTCTAAATTTACTCTTCAAAGAGAAAGTATACACGGTCATATGCAATATAATTTACCCAACTATGAGTTGGGGTCGATCCCACATGGAACAATATACTAGGCGATTAAGAAAGTAAGGAACTTTCACTTACCAAGCTAAGCCAAACGATAGATAATATTTTGGTTTTTGAGAAAATTATAACTAATGCGGAAATGTAAACTAACCTAGAAAGCAAGTAAAATGATCGATGGCCACAAGCATGGATACAAGAAACTTTCAAATAACGATCCAATGTATTTTACGATTTTACAACTAAGAGCCGGTTTGTATTGATAGATAATGATTTCTAAAATCTCATTGGAAGTCTTCCAATCAAATCAATGAATTTCACTCTAAGTTTTTCCAAGCCTTAGAGTGTGATATTAGGCACAATCAATTTAACCTCAAGTAACTATCCTCTTCCGAGCTCAAGTTATTAGATGGGTTTAATGACCCAAATTCTTGTTAATTAATCTTTCCCAACCTAGATTTCCTCTTCCGAGCTCAATCAAAGTAAATGGGCGAGTCTTAGGGTTAGCTAACCCCTTAAGAAACATTAAAGAACAAGATTAATTAAAACAACAAAGACCCACTTCAATAGCAATAAAGATCATTCAATACATAAGCATAACAAGAGGTTTCATCCAACTTTGCAAATGAATATTTTCATAAACAAGATTAAAGTTATGGAATAAAATTCTACACACTTAGATATATAATACAAAACAAGAAATTGAAGAAATGAGTGAAGGGTTAAGAAATTTCTTATCAAAACTTCAAATCTTCAATCCCCAAGTATGATGTACGAACCCTAGTCTCCAAAACTTGTGTTGAATGACCAAAGATATGTTTTACAAACCCTAAAAGAGTATTTATAATATTCCAAAAATGAAAACAAATTGTGGACAAAAATACCCTGCGTGCAGCACATGTTGCAACAAGTGCTACTCGCAGGCACAACATGCTGCAGCAAGTGCTACTCGCAGGTGCTGCATGCACAACATGCTGCAGCAAGTGTTGCTCGCACGCACAACATGCTGCAGCAAGTGCTGCTAGCATGTGCTGCCAGAGAGTGTTGCTGGTTCTATTTTTGCTCTATTTTGCTCCGTTTTGCTTCGTTATGTTCTCCGGGCATCTTATCCTATAAAACGACATAAATACACAAAAAGTAACAACAAAAGTGCTTGTAGAGTTACAAAAGCTTAAGAAATTAGCATCAAATATCCCGTAATTTCACGGCACATCAACACCCACAACTTAAAGTCTTTGCTTGTCCTCAAGCAAATCAAAACAAAAATCTCAATGAGGATCCATTTTAAGCACAAAACATGACTTTGGTTAGTACCAACAATTAGGCTACAAGCATGTGAAACTTCAACCAGATAACTCCCTCATTTCAAAGTACAATTTCAAGAATGCAATAGAGATTTAAAACCATCAAGCAACAACACTCAAGCCTCAATAAGTGACTCAAAACCACTAGCTTACTAGATATGCTCAGTTGACTCAACTTGAAATTTTTCAACATTGCCAATCTATCGTAATTCATATGCCCTCACAAGAAAGAAAGTCCCAAAATCACTATATTCACAACAACAACGCAAGGGATAAATACACAAAGTCACTCACACTCAACAAAGAAATTCTAGTGCTAACAAATATCATACCATAAGCTTGCCCTTATTTTCATCCATCACTAACTCAAGAACATTCGGTTGGAGATCACATAGAGACTTTTTAAGCTTGTAATGTAGGCCCAGGGAAGGGTAGGATAAGTATTTGGGATACAAGTGACTACACTCTCCTTGAGCACTACACAATACCTTTTTTTTTTTTTTTCACTTTCCTCCTCATTTCAAAACATCACTCCTTCCTTTGCATACTAATTTCCCCAATTAATTTAACTTCTTTTTGTGCAACCATTTTCTTGATTTCTAATGTTTTTGTTCTTTTCCAATTCCTTTTTCACAAAGATACATTTTTTTGCACAAAAAGTTTGCAACCTTTTTGTATTTTTCAAATTTTCTTCCTTTCTTTTGACTTTTTCACAACACCAACCTTCACCACTTTTGAAGAAACACTAACACCCTCAACTTAGGCTTTTGGCCTCAAATTCACAATTTTATGTTCAAGGAGGGAAAGGTTAAAAAAAAAAAGAATTTCATCAAGAAGGTTAAAGGCTTGTAAGGTGGCAATCAAAGAAAAGGTCATAGGCTCAAATGGGGTTACTAGTGATATTATTTATGCAATGGTAGGCTAGAAAGGCTAAAGAGGCTTTTTCAAAAATCACAAAGATAGCCCAAGATCATCTCTCCAACCAACATAATCAAATTTAGCATTAAAAGACTAACAGGGCAAGTTCTAGATGATAAAAGTAAACACAAGAATTATTCAACAAACACTCACCACACATGGCATATGAACTAGTCAAGATGGATTAATTTCACTTTCTAAGCAAGAACAAATAGAGCAATATCTCATAATCCAAAGTAAACACAACTAGTAGGTACAGAGTCATCAAATGAGCCAAAAAGTTGTCACAAAGATCATTCTTTCCTATGCACCTTGCTTTTTAAATAACGCAAAACAATTTGGAGGGGTATTCACATTTCAATATTTCACATGCAAGAGACTAATTCTATTAGTACCAAACAAGCCAAGAGTTTTCATATTTTTCCTCAAAGGAGCACCTACACCCAAACTACAAGACTAATGAAAGAAGCTAAGAAAGAAAATAAAATAATAAGAGTGACTAATCCACAACATGTCAAAAGAACGAAATTTTCAAAAATTTGAGCAAGTTCCAAAATATAATGTGCTACCACATGTCACCCCCAACTACAAACATTGCAGTGTCCTCGCTGCACATAATCAAAACAAAACATAAAATAGTTTGAGGGCAATAATAATTTATTTTTATTTTTTTACTGTCACGACCTGCGACTCGCAAGCATGACCTGTGATTCGTAGGTGATCACCTGTTTTTTTTTTTTTACTGTCAGCACCTGCGACTCGCAGGCATGACCTGCGAATCGCAGGTGATGTCACTTGATATTTTTTTGGGGTAACTGGAATTATATTTCAGCAGCAGCTACTGGTTTGTGGCTGCTCTGAAAACCCGACCTGCTCAAAACAATTTCAAAAATTCTAAAACTTTGCAGATTAGTCAAAAACAATAAAATAGACTATTCAAAAAAATTAAATTTCAAAAACGAGTTAAAATTTCAAAAACGATGGGTTGCCTCCCACCAAGCGCTTAAGTTAACGTCGCGGCACGACGATTACCTTTACCACTTTTCCCTCCACTTGGAGGATATGAATTTTCGCCCCAACTTTGAATCAAGATTATGATGACGCTCATGGGGCGGTGGTAGAAAAGCAAAGAAGCCAACTCTCGGGTGTCGCATTTTGCACTTCTTGACCCGTAAGTGAGGCATGCCATTTTGTCTTCTTGGCATAGCAAACTTCAAAATGAAAACGCTTTGATCTTAATCTCCAAAATTTTCCATAGGCTTGGTTGGTTCAACTTCCATATCATTCACCAAGCACAACGTTGAAAAATGGTTAGAATGTGGTCCAACGCGCTCAAATTTCAAATTTTGCATGAATTTTGAAATCCTCACCCAAAAATGAACTAGAGTCTTCAAAAATTATTTTATGAACTTTTTTATGCAACTCTAGTATCATTTCTTCAACTTCGGCATCATTCACTATTTTTGGATTGGTAGGCTGGCAATTTACCATTAGCTCATGAAAATCAATCTTAACCTCTTCTTCATTGGAAATCAACTCAAAACTACAATCCATGACCCTTTGATATTGAGCATCACATGCCTCAATCTTTGCATTCAATTCGGCCTTAAATTTTTGGATAGCAATTTCAAGTAGCTTCACTTCTTGACTTTGCTCAACATGCATTTTTAGAAATTCTTCCATCATCCGTGAAATGCCTTCACAGTGATCCCTATAGGCTTCAAGTTGTTGAGCTTGATTCATTAGCTAATCTTGGCTCAAAATTTCCATCTTGTCAAGTTTTTCTTCATTGTGAGAGTCGTCCAACTCTTGTAAAAATCCATCCATGGTGAGATATACCTTTTGGATAGTTTCATCATCTCCATGTTGAACTTCTTCCTACAACTTGATCAAGACTTGCCCATAGTTTTTATTCCTCCCCATTATGCTTTTCAAAATTTCCTCAACTTCTTGTTTTTGAGAATTGGAGATTTCTTCATCAATATTTTGCTCTTCTTCAAGTTGAACCACTTCCTCACTTTCACAACTTTCGTTGTGGTCACAAGAATTGTCGGGCTCATCTTTCAAATTTGAAATCTCTTCTTCAACCAATTCATTTTGAGGAGTAGACACTTCCATGACAATTGAGGAATTGACATCCTCAAATGAATCATTCATTCTTTTCATAGCTTCTCCATTTTCTAAAATGGATTGTTGGACGAGCTTTCGCTCTTCCTCCATTTTAGCTTCTCGATCTAAGTATGTTTGGAGCATTGCCATGATGTCTTCAAATCCGGCACTTTGTCCTTCACTTTCCATGTCATTGTCCCTGTCAAACTCAAAAGCACAACTAGCATTTTCGTTAGAACAACTTGGGGGAGGGGAAGCAAAATAATTGGGACAATCACCCCAATGTCCACCTTGGCCACCACATATATTACAAATATTCCCATCATAGGATTGAGACGGTGCACACATCTCTCTCCCGGGAGCATTTTCATAATTTTGCCAAAAGTGGGGTCCTCCACAATATGGACATGGGTCATCAAAATATAGATTGCAACCATCAAACCCATTTTCATTCCAAGATGCCATAGAGACAAAAGTAAAAATAAAATAAAAACTAAACACAAAACACACAAAAAAAAGAAAAATCACAAACACATTTTCACAAATATTCACAAGTTTGGACCAAAGCAAGTAAGCTAAAATCCCAAACTAACCCATATACGCCAAATTGTTCCCCGACAACGGCGCCAAAATTGATAACGTCCAAATCCACTCCTCAAAGAGAAAGTGTACACGGTCGTATGCAATATAATTTACCCAACTATGAGTCGGGGTCAATCCCACAGGGAACAATATACTAGGCGATTAAGAAAGTAAGGAACTTTCACTTACCAAGCTAAGCCAAACGATAGATAATATTTTGGTTTTTGAGAAAATTATAACTAATGCGGAAATGTAAACTAACCTAGAAAGCAAGTAAAATGATCAATGGCCACAAGCATGGATACAAGAAACTTTCAAATAACGATCCAATGTATTTTACGATTTTACAACTAAGAGCCGGTTTGTGTTGATAGATAATGATTTCTAAAATCTCATTGGAAGTCTTCCAACCAAATCAATGAATTTCACTCTAAGTTTTTCCAAGCCTTAGAGTGTGATATTAGGCACAATCAATTTAACCTCAAGTAACTATCCTCTTCCGAGCTCAAGTTATTAGATGGGTTTAATGACCCAAATTCTTGTTAATTAATCTTTCCCAACCTAGATTTCCTCTTCCGAGCTCAATCAAAGTAAATGGGCGAGTCTTAGGGTTAGCTAATCCTTTAAGAAATATTAAAGAACAAGATTAATTAAAACACTAAAGACCACTTTAATAGGAATAAAGATTATTCAATACATAAGCATAACAAGAGGTTTCATCCAAATTTGCAAATGAATATTTTCATAAACAAGATTAAAGTTATGGAATAAAATTCTACACACTTAGATATACAATACAACGCAAGGAATTGAAGAAATGAGTGAAGAGTTAAGAAATTTCTTATCAAAACTTCAATCCCCAAGTGTGGTGTAGGAACCCTAGTCTCCAAAACTTGTGTTGAATGGCCAAAGATATGTTTTACAAACCCTAAAAGAGTATTTATAATATTCCAAAAACGGGAACAAATTGTGGACAAAAATGCCCTGCGTGCAGCACATGCTGCAGCAAGTGCTACTCGCAGGTGCTGCATGCACAACATGCTGCAGCAAGTGCTGCCAGAAAGTGCTGCTTGTTCTATTTTTGCTCTATTTTGCTCTGTTATGCTCTCCGGGCATCTTATCCTACAAAACGACATAAATACATAAAAAGTAATAATAAAAGTACCTGAAGAGTTACAAAAGCTTAAGAAATTAGCATCAAATATCCCGTAATTTCACGGCACATCAAGGTTACGTGTCATATCTGGTATTGTAAAATCGGCATTAATAAAAAAGGCATGGATGAGCCATTTTGGTAACGGCGATGACATAAATGAGTCAAACTATCGATGAGTGGTATAAATGAACGATAGCTAAGAGAACTAGAAAGCTAGAGCGAAATACTTGAAGCGAGTAAAGTTAACGATTTCACTTTCCAATAAAATAGTACGAGTTGTAAAAGCGTAAGAGCTATATAGAACCACCTTTGGCTGGTCTCACATCTTCCCATCCTCTATTTAGTATGAGTCATTTCTAATAGCTCGATGGCATATTTAAGCATTTTTTGAAGAAAAAATGCGGGATTGATTCTTTTTATGAGTCAATACTAGTTTTTTTTTTTTTTGAATCAATTTCCCAGAAATCAATACTCGCTCGAATTAGTTTATATATACTTTTCTGTTTAGTTTGTCTCGTAAAATATAATGACACCTTTCTCTTTTTGGGAAATAACTTAATCTTATATCCCCATTTTACTCTTAATGACATGATCTTATGTTGCAAAAGTTCATTCTTTTATATATATATATATATATTACTATTATATATAAGAGAGGATCTCAAAGTTTTGTAGTCCTCACATGAAATTTTTTGTCTATTTTATCCCTAATTGAAGCTTTAATTACTTTACAAGTTTTCAACTATTTTGGTAAATTTGAATAACTTTATGGTTTCTTAAATGCTACAAGGAGTGATGATGTGGATTGGAGTGATAGTGACACCACAAAAGATCTATTTATTCAACCAAATTTAAAATTAATCCATAAATTATTGTGTTTCTTTTATGTGGAAATGATTATTAAATTTGTTTCAAAGTATCTTTTTTTCCTATGAAACTTATTATAGACAAGAAAAAAAAGTTTTCGTGACATTTCTTTTCTACCTAAGTACTTAATTATAAAATTAAAAATTATTTTTCATATATAACTAAAAATGTTTGAAACAGTAAGTAAAAAAATGTAGTTAAGCCCTTTGAATAATAACAAGAGAGGGCTGCTCATATGGAAGCACCCACCTCCAACTCGAAGGTTGTGGGTTCGAATCACCAAGGGACTAAAAGAAGAGGAGCTCCTAGGGGAGGGGTAAAAAAACATTAAAAAAGTTCTGTGGATTATAATAATTAAATAATTCAAAATGAGAGTGATCATTTCACATTTTTGAATGTTGGATATTTACGAAAGATGAAATAATCAACGTTTTGTATAATTTAGGACAAGTGGTTAGTTAAACGTATACTGAAACTACATCGTTTAAGAAATTACAATATAGATTTCTTTAAAAATTAAATTAAATTAAAAAAATACATCATTTATTAACATGAATCTTTTAAGGACAAGGAACGATTAGACTAAGAAAAATAAATTACTTCATTACCTTTTCAATTTCTTTCGTCGTTTCAAGACTTTTAATTATTTAATTTTAAATTCTATCTTTATTTTAAAAATTTAATATCGTTTGGGGCCTGGTTTAACACACACACACACACACACACACACACACACACACATATATATATATATATATATATATTAAATTGTTTATCTTCACTATGTATTATATGTTCTCCGTTATTAAAATTACACTTTATAATTGTATGATCTGCCAGTACTTTTATTTTTATGGGTTTTATTAACTTTATTCCTCTATTTCCCATTACTTCTACTACATCATCTACTTTAATCATAAATTTAGTATTACTATTATTTGCTATTTTTCCTAAAAATCCTACACATATTAATAAGTTATTTCCATTACTCATTTCTTTATATCCTTCAGTATGTATCCCTATCTTAATATGTTTTCCGAATTCGGCTAGATTTATCATAAAGTCTAGACTTATATCGAAAACTCCTCCATTATTTGTCATGTCTACTTCTGTTAGTCCTATTATGAATTTCTTTAGGTCTGATCATCTGTCATCATAAATTACAACTAGTACTTTGTTTCCTAAGTTCTTTCTAGTTAATCATTTTAATCCGATTACAGTTAATCCCATATGCATTAAGCTTCTTCTTGTATTTTTTATCTATCTTACTGACTCCGGGTTTATTAAATTTATTTTTGTAACACTATTTCCTATAGCTGATAATTATTCTTCTCTATAATGTCTATATAATTGTGTTGTGCTTAAGAAATGTCCTATATTATATAAAATCTTTGGATTATAGGACTCTCATCATCGCACATGTAAAAAGACAGAGATTTGTATATATTTGGCTCACATGTTAGTCTGTTTTAAAAAAATTTAAATTTAATGCATAGTCAGATTAATTCACATAAAGTGAAACGTAGAAGTGATGGTCATCTTCCCAGATTAAAGAGCCGGCTTATAGCCATGATTGAAATTACAGCTAGGAATCTTAATTATCCGATTCTATTGTTCCTCCAAATTAATTGAATGTTTAATTTCTTGGTTTATAAATATTTATGTTGAAACTTGAAGCATGTTCAAGACTGCACATGTATATTCGAAGTATATCGTGTATATCACAATGCTGTGGATATTAGTTGTTGAGTTAGTTAGAGTTAGTTAGTTGGTTAGTGGATCAAATGATTGGTGGGACCAGCTGCATACAGCTGACACTGGTTGTTATAAATATCTCTCTCATACATGTAATTAAAACATGACAATATATTGAATATACAACACACGGCTGAGACTAAGAGCTCAAGCCTTCATTCCTTATTGATTCCGCAATCACCATGGATGTACTCAAAGGTTCATCCATGGTTAATCTTCAATAATTTCACATGGTATCAGAGCAGTGATCCATAGATCGTAATCTGCTGTTAAAACTCCATTAGAGAATCAGTTTTTTTAAAGCTCAAAATCGAAGCAAATGACAGGATCAACACCAGTTGAGACGCAAGTTACAATTGATCATCACCATCCCTTATATCTGCAAGCTTCTGATGCACCAGGACTTGTGTTAATTCCATTTAAACTTACTGGACCAGAAAACTACAATCTATGGAGTCAATCAATGAAGTTGGCTCTAAGAGGGAAAGGAAAGCTGGGCTTCATCACTGGAACCTGTGTAAAAAGCAGTTATGGAGGACACTTGGAAGAACTGTGGGAAAAATGTGATGCAATTGTTTTGTCATGGATTGGGAGCACAGTGTCGAGTGAATCTCCAACATTGTCTATGCTTCAAGTGCCAAGGATGTATGGGAGGAATTCAAGGAGAGATTTGACAGATCAAATCTCACCAGGATTTATCATATATGGTCAGAAATAGCAAGCTTAAAGCAAGGTAATGATTCAGTGACTACTTACTACTCAAAATGAAAGTATTTTGGGATGAATTGGATGTGATGGTGCCATTGCCTGGTTGTATGTGTGCAGAGTCAAAACCTTATGTAGAACATCTTAGATCTCAGAGGTTGCTGATGTTTCTCATGGGACTGAATGAAAGTTACAGTAACATCAGGAGCAATCTGCTAGCTAAAGGATCTGATGTGACTCTATATGAGGCATATGCAGTAGTTACACAAGAAGAGAGTCAAAGGCCGCTAGGTGTGATAGATAGAAACAAAGCTCCGCATAGGGAAGTTCTAACTATGATGGCAGGCCAAACTCAAAGTTATAAGTCCAAAAAGGGAGTAGGACAGGCTGGGCAAGTTTGTGGTTGTTGTGGTTATAGAAATCATAGAACTGAGGATTGCTATAGGCTAGTTGTTGACACCCAATTTTGTCCCGCCTCTCCCCCGAAATACCTATTTATACCTCTGGTATTTGGAGAAATTAAAAAATATACATTTAAATTTTACTATAATTATTAGTCTTTTATTAACACCCACGTTTTATTATTCCACTGCAGTTATTATTATTATTATTATTATTATTATTATTATTATTATTATTATTATTATTCTTAAATTATCATTTTATTACTAATTGTCATTAATTATTATTTCTTGTTATTTCCATTATCATTATTATTATTATTATTATTATTAATTACTAATCATTATTATCAGCGTTATTTTGTTATCAATTATTAATCATCATTATCATCGTTATTTTATTATTAATTATTATCATTGTTTTATCAATAATTGTTATTTATTATTATTATTATCATCATTATTATTTCTTATTATTATTATTATCATTATTATCTTATTATTACCACTATTATTGTTATTATTATTAATTTATTAACATTTTGTCACTATCAATAATTGTTATTTATTATTATTATTTTATTATTAATTATTATCATCTTTATTGTTATTATTAATTATTACCATTTTTAATTATCAATATTTGTTACTTACTATTATTATTATATCTATTATTATTTTTTATCACCATTATCATCAACATTATCATTATTACCATTATCATTATTGTTATTAGCAGTATTACTACCGCTATTTATTTGCTGCTATTATTTAGTATTATTCAAACTTGCATTTCTCAACGTTTCTACCAACTTCCGCATGCATATCGCATTTTATTTCGCACATTTAAATGTTAGCGTTTGTTTGTTATTAAATGTTATTGCACGGTCATTGCAACATCATATGATTTTATTATCCGGATCTTTTATAATTACATATTTCCGTATTAGGTGATATTCTGGCACCCTTAGTACATCGTTAATCAAAATGGGCCTCTTATGCAAATTTAGAAGCCAAACTATTTCTTGCACTCGGTCCGTATTTTGACTTACCGGATCCCAAATCAAAGTCCGATTAACTCCTAATATTTTTTGGACTAGACCATATTTTTTATCTCAATTTTTAGACCAGTCCACGTTTTAATTCACTAGTCCATCTTTTTAATAGCCAGTCTAAAATTTGACCCGGTCCACAAATGGACCGGGTCCGATCCATTTTTTCGTCCAAATAAGGGAAACCCTTTTTAGGGTTTCCCCTTCATTTCCTTTCTCGCCTCTCCTCCGCCGCTCCCACTTCCCCTTTTTCCTCCTTCTTCTCCGCTTCCCCCACCATGCCCTGTTCCCCACTTAACCTTGTCTCCCTCCGCTCTTCCTTCCCTCTTTCTTCAGAACAAAACAAAGAAAAGGCAAGCAAAAAAAAAACCTATAAAAAGGAGCAGAAGAGGAAGAGGGGTACGAGGGAAGACGAACAGAAACGGACCAAAAACCCTCTGAAAAAGAACAAAATTTCCAGTGGTCAAAATCCCCAGAAAAATCAAAAATCGGAAAAATCAGATCGGAAGATTTTTGGAGATTCAGAAACCCCCAAACAAATCGAGTTCTAAAATCATAAGAAACCCTTTTTTTTTTTCGGAGAGTCAGAAGAAAAAAAAGAGGAACAAGTTTCCAGTGGCAGAAAAGGGCCCAAAAAGGAAGAATCTTTGGCAGTTTCAAAGATTTTTCTAAAAAAATTGTTTCAAGAATAAGAAGTTCGTCTTCGTTTTTTTTTTTTATTTTTTTAGCCTTTGCTACTGTTTTTGGTTCCGAGTGAATTCAAGCTTGAGCTTTGAAGTATTTCGAGGTATATCGGAGGCTCGAACTCCACTTCGCTGCGCTCGAAAAGGGTAATCTTTCATCCTTTCCTCCTTTTAGTTTTCTGTATTTTATTTTGCTGTTATGTGATTGATATTGGTAGTTTAGTGTTAGTGTAGTTTAGTTCATATTCATGTTTGGTGTTTATGTATGCTTAGTATAATTTGTTTAATTATGCAGTCTTTTGCTTGGTAAATGTTTAATTGAAGTCATTATTGATATTCAGATTAAGTGTGTCTATTTTAATGTCATATATAGTATAGTTTAGTGTCATTATAGTTTAGTGTCATTATAGTCATTCTGTTTAAAGTCTGTCTAAATTTATGCTATCTTATATTTCCTGCTCGTTTTGGTTTCCCTCTGGCATAGTTGTGTTAATATTGGAGTAGCTTAGACCTTGATCCAACACTACTATGTATTGTCGTTTATTCTGTATCAGGTCACCCTCTAGTCCAACATTATTGTATGATGTCTTGCTTGTGATTAGTTGAGTTTACTTGATTTTAGGCTTGTATTTGGCTTATTAAGTTGCCTGTTTTAGCTAAAGCTGTGCTATGTGATTTTGATGTTGAGCTTAATTCCTAAGATAAACAAGATATATAAAACCTTAGGGTCGGATGCTTGATGGTTCATAATGTTGGTAAAATCTTAAATGATTAATATGACTTGGTTAAGTGTTAAACTAGTCAAGAAAAAGGGCTACCTAAGCAAGCTGATATGGTCTGTGTAAATATATGATTTCTATAACTCATCTCCTATAATCTAGATCTTGCTTGTGGTATCAGTAATTAGTAAAATATGACACCCAATCAATAGAACTGAATGGTTTCAAAGCTTAGGATCAGAAATTATCTTTGTTAACTAATTAGGCAGAGAACAGGACTTCAAAAGGTTAATGTTATACTTTCACCAAGGATAACTGATTGTTTGGGAGTTTGATGTAAAAGTTAGAAGTCAAAAAGGGAAAGTCTAACATGTGAAACTGTTGGTTTGTCTTTCTGTACCTAAATATTAAGAGGATACGTTATCTGTTGCTTTCTAAACTACACAGTATTGCCATAGAATTGTTTCCTCTTTTAGTTGTTGTTCTTGCTTTCTTTATGGATCTAAGAAACCTCTGATGAGTTGATTTTTGTGTTATCCACTGTAAATGGAATTGACTTATAAGTTTCAAACTGTTGTTTTGTGCACCTTTGTTGATTATCAATCTCCTGACGAAGGTTCTGCTTTGCTTTGCTTTGTGTTTGGAGTTTCTCTTTTGAACAAAATGATGCTAATTTGTTGTGCCTTAATATGATCTCTCTCTCTCTCTCTCTCTCTCTTTCTCTCTGTTTATACTAAATCCCTGTTTGGATTAACCTCCACTGTGGTCAACCATTGTTGTTCTTATGTACATAACTTGCTGCTTCCCTTTTCCTTGCAACAGAGTTGAATGTCAAACTGCCTCCACTTTTTTTTTTTAAAAAAATGTTTAAAAAAGGGGTCTCGTAAATCTCTCGATCCAAGTAGACATTACGACTATCGATGGGTCTAAGCTGCTGCCTTTCCTATGCTGATTTCGATCTATCTATATTGTACATTGTCATATTCTCATGGAGCTTATATTTGTTTCAATATTGTCACACAGTTGATGATAATCCCATCTGTGCTCTGTCTGGTCTACCAAATCTGTGTCTGAGTTTCTTTTTGTGGTCATATTCTTTTGCAACTCAGATATAGTCTGTTTTTCTCATGAATTAGTGATTTATTGCCTTGCATTTAGTTTAATATTAACCTTCCATACATCCTTATGAATATGCATATATGAGATATACATTAAATATACCTGGTATATACATAATCTACTGATTTGTTTTAAGTGCATATTTTACGTGTTTAATCTTATTCATCGATTATATACTAATCCTTCTCCTTTCATTTTATGCATGACCACCGCATACGAGTCCGAGGGACTCGTCTCCTTCCGCGTTCGATGTTGGGCTAAAAGCCCAACAAAATCCTCTTCTCGAAGTCAGCCCACCCGCAGCAAAATAAATAATAAAAAAAGATGGAATTCTGGGCCGATGCCCATCACCGTGACAGCGAACAGCAACAACCCAAAATGGGCTAATCTTATTACATCTTTCTACACCTCTATTTCATTTTGTGCATTTAATTTGTATTGTATGACTAACTCTTTATTTTGTTTTATTTTCTTAATTTAGATAAATCTTAGATAAATCAGTAAGTTTGGTTTTAGTGATGGGTAGTTAGGAGGACTAATGACTAATTCCATAAATTATTCTCTTCTTCTTATGTTAAAACCATTTACAAAAATCTAATGTTTATTTGGAATAGTTGATTTGCAAAATGTCATGACTATCTTTTAAGTAAAAGAGAATCATACTTTTATCCTGATTATTTCAAAACGTCGTAAAAAATGCAAATATAAACTCAAGTATATTTTATAAATAACTCTTCAAGTTTGAATCAATCACGTCTATTTTTAGTCGAGCATAATTAAATAGATCAGTAATAAGTAAAGAGAAAGAAAACCCAGTTATTTTGTATCCTGTTTATAAATATAAGTCTAGATTTTCTGTGTCATCATATTCATATGACATAATTTTATTCAAAGATTCAATTTGATAAGCTCCTTTCTTGAAAAAATATCACATTATATGCAAGCTATTATATATTATACAAATCTTATATTAAACAATATTTTATTTAAAGGTTTAGCTGCATTTTATAAATCTTCTTTAAATGCCATTCTTTATCTTAATAATGCTTGTAAGTGTTATTTCATGCCAAATTATCACATTTTTCTGTAAATCTTATTTTACTAACATTATTTTTCTTTTCAAACTTTATAAATATCTTAAAGCCATTTTGCTAAATTTTAAGCATTATATTTAACTTAATTAATTAACCTAAGTTGGTCGGATAACTGTAAGTTAACGGATTCTAAAGGATGCCTAATCCCTTCCCTTTAGGATAATATAGAACTCTTACCTAGAATCACACTGGTTAAGCAGGCTATTAACGGAGGTATAATTAGCTTTACCTTAGTTAATAATTAGGTGTCCTAATTCACCGTAAAAATCAATTAGGTGGCGACTCCTTAAAACAAAGCAAAATAGGAATCTCCAATATGTTGTACTCCGCTTCAACCCGGTTAAAATGGGGTATAACACTAGTGGGGTACCCTGCTGACTTCAAGAGCAAGAAGAAAGGAGGTCAGACAGAGCTCAAGCCATTTGCCAATTCCACCACCACAGATGGACCAGGAGAAAGCAATGCTACACAGCAACAAAATAGTGGATTGTTTACACCACAACAGTACAATGAGGTGCTCAACAAGCTGGATGAATCACACTCTTCCAAATACATGTCTAACATGGCAGGTATAACTGCTTCATTATCTCAGATTACTGCATGTGAGTGGATTATTGACTCAGGTGCATCACGCCATATCACACCTTGCAAAGATCTTCTAACTGCACTTAGAAGTTTAGGACAACAGCAAGGTAGTAAGGTACAAATACCAACAGGTGATGGATCACACATAACAGGTGCAGGAGATGCACTAGTCCTTAATGAACACAAAATTTCAAATGTGTTGCATGTACCAGATTTCAAGTTTAATTTACTATCAGTGTCAAAGATCACAAAAGAGCTGTGTTGTGCAGCTATATTTGTGCCTGATTTCTGTATATTTCAGGGCCTCTTCAATGGCAAGGTAATGAGGATTGGTAGAGAGAAGGATGGACTATACATTTTGAAGGAGTTTGGTCACCACATACCCCCAAAAGTGAGCAATACTACATTCAATACCAATAAAGACTATCAGCTATGGCATCTGAGTGGGACATCCTTCACTAGGTGCAATGAAGTATATCTCATCACTCAACCTTAAGATAGATGATAGTGTCCAAAAGAATTGTGAGGTTTGTCCTTTAGCTAAGCATCATAGACTAAAATTCCCTGTCAGCAAGAATAAAACTGCATCCATTTTTGAACTTGTACACTTAGACCTATGGGGACCCTACAGAAAACCAACCTATGATCATAATCAGTACTTTGTTACTTTGGTAGATGACTTTAGCAGGTATACTTGGATTTGCCTCATTAAAACCAAATGTGAAGTGTACAATGTATTGAAGGATTTCCTTTGTCTGATAAATAATCAATTTGCATGCACTGTTAAAACAATCAGATCAGACAATGGCTCAGAAATTTTCAATTCTAACTGTGTTGAATTATTTGCTTCTTATGGTATTGTGCATCAAAGAAGTTGCCCATATACACCTCAACAAAATGGTATAGTAGAAAGGAAGCATAGACATATCTTAGAAGTGGCAAGGGCTTTAAGATTTCAAAGTAGCATTCCCATTAGTTTTTGGGGAGACTGTGTCAGAACAGCAGTATACTTGATTAACAAATTGCCTTCCTTAGTCCTAGGTGGCAAGAGTCCATATGAGTGTTTGTTTGGCAAACCACCCCTTCTTGATCACCTAAGGGTGTTTGGTTGTCTGTGCTATGCAAGCAAACTTCCTAAAGGTGACAAATTTGCTGAAAGAGCTAGAAAACAGTTCTAATTGTCTATTCTGAGACTCAGAAAGGTTACAGGCTATATGACTTGGATACCAAGTTGTTGTTCATTAGCAGGGATGTGATTTTTCAGGAATCCCTCTTCCCTTTCAAAGGAGATGATCCTATTAATCCAGATGATATGTTTCTTTTATCCTCTCCACTTGTAATTCTTGATGCACCAAGGGGAGCATATGATCTGATTAGTCCATCAAGCACTACATCTGGTCATGATGATCTTGTTGTGGAACCACATCAAGCAGATCATCATGCAGCCCAAGATGAACAACAGGCTGATATGGATGAACAACAGGCTAATATGGATCCTGCAACTCAAGATGGACAACAAGATGCTGCACAGATGCATGCAGATACTGATGATGATGAGGGTGCAACTGATATTCATGGTCTACCAACTGAGCATGCAGAAGTGGTGGCACCAAATGCAAGCCAACCTATCTTACATGCCCATGAAGAAGTAGATTTGTAGATGCCAATTGGGGCAGAAGAGACACATCTCAGACCAAGCAGAAGCATCAAACCACCCATCTGGCACAAGGACTATATGATGACACATAATTCTGCTGGTCATTGTACTTATCCCATATCAGATCACATATCATACTCTCATTTGTCATTAAGCTATCAGGCATACCTAGGGTGCTTTTCAGCTGTAGTGGAACCTAAGAGTTTCAAAGAAGCCTCGACTAACAGGTTGTGGATAGAAGCCATGAGCAAGGAGATTGATGCACTAGAAGAGAACAAGACATGGAAGCTTGTTAAACTGCCTCCAGGAAAGCAGACCATTGGATCTAAATGGGTCTACAAGGTCAAACTAAAGGCAAATACAAGGCAAGGTTGGTTGCTAAAGGATACACACAAAGGGAAGGTTTAGATTATCATGAGACTTTTTCACCAGTAGCAAAGATGGTGACAGTTAGGACTGTGATCAGTATTGCAACATCTTTTGATTGGGAGTTGTTTCAAATGGATGTTAATAATGCATTTCTTCAAGGAGACTTGGATGAGGAAGTATACATGTCACTCCCTCAGGGATTTCATAAGCAAGGGGAGACAAGAGTATGCAAGTTATTGAAGTCTTTGTATGGATTGAAACAAGCATCTAGACAATGGAATATCAAGTTGACTAATGCCTTGGTAAATGCAAGCTACTCACAGAGCTCATATGATCATTCCTTGTTCACAAAGAGACTTGGAACATACTTGGTAATAGTATTAATCTATGTGGATGATTTGCTGATTGTTGACACCCAATTTTGTCCCGCCTCTCTGCCAAAATACCTATTTTTAAGCTTCTAATATTTTTTGAAAAAATAAAAATATATATATTATGTTTACTATAATTATTAGCCTCTTATCAATACCGACACTTTATTATTCTATTATAATTATTATTATTATTATTATTATTATTGTTATTATTATTTATTAATTCACAATTCTTATCATTTCGGCATTTTTACCAGCTTACGCATTTATCTTTGCATAATTAAATAATAGTATTTATTTAGTGCGGATTTTCAAAGAAAAATAATATATATTATTACACGGCTATTATAACACCATATGATCTTATTACCCGAGTCTAATAATCACACATTTTTGGTATTAAGTAATATTTTGTCACCCTCGGTATATTCTCTTTTAAAATGGGTCTTTTATTCAAATTTAAAGCCAAACTATTTCTTGCACTCGGTCCGTATTTTGACTTACCGGACCCCAAATCAAAGTCCGATTAACTCCTAATATTTTTTGGACCAGACCATATTTTTTTATCTCAATTTTCAGACCAGTCCATGTTTTAATTCACTAGTCCATTTTTTAATACCCGGTCTAAAAATTGACCCGGTCCATAAATGAACCGGGTTTGACCCATTTCAGTGAAAATAAGGGGAACCCTTTTAGTGTTTCCCCTCATTTTCGTTCCCACCTCATCACCGCCGCTTCTCCCTTCCCCCATTTCCTCTCCTTCTCCGTCTTCTCCACCTCCCCATCGCCACCGCCGCGCCTCCCCATTTCCCCTCCTTCATCATCGCCTCCACCCCAACCGTTTCCCTATCCCCTTCACTGTCACTCCCACCATACCTTGTCTCCACCCACGCCCACCGTCACCCCCACTCAACCTTGTCTCCCCGCTCCTCTAAATAAAAAATTAGTTCGCCCCATAAGGAGGGGCTGGACAAGCGAAACCCCCCAAGAATTGAAACTATAAAATCAAGAAAATTCCTTGAAGAGAGAAGGAGGGGAGATGAAAAGAAAGTTTTTTTTTTAATCGGCGAAAACCCTCCCCTGAACCTGGAGGATTGTTTTAGATTCGTGAAATCCCCAAGAACAAGTTGTATTAATGGCAGAAATTCCCCCCATAGACAAGATTAGTTCTTGAGTATTATCGTTTTGATATCGAGCCAAAATCCACACTATTTTTGTTCTATTTTTTCCTTTGTCATCTGTTTGGATTCGAGGATATATAAATTCGGGATTCGCGGCATTTCGAAGTAGATTTGTGGTGTTCGAGTGGATATCGAAAACCCTCGCCTCACTTCGCTGCACCCGAAGAAGGTAATTTCTCCTCCTTTAAGCCATTTTGCTTACAGTCGGGTCTATACGTATGTCTATTCTGTTGGGTGTTTAGACGAGCTCGTTTTAGTTTGTTTGTGTGCGGATGTTATTTCCTGTTTATTATGTGTTGGTTAACATTTGTGATTGATTGTTAAAATTAATGGTTAGTTTAGCATTGTTAGCAGCTTTAACATTATAGTCTGTTCCGTTTTAGTTTAATATAGTGTCGTTTGCTTATATGTTAGTTTAGTTGCTATTGAATTATTACCTTAATGTAGTCCAGTTTTCAGTTTGGTTTTAGTTTTTTTTGTCGTTATGATTAGTCTTTAAGTATGTGTTAGTTCTTATGTGAGTTTGGATATCACTAAACCATGTGTTTATGGATGCTGTCTAGTACCTTATTTGAATGATGCTCATGTTTAATACATCTTAGTCATGTATTCACATGCGATCAGGTCATGCTTAAATGATAATTTCCTCACATGCCTACTAGTTTTGAGCCTAAGTTTGCCTGTACATTTAACTGTTTCCACTTGTCATACTACATGTTTGTTAGTATGTTCATTAGCTGATAGTTTTGTATACCCTGTTTGGTACAGTAGCATGCTTAAAGATCAATTCGCTATGTGGTTCTCTCTTGCTTGACCCTTGTTTGAGCTTAAGCCATTATAAAGAGTAACTCATTAATCCATTCACCTCGTATGTGATTAAGAGTTTTTTGTCTTATCGAGCATGATACATGTCTACTGCTTTACATAACTTAAAATTGCTTGCATATCACCACTAGCAGACTTTAAAGGAAAATGCATATAAGTTTGTTTGGGGTTTAATACTACGTATGCACATGATTGATAACTCCCATAGGTTGAATTTTATGTAGCTAAAAGAAATGGAGACAGCTTCATGATAGTTTAAGTAAAAAGGTAATAGACTATTATTGGTATAGCCTTGTGTTTGCATACAACTGTGTGTTTCCAAGATCACTTTGTTAGCCTGGATTAGAATCTGACTAAGTTGTGTCAAGACGATTATGTGTTGTCTTAGGCTTCAATAATTCTTAAACATCTTAGAAGATGGATAATCTGCAGCTATAACTATATATATGTGTGATCTACATTGATGAAACAGAACTCTTTTGTTTAAATTTGGTGTGCCGCTTAAGGAAGATAATTGTTCAAGTTAGTTCCTTTATTGTTTTCTTTCCCAAATAATGAGTCTTTTCTCAAACATGAACCTAGTTCAGCAGGTGTCTCTGTTAAAAGGGCTATGTTTAAGTTAAAAAATCCTCTTTGCTTCATTAGCTATGCAAACAGTTGAATATCAGTTTGATAACCATGTCTGAATTCAAAATGATTCTCTCTCCAATTGACTTGCTTGAATGTTTAAATTGTCAAAGAATAAGAATAGGCTGTGATAGAATTTACTATGCCACTGGAGTATTAATATCTGTTTTCTTACAGTACTGGTTCGGATTTTCAGTTTCCATTGGTTAAATGCCCCAGATTATGTTTTTTTTTCCTCTTATCTAGTGGCCACGAGATTCCTGGAGGAATCCTTATATTATGTGTGTACGTGTTAAAATATTCCTAAGCACTGTTTTCAGTCAAATGTTAGGAGATGGACATCATTTAAATTTGGCTCAGAATATGAGTTTCTATGTTTAGTTTAGAGGAACGGATAATTCCAGGGCTGGTTTGAGCTTTTGTTTGTTTCCTTTTGTTTATTATCTCAAGCTCCAAAATTGCTTTTGTTAAAAAAAATGATTCTGGTGGGAGGATTTTATTGTTTGGGCAGGTGTGCATTTCCCCTGGTGATCACTGAACCATTTAGCTTAGTAGAAAACACATTTGTATCAAAGATGTAATTGATTCTGAACAGCCAAGTACTTTAAGCCGAGTTTGCTGCACACTTATTCTCTTTCCAGTGCAGTGTATTAGAACACTTAATTTGATTAACATGTCTTGATAAATACTCTACTCGCATAATTAAAATAATGAGTAAGTTTGCTAGATGGACATTTGTTCCCTTTTTACCCAGGTCATACCATATTGTGTGATGCATATTTAGTACTTCCTCATTGCTAAACTTGAATATTGGATTTAATAATTCACAACTAAGGTTCTAGGATATTAGTTAAAATTGGTGCGTTTAGTGTTATTCTAGATATTTGTTTATTCCGGTGCACTAACTGATGATATGCTACTTATTTGAGAGATACTGGTTGATAGTTCTTTCTGTTTCTTGCTTATACATAGTACGAGATTTCTATCTGAAATTAATTTATATGTATTTCTTATATAATAAACAAAAAAAAAAAGAGTTCTGTCTGGAAACTCCTTCCACATGTCAAATTATGTACATGGCTATGCATCCTTCTGAGGGTGTATATATGAGATATATTTAAATATACACAGTATATACATAATCTATTGATTTGTTTTGAGTTATATTTTACATGTTTTAACCTCATCAGTTGATTGTATACTAATCGTTCTCTTTCGTTTTTATGCATGACCATCATATACGAGTCCGAGGGGCTTGTTCTTCCTCCACATCCGGTGTTGGGCTAAAAGCCCAACGAAATCTTTTCCGCATCCAATCAATCCGTAGCAAAACAAAAGAAACAGAAATTCTGGGCTAAGGCTCAATAGCGTGAACAGTTTTTTAGCAGTCCTAAAGTGGGCTGAGCTCATTTTAATATCATTTGCCCCTTTATTTCATTTCATGTATTTGGTTTGTATTTGTGCAACTAACACTTTATTTGTTTGTTTCCTTAGCCAAATGAACCTTACTAGATTAATATGAGACTTAGTTTTTAGTGAAAGGGTAGTTAACTTAAGAAAGGCCATTTAATTTCATAAGCTTCATTTTTATTTTGTGTCAAAACTATTTATAGTATCTAATATTTATTTTATTTATTAATTTGCAAATAGCATGACGATGTATTTGAGTTAATGGAATCATATTTTATTCTTACTATTATATACATTTTCTAAAGCGTCACTAATACGCAAATATAAATTCAAGTATGTTTTATAAATATTATTTTTAAGATTAATTCAATTATGCATATTCCTAGCCGAATATAGGTAAATAGGTTAATAAAAATAGAGAAAAAATCACCTCCTCTTGCATTCTATTCATAACAAGTCTAGATTTCTTATACCACTCACTATATTCATATAATGTCATTTTATTTCAAGTTGAATTGGCTGGGTTTTCTCTTAAAAAGTTTCTATTCATATACAAATCATTATATTTTGCAAGTCTCATTTTTTAAATAAAATTATTATTTAAAGCTTAACAACATTTATAAGTCTTCTTTAAATGACATTTTTTATCTTAACAATGCTTATAAGTTTTATTTCATGCAAATTATCACATTTCCTATAAATCTTATTAAATATTATCTTTTATTTAAGGCTTCATCAATATTTTCAAGTCCCATTTAAATTTTTAGAATCTTCTCTTACACACGTTATTATGTTTTTTTTTCTACGAGTATTATTTTGAACAACATTCATAAATCGTATTAAAAAATGGCATTTTAAAGTCTCTTTTATACAAATTATTGCATTTTCTGTAAAGCTTATTTTAACTAACATTATTTTCTTTTAAAACTCTAGCAATATCTCAAAAATCATTTTCTAAATTTTAAGCATTTTATTTACTCTCAATTAATTAACCTAAGTTTGGTCGGATAACCGTAAGTTAACGGATTCTAAAGGATGCCTAACCCCTTCCCTTTAGAATAATATAGAGCCCTTACCTAGAATCACAATTGGTTAAGCAGACTATTAATTGAGGTTTAGTTTTAACTTTCCTTAGTTAATCTCTAGGTGTCCTAATTCACCGTTAAATTAATTAGGTGGCGACTCTTAAAACAAAATGAACAGGAATCACCAATATGTCATACTCCTAAATCTAACCCGGTTAAAATGGGGTGTGACAGCTTGGCGACTCTGCTGGGGAATTTAGGCTCTAACCATAACAACTTAGGTTAATAACTAATTTGTGGACATTTTGTTTGTTTTGCTTTGTTTTCCTTATATTGTTGCTTTATATACTTCTAAATGTTTGTATTTCATTCCTTATGTGCATTTTTTCTATGTAATATGTACATTACTGCTTTCCTTAAATTGGCATTCCGTTCATATTTCTTCCACTTCTGGAAACTCACACTATCACACGTACACGCGAGGTGTGCTTAGCGCACCCGCAAATTTCTTCATAGAATCCAAATTTTAAGGGAGTTGGCGCATGCGCGGGGGTGCCCGAATAACGGGGACCGCGTAGCCTTCTCACTCGAGCAGTCCGCTCGGGAACCTTGTGTCTAGCAAACCCATTCTTAGTCTACTTAGGGTAGAGCGAAGCCAAAACCTTGTAAGGACATGCATCATTTTAAACCTAGGAGGCTTAATACCCTTGGTGTATTAAGTTCATTAGTCAACCTTACCAAATGTCCAAAAGAGTCCATGACTCTAAGTGACACTACTCACTATCTATGTGCATTATTTGAAGGATAAATATGTGGAATATGTAGACCTAGTACTCTATAGATAAGTATTTCAAGAAAAACTGACCTTTTGTTGCAGGTTGACGTGGAGCATCTAAAATTAATGTCGGAGTTTGAAGACAATTAAAAGAAATTAGTGGAGATAAAGCGTTAGATATCCTAGATCAACTTTAAATTGTATTATTAAACTGGCATGTAATAAATTTTATTTTCTTGTAAATTAGTTGTAAGAAGAGTTATGGAATGATACATAAAAGACATGTTTGTCCTTCAATGTTCGTTAGGCCTACCTCTGGCATAAAGAGGTCCCTTGCATTATAAAACGCGATGTATTATGTGCAATAATGTGTTTATATGCAATAATATTATCCTTACCGTATACTGACTCATTTTCCTTTTCTTTTTCTTGTTTTTATCTTTTTTTTTTTTTTTTTTAAACTTATTTTCAAAACAAAAAAGGTTGACTTGTGCTAAAAGGGAACTGGCGGAGCATCCATATTTCACACGGTCTAAAGCCAAGAAATCAGATTCTGACTCATCACTAATCACCTGGTTAACCAAAAGGACTCGTTCTAAAATGGAGCAAAGTTTGATCAATGCAACCACTTCATCTGAGCCATCTCTTAGTTTAGCAATCACGAGTGATCCCACATCCTCTAATGAACCAGAAACACATTTGGAGACCATTGCTCGTCTGGAGCGACGAGTTGCCGAACTAAGTCATATGGTACTTCATAACCGGTCATTTTCTCAAACACCGCCACATATGACTCCGTCCCAGGGAGTTCGTCAAACTTTGCCTGTGCCACATCCATTCCCAAATTTGGACGAATTTAACCAAGCAAATTATTTCACCACTTCTCAGCCAGTTCGTTCCGAACACCTCACTCAAAATGCTCCCTTTTTATTTACAACCACCTCTTCAAAAGCTCAATTCATACCGCCAGCACATGACACACATCAAGTTCCGCCGGTGTATACTTATACCACAGCTCCACCCATGACACAGATTCAAGGACAATGTCGCACAGATGTTGATCATTATGTCGAAGTTGAAAATGAGGCACGGTCAGTTAATGATGAAATGATAAATAGAAAGCTCAAAAGTTTGGAAGATGCCATGAGAAGTTTGCGTGGACTTGGTAGTAACCAAAGCGTGAGATATGAAGAATTATGTGCATTTCCTGAGGTAGAATTGCCACCAGGTTACAAGATTCCAAAATTTGAGAAGTTTGATGGGTCAGGGAACCCTTTCTTCCATTTGAAGGTCTATTGTGAAAAGTTGATTGGTGTGGGGAAGAATGAAGGGATAAGAGTCAAGCTATTCAATCAGAGTTTGAGTGGAAAAGCCTTGGAGTGGTATTCTAAGCAAGATACAACCAAATGGCGTACTTGGGATGATTTGGCAAATGCTTTTGTGGATCACTGCAAGTTTCATGTTGAGATCGCTCCTGACAGAATCTCAATTACAAAGTTGAAGAAGAAGTTCACCGAATCATTTCGAGAATATGCTATACGGTGGAGGGAAGAAGCATCTAGGGTACACCCACCCATGGAGGAGACAGAAATGGTTACTTTCTTCATTCAAGCACTAGAACCGGAATACTATGAACGTTTGGTGACAATGAGTGGAAAAACTTTTGCAGAAGTGATCAAAGCTGGGGACATGATCGAAGATGGCATTAAGACAGGGAGAATAACAAGTCTAGCAGCTTTGCAGTCTACCAGTAGGGCTATACAAACTGGTACTCTCGGAAATGGAAAGAAAAAAGAGAAAGAAGCAGCCTCGGTAATGGCTTTGGGAAACACCTCGTACCGCCATCAACGACCCCCGCGATACCAGCCTAACGCTCACCACTCACAATATTTCCAATATTCTCCACATCCCTACGACCAAGCTTTGTCATCTTACCAACCTCAATCACCACAAATATCCTACCCTGTTTACAACACACAACCAGCATATCGAGCTCCACGACCACCAACATATCCAGCTCCACCATCACAAACTCATCATCCAAACAATGCATCCGCACCTCGCCCAAATAAACCGTTCCGCAATTTCACACCATTGGGAGAACCACTGAGCGTTGTTTTCGAAAGACTGCAAGCTTCAGGCTTAGTATATCCCGTGGAAGGTAGAATTCCAGATCCATTACCCAGAAGCTTTGATCCCACTAAAACATGTACATATCATTCGGGGGTAAAAGGCCATTCCACTGATCGTTGTTACGCATTAAAGCATAAGGTTGAGGATCTTATTGAAGCAAAACAGATCACGGTCAAACCACCAACACCAAATGTGGTTAACAATCCACTCCCGACCCATGATGGGGCCACGATAAATATGATTGGAATAGATGAAAATGTTGACGACCCAGCCGAATTTATAGTGCCTGTGGATCGTGTGGAGGAACATGATTTTGTAGCCGTTGCTTCTCCGGCTGTAGTGATAAGAGGTTGTGTGCCTGTCGAGATATTAGGAGCTTCATCAATACCTGTGGAAGTAGTTCGAGCACCAAATCAGTTGCCAGTGCTCGATACAAAAGCCATACCATGGAATTATCAACAAACTGTGATGGAGTGTCGAGGAAAGGACACGATCACTGACAAGGTTAAGACGTCAGGAATGACAAGGTCTGGGAGGTGCTATTCTCCAGAAGAACTAGTTAGATTGGGGCAGCTTAAGGAAACCAACGTACCTCCCAAAAGGGTCGTGACTGAAACCGAAGCAGAAGAATTTTTGAGGAAGATCAAGGCTAGTGAGTACTCAGTTGTGGATCAGTTGAAAAAGACCAATGCTCAAATTCCTATTCTCTCTTTGCTTTTGAGTTCAGATATGCACAGGAATGCACTGTTGAAGATCTTGAATGAAGCATATGTCCCAAGCGAAACAACTAGTGAGGCGTTAGCTGGGATGATTGAGCGCGTACTTGACAGCCATCGAATCAGCTTCGATAATGAAGAACTGCCGCCAGAAGGATGTATGCATAACAAAGCGCTCTATATAACTGTCAAGTGTCGTAACATGTTTGTGGCTAAAGTATTGATTGATGGGGGTTCTGGACTCAACATCTGTCCATTAGCAAGTCTGAAGAAGATCGGATATAATGTTAGTGAGCTCAAGACCAGTGATATGAATATTCGAGCATTTGAAGGGGCTCAAAGGCGCCCTATTGGGGAAATAGAGTTGAAAGTGTTGATTGGCCCTGTTGAATTCATTATGGACTTTCAAGTACTTGATATTTCTACATCATACAATATGCTGTTAGGTAGGCCGTGGATTCACCTGGCTGGGGCCGTACCATCTACTTTGCACCAAACTGTCAAATTCGAGTGGGATCAGCAACAAATATGTATACACGGAGAAGGAGACACGTCTTTCTATCTAGAGCAATCCACCCCATTCGTCGAGGCAGAAGGAGGGTTCGACGGAGCAGCTTACCACGCTTGGGAGGTTGTGAATGTCACTAAAGAGAGTGAAGTGTGTCAAACTCAAGAGTTCAAAAGATCATGCGCCGCAATTATGGTTGCAAAAGAAATGGTGAGAAATGGGTACCAACCTGGATTTGGGCTAGGGAAAACACTAAATGGGCGAGTTGAGCCAGTCGTTCTCCCTACGCAACAGTTTACATTCGGTTTGGGATATGAGCCAACTGAGGAAGAAGTGAAGAAAGCACGAAAAAATAAAATGAAGGAGATTGCATTGCCAAAGCCCATTCCTACCATTGATCAAACTTTCTTAAAACCTTCAGATCTTATTGTTGAAGTTGCCTATGATGATATCGTGGAAGGAGTCAAGAACCTGTTCGTGGAAGATGAAGATGATCATGCTATGATAATCAAAGACTTTGCTGAAATATTGACTTTATAGGCTGGTGAGCCGGGACCTGAGTTGCAAAATTGGACTTCTATCTTAGCCTCGGTTCGCCGGGAGTTTCAGTATTTTAAGTTTAAATTTCCTTTTGTAGTAGGCCGGAGGCATCAACTAGAACATTTAGTTCCTTTTGTCATGTTGCCTCTATGTTTTGTTACGGCCTTTTTAAATTAAGATTCTGTCATTTTGTTTGTAACGAACTACGTTTGGCCTGACTTCCTGTTGGATACGTAGGCAGCCCACATCGGGTTCGGCCACTTTTTCAAATCATTTCAGTATCTTTGTTGTATGGGTGGAACTACGTTTGGCCTGACTTCCTGTTGGATACGTAGGCAGCCCACATCGGGTTCGGCCACTTTTTCAAAATATTTCAGTGTTTTGTTGTATGGGTGGAACTACGTGTGGCCTGATTTCCTTTTGGATACGTAGGCAACCCATATCGGGTTCGGCCCCCCCTTTATTAAAAAAAAAAACAAAAATTCAAAAGTCTTTATTTTTACCACGAACTACGTCTGGCCTGATTCCTTTGGGATACGTAGGCAACCCGAGGCGGGTTCGGCCCTTCTATTTTGAAATTGTTATCTTCGGTTTGGCCAAACATTTTTGGTTCGTATAAAATACATAAGGATTTTTAACAAGATTTTGGTCTTCCCACCGTTTAAATTCATGTGTTTTAGTATCTTGAAACTGGGACAAATTTTTGGAATCGGTCAAATCACTTTCAAAATTTTTTCATTACAACTTTCTCACTTTTCGATCGTTTAGAACCAAGCGTTTCCAGGACTTGAAACTGGGACAAATTTCGAAGTCGGTCAAATCACTTTCGAAAACTTTCATTATAAGTTCTTATTTTTCAATTGTCCAGAATCAAGCATCTCTAAGACTGAAACTGGGACAAATTTTTAGAAGTAGCATAAAAGTGGTGTTAAACAAAAGTCCATCCATATTTCTAAAATGTGAGTAAATTCAAAAATCGAGTCTTCTTAATCATGTTACATATTAGAGCCACTAAGTATTTCCTTTCAAAGTCATCCAAATCTCATTACTTTTATTTTCAAAATACATTTTTTTATAACTGAAACTCCCCGGCAAAGCAAGATATGTGGTGAGACATCGAAGAACGTGGACGCGACCGAGACAAAAGTCAATTCAAGGGCCAAGTTCCCCGATATGCACAAGTCAACCAATTTTCTTTTAAACTCACAATTTTTCTTTGTTGAGACAGATCCAATTAACATAAACACGGTGCATGTATTAAATTATGGGCGTGATCAAAAAGTTAACTTTCTTCAAAATGCAAATACTCTTCAGCGTGGATGCAAAGGTAGCTTATGCCGAACGGTGGGCGTCGTTCCACTCATCACGAAATTTCAATTGCAACAGTGGACACAAGTTCATCTTCTCAACCAAGGGCTGTAAGTATAATTCTTTTAGACCCAGCTATTGATTCTTATCACTAACAGTTGTTTTAGCTCGTGACATTCATCGATGGATCGAATACATATAATCATGGACACTAACCTTGATCACCTGTTATTGGTTAGAATTCCTCAATTTCGTCATCACTTCATACATGCTCAAATCATTATCAAATTCTTTTAGAATGAAGTGTGTTAATAAGATAACAAGATCGAAATATTGCATCGTATATCAAATTGTGGGGGTTAATTATATATTTAACTTCCGTCACAACGGGACATGGATTAAGATGTGAATATCTTTTTACAATACTATTTCTAAAGTGGACATGGATTTACATTTACATTGTGGATGCGAGCATGGAAGTGGAAGTAGAATTATATTACAAAAATATACATATAATTGTAGAAAGTGGATACAGATTTATGTTTCGAAAGTAAAAGTGAATTTATTTTTGCGCCGTATAATGCAGACGTGAAAGTAGATGTAAATTTACTGTTGTACCGTATAATACGGACGTCAAAGTCGACGTGGATTTATATTTTGTACCGTGAAATGCGGACGTAGATTTATATTTTGAACTGTGAAAGTGGACTTGGATTTATTTTTCTGCACCCGGAAAGTGGATGTGGATTTACATTTTTGCACCATGGGAAGTGGACATGATATAGGCACCCACCTTAAAATGCGGGTATTTCCAAATTCAATCCAGGCACCCACCTTAGAATGCGGGTATGTCAATTTCAATCTAGGCGCCCACCTTAGAATGCGGGTATTTCGATTTTTAATCTAGGCGCCCACCTTAGAATGCGGGTATTTCGATTTTTAATTTAGGCACCCACCTTAGAATGCGGGTATTTCAAAATTTAATTTGGGCACCCACCTTAGAATGCGGGTATGTCAATTTCAATCCAGGCACCCACCTTAGAATGCGGGTATTTCAATGTTCAAATTAGGCACCCACCTTAGAATGCGGGTATCTCAACGTTCAATTCAGGCACCCACCTTAGAATGCGGGTATTTCAATGTTCAAATTAGGCACCCACCTTAGAATGCGGGTATGTCAATTTTCAATTTAGGCACCCACCTTAGAATGCGGGTATGTCAATTTCAATCCAGGCACCCACCTTAGAATGCGGGTATTTCAATGTTCAATTCAGGCACCCACCTTAGAATGCGGGTATTTCAATGTTCAATTCAGGCACCCACCTTAGAATGCGGGTATTTCAATGTTCAAATTAGGCACCCACCTTAGAATGCGGGTATTTCAATGTTCAATCCAGGCACCCACCTTAGAATGCGGGTATTTCAATGTTCAATTCAGGCACCCACCTTAGAATGCGGGTATTTCAATGTTCAAATTAGGCACCCACCTTAGAATGCGGGTATTTCAATGTTCAATCCAGGCACCCACCTTAGAATGCGGGTATTTCAATGTTCAATTCAGGCACCCACCTTAGAATGCGGGTATTTCAATGTTCAAATTAGGCACCCACCTTAGAATGCGGGTATGCCAATTTTCAATTTAGGCGCCCACCTTAGAATGCGGGTATTTCAATGTTCAGTTCAGGCACCCACCTCCGAATGCGGGTATCTTATATTTCAAGTTCAGGCGCCCACCTCCGAATGCGGGTATCTTATATTTCAAGTTCAGGCACCCACCTCCGAATGCGGGTATCTTATATTTCAGTTCAAGCATCCACCTCCGAATGTGGATTCAACTTTTGAAACAGGGGTTGCAAGTGTAACTTCTCCAACCCTGGCTTATTTACATATATTTCTTTATTGCTAACAATTGTTTTTAGCTGATGGCTTTTGACAATATCAAAGTTGGCATCACACATCAAATCGTGGAACTTTTTTCTTCGGCAGCGAACTGGGGCAATTCGTCGGGAAAGACAATCAGACTTCCCGACACGGGTCAAAGATCTACCTCGAACACTCGTCTCTAATCACAAGTATTCTTTTGCAATTCAATCTTCAGAATTCTCAAGTTTCTATCACAATACCCAGTGTTATCATAATTCAGCACTGAGACAATATTTTGCAAGTTTCGCGCCGATTGGGGTTCAAGTGTCGTAATTGTCCCAGAACTACACTCGACCTGATTCTCGTATAGCCCTAGATATGTAGGCAACTCAGAGACCGGAGTTCGGTCATGACCCTCTCAAATTTCCTTTAGCCGGGACAAAATAGGCTACCGAGTCAACGTCTTTGCCCGACAACTCTTTTCATCGTTACCGGGCAAAGAGGGACAAGTTGTTGACACCCAATTTTGTCCCGCCTCTCTGCCAAAATACCTATTTTTAAGCTTCTAATATTTTTTGAAAAAATAAAAATATATATATTATGTTTACTATAATTATTAGCCTCTTATCAATACCGACACTTTATTATTCTATTATAATTATTATTATTATTATTATTATTATTATTATTATTGTTATTATTATTTATTAATTCACAATTCTTATCATTTCGGCATTTTTACCAGCTTACGCATTTATCTTTGCATAATTAAATAATAGTATTTATTTAGTGCGGATTTTCAAAGAAAAATAATATATATTATTACACGGCTATTATAACACCATATGATCTTATTACCCGAGTCTAATAATCACACATTTTTGGTATTAAGTAATATTTTGTCACCCTCGGTATATTCATTAATTAAAATGGGTCTTTTATTCAAATTTAAAGCCAAACTATTTCTTGCACTCGGTCCGTATTTTGACTTACCGGACCCCAAATCAAAGTCCGATTAACTCCTAATATTTTTTGGACCAGACCATATTTTTTTATCTCAATTTTCAGACCAGTCCATGTTTTAATTCACTAGTCCATTTTTTAATACCCGGTCTAAAAATTGACCCGGTCCATAAATGAACCGGGTTTGACCCATTTCAGTGAAAATAAGGGGAACCCTTTTAGGGTTTCCCCTCATTTTCGTTCCCACCTCATCACCGCCGCTTCTCCCTTCCCCCATTTCCTCTCCTTCTCCGTCTTCTCCACCTCCCCATCGCCACCGCCGCGCCTCCCCATTTCCCCTCCTTCATCATCGCCTCCACCCCAACCGTTTCCCTATCCCCTTCACTGTCACTCCCACCATACCTTGTCTCCACCCACGCCCACCGTCACCCCCACTCAACCTTGTCTCCCCGCTCCTCTAAATAAAAAATTAGTTCGCCCCATAAGGAGGGGCTGGACAAGCGAAACCCCCCAAGAATTGAAACTATAAAATCAAGAAAATTCCTTGAAGAGAGAGGGAGGGGAGATGAAAAGAAAGTTTTTTTTTTAATCGGCGAAAACCCTCCCCTGAACCTGGAGGATTGTTTTAGATTCGTGAAATCCCCAAGAACAAGTTGTATTAATGGCAGAAATTCCCCCCATAGACAAGATTAGTTCTTGAGTATTATCGTTTTGATATCGAGCCAAAATCCACACTATTTTTGTTCTATTTTTTCCTTTGTCATCTGTTTGGATTCGAGGATATATAAATTCGGGATTCGCGGCATTTCGAAGTAGATTTGTGGTGTTCGAGTGGATATCGAAAACCCTCGCCTCACTTCGCTGCACCCGAAGAAGGTAATTTCTCCTCCTTTAAGCCATTTTGCTTACAGTCGGGTCTATACGTATGTCTATTCTGTTGGGTGTTTAGACGAGCTCGTTTTAGTTTGTTTGTGTGCGGATGTTATTTCCTGTTTATTATGTGTTGGTTAACATTTGTGATTGATTGTTAAAATTAATGGTTAGTTTAGCATTGTTAGCAGCTTTAACATTATAGTCTGTTCCGTTTTAGTTTAATATAGTGTCGTTTGCTTATATGTTAGTTTAGTTGCTATTGAATTATTACCTTAATGTAGTCCAGTTTTCAGTTTGGTTTTAGTTTTTTTTGTCGTTATGATTAGTCTTTAAGTATGTGTTAGTTCTTATGTGAGTTTGGATATCACTAAACCATGTGTTTATGGATGCTGTCTAGTACCTTATTTGAATGATGCTCATGTTTAATACATCTTAGTCATGTATTCACATGCGATCAGGTCATGCTTAAATGATAATTTCCTCACATGCCTACTAGTTTTGAGCCTAAGTTTGCCTGTACATTTAACTGTTTCCACTTGTCATACTACATGTTTGTTAGTATGTTCATTAGCTGATAGTTTTGTATACCCTGTTTGGTACAGTAGCATGCTTAAAGATCAATTCGCTATGTGGTTCTCTCTTGCTTGACCCTTGTTTGAGCTTAAGCCATTATAAAGAGTAACTCATTAATCCATTCACCTCGTATGTGATTAAGAGTTTTTTGTCTTATCGAGCATGATACATGTCTACTGCTTTACATAACTTAAAATTGCTTGCATATCACCACTAGCAGACTTTAAAGGAAAATGCATATAAGTTTGTTTGGGGTTTAATACTACGTATGCACATGATTGATAACTCCCATAGGTTGAATTTTATGTAGCTAAAAGAAATGGAGACAGCTTCATGATAGTTTAAGTAAAAAGGTAATAGACTATTATTGGTATAGCCTTGTGTTTGCATACAACTGTGTGTTTCCAAGATCACTTTGTTAGCCTGGATTAGAATCTGACTAAGTTGTGTCAAGACGATTATGTGTTGTCTTAGGCTTCAATAATTCTTAAACATCTTAGAAGATGGATAATCTGCAGCTATAACTATATATATGTGTGATCTACATTGATGAAACAGAACTCTTTTGTTTAAATTTGGTGTGCCGCTTAAGGAAGATAATTGTTCAAGTTAGTTCCTTTATTGTTTTCTTTCCCAAATAATGAGTCTTTTCTCAAACATGAACCTAGTTCAGCAGGTGTCTCTGTTAAAAGGGCTATGTTTAAGTTAAAAAATCCTCTTTGCTTCATTAGCTATGCAAACAGTTGAATATCAGTTTGATAACCATGTCTGAATTCAAAATGATTCTCTCTCCAATTGACTTGCTTGAATGTTTAAATTGTCAAAGAATAAGAATAGGCTGTGATAGAATTTACTATGCCACTGGAGTATTAATATCTGTTTTCTTACAGTACTGGTTCGGATTTTCAGTTTCCATTGGTTAAATGCCCCAGATTATGTTTTTTTTTCCTCTTATCTAGTGGCCACGAGATTCCTGGAGGAATCCTTATATTATGTGTGTACGTGTTAAAATATTCCTAAGCACTGTTTTCAGTCAAATGTTAGGAGATGGACATCATTTAAATTTGGCTCAGAATATGAGTTTCTATGTTTAGTTTAGAGGAACGGATAATTCCAGGGCTGGTTTGAGCTTTTGTTTGTTTCCTTTTGTTTATTATCTCAAGCTCCAAAATTGCTTTTGTTAAAAAAAATGATTCTGGTGGGAGGATTTTATTGTTTGGGCAGGTGTGCATTTCCCCTGGTGATCACTGAACCATTTAGCTTAGTAGAAAACACATTTGTATCAAAGATGTAATTGATTCTGAACAGCCAAGTACTTTAAGCCGAGTTTGCTGCACACTTATTCTCTTTCCAGTGCAGTGTATTAGAACACTTAATTTGATTAACATGTCTTGATAAATACTCTACTCGCATAATTAAAATAATGAGTAAGTTTGCTAGATGGACATTTGTTCCCTTTTTACCCAGGTCATACCATATTGTGTGATGCATATTTAGTACTTCCTCATTGCTAAACTTGAATATTGGATTTAATAATTCACAACCAAGGTTCTAGGATATTAGTTAAAATTGGTGCGTTTAGTGTTATTCTAGATATTTGTTTATTCCGGTGCACTAACTGATGATATGCTACTTATTTGAGAGATACTGGTTGATAGTTCTTTCTGTTTCTTGCTTATACATAGTACGAGATTTCTATCTGAAATTAATTTATATGTATTTCTTATATAATAAACAAAAAAAAAAAGAGTTCTGTCTGGAAACTCCTTCCACATGTCAAATTATGTACATGGCTATGCATCCTTCTGAGGGTGTATATATGAGATATATTTAAATATACACAGTATATACATAATCTATTGATTTGTTTTGAGTTATATTTTACATGTTTTAACCTCATCAGTTGATTGTATACTAATCGTTCTCTTTCGTTTTTATGCATGACCATCATATACGAGTCCGAGGGGCTTGTTCTTCCTCCACATCCGGTGTTGGGCTAAAAGCCCAACGAAATCTTTTCCGCATCCAATCAATCCGTAGCAAAACAAAAGAAACAGAAATTCTGGGCTAAGGCTCAATAGCGTGAACAGTTTTTTAGCAGTCCTAAAGTGGGCTGAGCTCATTTTAATATCATTTGCCCCTTTATTTCATTTCATGTATTTGGTTTGTATTTGTGCAACTAACACTTTATTTGTTTGTTTCCTTAGCCAAATGAACCTTACTAGATTAATATGAGACTTAGTTTTTAGTGAAAGGGTAGTTAACTTAAGAAAGGCCATTTAATTTCATAAGCTTCATTTTTATTTTGTGTCAAAACTATTTATAGTATCTAATATTTATTTTATTTATTAATTTGCAAATAGCATGACGATGTATTTGAGTTAATGGAATCATATTTTATTCTTACTATTATATACATTTTCTAAAGCGTCACTAATACGCAAATATAAATTCAAGTATGTTTTATAAATATTATTTTTAAGATTAATTCAATTATGCATATTCCTAGCCGAATATAGGTAAATAGGTTAATAAAAATAGAGAAAAAATCACCTCCTCTTGCATTCTATTCATAACAAGTCTAGATTTCTTATACCACTCACTATATTCATATAATGTCATTTTATTTCAAGTTGAATTGGCTGGGTTTTCTCTTAAAAAGTTTCTATTCATATACAAATCATTATATTTTGCAAGTCTCATTTTTTAAATAAAATTATTATTTAAAGCTTAACAACATTTATAAGTCTTCTTTAAATGACATTTTTTATCTTAACAATGCTTATAAGTTTTATTTCATGCAAATTATCACATTTCCTATAAATCTTATTAAATATTATCTTTTATTTAAGGCTTCATCAATATTTTCAAGTCCCATTTAAATTTTTAGAATCTTCTCTTACACACGTTATTATGTTTTTTTTTCTACGAGTATTATTTTGAACAACATTCATAAATCGTATTAAAAAATGGCATTTTAAAGTCTCTTTTATACAAATTATTGCATTTTCTGTAAAGCTTATTTTAACTAACATTATTTTCTTTTAAAACTCTAGCAATATCTCAAAAATCATTTTCTAAATTTTAAGCATTTTATTTACTCTCAATTAATTAACCTAAGTTTGGTCGGATAACCGTAAGTTAACGGATTCTAAAGGATGCCTAACCCCTTCCCTTTAGAATAATATAGAGCCCTTACCTAGAATCACAATTGGTTAAGCAGACTATTAATTGAGGTTTATTTTTAACTTTCCTTAGTTAATCTCTAGGTGTCCTAATTCACCGTTAAATTAATTAGGTGGCGACTCTTAAAACAAAATGAACAGGAATCACCAATATGTCATACTCCTAAATCTAACCCGGTTAAAATGGGGTGTGACACTGATAACAGGAAGCAACTCAGACCTCATAGCTGAGACAAAGGAATATCTGCACAGCCAATTCAAAGTAAAGGATTTGGGAGTCTTGAAGTATTTCCTAGGGATAGAAGTGTTGAGATCTCAACATGGGATACTATTGAACCAAAGAAAGTACACTTTGGAGTTGATTTCTGACGTGGGACTGAGTGGTGCAAAGCCTGCATCAACTCCACTTGAACCAAATGTCAAACTGACATCAGTAGAGTATGATGCCACAGTTAGTGATGCAGACAAAGGAGTGAATGATCCAATACTAGAAGATGTAGGATCCTATCAAAGATTGGTTAGGAAGTTGATATATCTGACCATCACAAGGCCAGACATTTGCTTTGCAGTGCAAGTGTTGAGCCAATTCATGCAGCAACCTAAAGAGTCACATTGGAATGCAACTCTGAGGGTGGTAAGGTATGTAAAAGGGGCACCAGGTTTGGGAATTTTGCTGAGGAGGAGTGCCATCACAGAACTGGAAGTATATTGTAATTCAGACTGGGCTTCTTGTCCAAATACAAGAAGATCAGTAACTGGTTTTGTTGTTCAACTTAGAGGATCCCTCATTTCATGGAAATCAAAGAAACAACACACAGTCATTCGCAGTTTAGCAGAGGCAGAATACAAGAGTATGGCAGCATCAGTCTCAGAGACAGTTTGGTTGCTGGGGTTGCTCAAAGAGCTTCATGTGAAGATTACACTGCAGTTAAAGTGTTCTGTGACAGTAAAGCAGCAATTCAGATAGCAGGAAATCCCATATTTCATGAACGAACCAAACATATAGAGATAGATTGTCATTTTGTGAGGGAAAAGTTCAAGCTGGGACTGATTCAGCCTACTCACCTCAGCACTAAGCTACAACTTGCAGATTTACTCACATAGGGCCTTGGTGTGGCACAACATCATTTCCTTTTATCCAAACTGGGAGTGATTGATGTGTTTCACCCCCAGTCTGGGGAGGAGTGTTGAAACTTGAAGCATGTTCAAGACTGCACATGTATATTCGAAGTATATCGTGTATATCACAATGCTGTGGATATTAGTTGTTGAGTTAGTTAGAGTTAGTTAGTTGGTTAGTGGATCAAATGATTGGTGGGGCCAGCTGCATACAGCTGATACTGGTTGTTATAACTATCTCTCTCATACATGTAATTAAAACAAGACAATATATTGAATATACAACACACGGCTGAGACTAAGAGCTCAAGCCTTCATTCCTTATTGATTCCGCAATCACCATAGATGTACTCAAAGGTTCATCCATGGTTAATCTTCAATAATTTCACAATTTATGCCTAAAGATCATGCATGGATCAGACATGCAATAAAAAGGAGAGTATATACAGTATGATTCTTGCTTAACTTTTATGGGAATAATTGGGATAATATCACTTTATCCACAAAAAAGCTAACATGTTCCTCACTTATATTGTCCATTCCATTGTGTTAAAGCCACCGACTAATCTTTTGATTTATTGTATTGGTAAAAACATAGAGGAATGCGGTATATTATAACTCCAATAATTGTAGTTTCTTTTGGAATGTAGTTTCTTACGAAGAAGAAAAATATAACTCCAATAATCATAGTTTCCTTCAAACTATAGGCTATGATACTAATTATTGGATTAAGCCTACCAAAGATATTGTTAACATCATGTGATGATATCTGCGTTTGGTCAGTCCTATATGATTTTTCTAAAAAATATCACACCATTAAAGATAGAGCCTGTGTGGATGGACTTAAAAGAAGCAACTTATAAGCTAAAAATAGCTTGTAAGCAAAAATAAAATAAATTGAGTAGCCCAATTTTTTTTTTTTTTTTGGCTTATAAGCTATTTTTTAGCTTATAAGAACTTATAAGCTGCTTTAGATAAGCTAAGCCAAACGGGCCCAATTATTTTTTGACTTATTTTAAGCATAAAATAATTTATAAACTGATCAGTCAAACACTCAAAAAAGTTAAAAAGAGCTTATAAGCTGTTTTCAGCAACTTATAAATCAATCCAAACGGGCTCATAGTAGTACACCTTATATTTATATTTGTTTTCTTTTTCTATTATTAATAATGTGAAACTCTTATTTGAAAATTCAAAACTTTTTTGAAAAAGTTTCTCTATCATTGACAAATGTCACCTAAATTTTCAGATGGGTCCATAGGCTGTCATAATTTCTTTTAGGGAAGGAAAATATCAGGACGGGACCTCTTTCATTAATTTCTGCTCCATGACCATAAGAACTTGACTACATCTATTACGAAATCAAACATGAAAAATAATATTTGTGGTCATAATATTTATTGGAGAGAGATATGGACGGTTATGAAATAGTAAGTACTTCTTTATCTTAAATAAAAAAATCTCGAATTTGAACTTTATTAGTTTGACGTGGCCTTTTTTAATTCGAATTTAATCCAAAACCAATATGAATACTGGATATCGATTAAAAAGCCAAAATAAAAATACGAATACTTATTAGTTCCTTTTAACTTTTCCAAGAACGAAAGTGTTTGATTACTCGTGGAGTGTGGACTAAATTTGCTTACCGTCAAGCCAATTACTCTCTCAGTTTCATTTTATTGTTTTGAGTTAATTAGGCACGATATTTAAGAAACTGTTATAAACCTAACTAATCTATGGGAGGACGTGGATGGGATATTGTCAATTACCTGATTAAAAGAAGCATGTGCACTATGTGTGAAGATGACTATATATAGAAGGAGAACTATTCCATTATAGGGTTATGCTATGAAGTTGTTTCTTTATTTTCTAAGTTGTTTAGATTAAGTCTGGTTCCTCTCTCCCTTCTTCTTTTTTATATTTCCTTCCCTTGGAAGATTTGATCGCTAGTTTGGAGTATTTGTAATAGTTTGGTGATGAACTCTTATAATTGCACGTGTAGTTCTAATTATCCATTTCACTACAATATGCAATATGGGTTCGTTACAGAAACTAAGGAATATTCTTACGTTTTTTTTTTTTTTAAAAACTAAAATATATCTAATATATTAAAATATTCTTTGATACTTGATATCTTAAACATGTCATGTTTAATATTAAAATTACAAGTTATTAAGTATAACAAATGATAGATTTTTAAAAAACTAAAAAATATATAATTTGAAATGGAGGAAATATAAATTATGATTCTATTGTTGACAATAAAAAAAGGGGCAGAAGTGGGTACTGTGGAACGTGGACTAAATAAACTTTTTTTCCAAAACAATTATTAGTTTGGTCTTTAAAAATAAAATTAACTACTTAATATAGTAAATAAAGAAACACAAAATAATATTGTTAGGCTGGACTAATCTGAATTCACATTGCTAAGCTGTTAAAATTGATAAGCTCTCCCTAATTTTCTTTCTTTGCTTTTGAAAGAAAAGACACTCCCTACTAAAATATTTAAAACCGATTAGTGTAATTATTCATGTGGAACTCGTCGAATTGTGTTGTATTCATGAATATAATGATGAAAATGAAAAATATAGTTCTATTATGCTACTTTTTCCGTTCACTTTTACTTGTTCACTATTTCGAAAATAGAATTTCATTTTTACTTGCCATTTTTCACATATTAAGATTAGACAATTTTCTTTTTCATGTTTTACCTTTAAATTATTTACCAAGTCTTCTAGAAATTGTAATGGTCAATTTTACTTAACCAATGCATAACATTGGGATTGACTCCAAAAAATTTGAAGCACTAAAGAGATGAATGCGTTGTAAAGTGTTAGTATTTATAAAAGGGAACAGGTGCAAATATACCCTTTAATTTTGCGATTTAGAGCAGATATGCCCCTCGTTACAAAAGTGGTGCATATATACCCCTGTCGTTACAAAAATGGTGCAAATATATCCCTGCAGTTACAAAATGGTGCAAATATACCCTTTTCACTAACAGATTTTTTTAAAAAAATCATTTAATTTATTTTTTAATTAAAAAAAGTCTACCTATATTTTCTTTAGTAGACATAATTTTCTAAAGCCACGTGGTAATTTTTTTTTTCCTGGTGGGTCAGGTCTGGTAAATTTAAAAAAAAGGGACAAGGGCCTGATTTACCCCTCTACTTTGGGAAAAAGTTCATATTTACCTCCCGTTATACTATCAGCCCATTTATACCCCTACCGTTACAATAGTTGAAACATTTGCCTCTATTTTTAACCCCTCGTCCCTGATAGTATAACGGGGGGTAAATATGAACTTTTTCCCAAAGTAGAGGGGTAAATCAGGCCCTTTTCCCTTTGATTGCCGATTCTTCTATTTTTAGATAACGTTGCAGGTTTTCTAACTAGTTCTGATTTGCTAAAAGAACAATATACACAATAATTTTATGCAAAAGTAAGACATTGCTTCATCCAAAAGAAGGTTTTACAATGGACATATTATAACAACAATTTATCCAAACGAGGGCATTACATTACATTCATCCAAACAAAGGCATTTAAAATAACTTCATGATAATTTTTTTCAAGTTACACCAAAAACATAAATACTAGTCTCGTAAGGGCAATCACTTCATCATTGGAGCTGTAATGGAACCCACGAAAAGTGCCAATGAAACTATAATTACCATCCACATCTTTGTTACTTTGTCTTCCAAAGTTGACACTTTAATCACTTGAGAATGACTTATAGCCTCCAATGATGAAGTGATTGCCCTTACGAGACTAGTATTTATGTTTTTGGTGTAACTTGAAAAAAATTATCATGAAGTTGTTTTAAATGCCTTTGTTTGGATGAATGTATTGTAATGCCCTAGTTTGGATAAATTGTTGTTATAATATGTCCATTGTAAAACCTTCTTTTGGATGAAGCAATGTCTTACTTTTGCATAAAATTATTGTGTATATTGTTCTTTTAGCAAATCAGAACTAGTTAGGAAACCTGCAACGTTATCTAAAAATAGAAGAATCGGTAATCAAAGGGAAAAGGGCCTGATTTACCCCTCTACTTTGGGAAAAGGTTCATATTTACCCCCCGTTATACTATCAGGGGCGGGGGGGGGGGGGGGATTAAAAATAGGGGCAAATGTTTCAACTATTGTAACGGTGGGGGTATAAATGGGCTAATAGTATAACGGGAGGTAAATATGAACCTTTTCCCAAAGTAGAGGGGTAAATCAGGCCCTTTTCCCTTAAAAAATGGGTAGACTTATTTTTTTTAAAGTCACGGAGATATTTTTTTAAACTTACCAGACCCGACACACCAGAAAAAAAAATTACCATGTGGCTTTAGAAAATTATGTCCACTAAAGAAAATATAGGTAGACTTTTTTTTAATTAAAAAATAAATTAAATGATTTTAAAAAAAAATTCCGTTAGTGAAAAGAGTATATTTGCACCATTTTGTAACTGCAGGGGTATATTTGCATCACTTTTGTAACGAGGGACATATCTGCTCTAAATCGCAAAGTTGAGGGGTATATTTGCACCTTTGCCCTTTATAAAAACTCAATGTTGAACATTGTAACTTCATATAAAACAAAGAATACTTCATTATAATCAAATCAAATGTCTCACATTGAAACACATCCAAATGAACTTCACAAAAGCATATGCAATTTCTTTACATCTCTAGACAATGTCACTCTGTTAAAGTTCTCTTCCTCCTTTTTCAGATTTCAATGCAGCCTATATGCATTAATCCTCTTTAATTTGAAAAGACAACAGAAAAATCAAGCAAACAATGCAAGTTGACGCTGATCATTTGTGTATTCTTTATTTACCTGCAAAAAGTTAAAACAAAAAAAGAGAATCAATTAAAGTCAATCTGAAAATGAGAGATCAAAAGAAAAAAGGTAAAAGCAAAAACTGAAAAGGTTTTAAATATTAGTAAAACAATCAAAGGTGAAAAAATAAGAAAAAAGTCAGTTATTACCGTTTCGTCCAAATATTCTTCTTATGAAAGTTAAGAAAACGATGAGAATAGCAACCCCAGCTAATAATCCAATGATAAGAGCAAATGTTTTTTCATTCTCAAAATGAGAACCTGCAATTATCAAATAGAGATTTATTATATAATATGCACAGACACATAATCGGACAATAAATCTGAATCTTTGTGTACGACAACAATAACATCACCAGTGTAATCCTACAAGTGGGAATCTTTGTATATGTAGACTAAATCTCTAATTACTGACAATATAAAAATTGTTACACTATCATATGAGATGATTCAAATTATGAATGTTAAACTATTCAATTTTCATAGTGAATTCAGAGATAGAATAAATAAAATTTGCATATTTAAAAATTATATAAAAACTACTCCAAGTCACAGTTCACAATGGAAAATATTCAAAAGATATAGTATAAAAGAATCAGTCGAAGAAAAAAAAAATACTATAATAGTAACTACGTTACATAAAGTGAGGCAAAAGAAGTGTTTTATAATGACTTACAACAATACACAGCTATACAGAATCAATCTAATTTGGTGATTCAAAATGTAAAGTAATTAACATGTTATCGTAATAGATAAAAATACATTATATATATTATTTAAATCACTATTTTTTTTTTCTTACCATGATTAGATTTGGCATCAAAATGAGCTCCACTAGTAACAAACCTAGCATAGCATTTACCCAAGAACATATCCCCATAGGCAGCACCACTACACTCATTTTTCAACCGTCCGATTGCCTCTGATAAACAATCTTGACATTGGCCCATACTTAAATCACCAACGCATTGGGCCACACCATGTACATCTGATGATCCACCAACTCTATAAAGCCCACCAGCCCCATTTAAGCTTGTCAAAACATGGCCCATAGAATCCCCTTCAAGCCCATTAGATGGCCCACATTTATTCAACACACAAGTCTTGTCCTCAACACCAAGAAATGAAGTGTTGTCATACTTGATAAAACACCCTTGTAATTGTAATGCACCACCACAATTTTGTGAACAAAGTTGGCCAATTGAACTCACTGCTTTGGCCACACAAGTGGCACAATCGGGCATCGATAAGTCACCGCGACATTGGTAAAGGCCATATAAAATGTCTTGTTTTGTTGAGCCCATGATATTGAATTTGTTGTACGATGAATATGTTGCTGAGTTAACTAGGGACGTGAGGAGGGAGTTGAGGTTCGATTCGTAAGGTGAGTCTGGTGAGTATTTAATTTGTGAACAACCGCCGTAGACGAAAGTGTCTACGGAGGAGTCTGAGGAGGTGAAATGAGAGAAGAAAGAAAGGGAAATAATGGCTATGAGAGTGAAAAGAAAATGGAGTTTTGTGGCCATGTTTGAAATTTGAGATGGAGTGTGTGTGTGAGTGAGGGGAGAGAGAGAGAGATGTATTTGTGAGGAGACTCAAGAGTATTTAAGCAACAGTGCAAGGTTCATGTGTTCTTGCTTCTTAAGTTTTGTTTATAGTTTATTATATGCATAATTCCATGCAAAAAGTTTAGAGGAAGGAAATGATAATAAGATAAAGTTAAGGGGCCAGCCTATTCCCTGCTTTTTCACTTTTGTTAACCTTTTCATCGGTTATTTAAATATTGTAAAAAGAGAGAAACTTTACTTAACGAAGTAAAGTTTTTTTTTATAGCTATAATATAAGTTTTTTTTCGTTTTGGATTAGCTGGACCCAAGAGCCGTTTTTTTAATTTGTCATTTTTTTCATATTATCCCACGGCTGATTCATTCATTATATTTTTCAACTAGTTAGTCATGAGGGATTTAACAGCATTTTGATGACGTTAAAGTGTCTAACAGGTACAAGTTCTAATTGTGATGTCAAAATGAAAAATCATAACAACTTTAAAAGACTGATTATATATTTTGGCTTTTAATTTACGATTCTTTTTAATGATTGATACAATGGAGTTTTATTGTTCAGATTAAAAGAAACATGTTAACATTTGTGCTGTATTCATTTCTATTATATATTTATTTGATGAAAATCATATGGATACGTTAGTTAAGTGTTTTTCTGAATGATTTTGGATAAATTCCTTGGTTTTTCATTTTCTTTTTAACTATCAAATTATTCATAATGTTTCTCCAAAGTAGTCTAAATAAATACTTCTATGTCTTTTTACGTGTACCATTCTCAAGAATTTCAAACAAGTTAAGTTATCTTCCTAACAAATACATTGTTAGAAATAAAACAATGCAAAATTATGAATACTATGTCTTTTTACGTGTACCATTCTCAAGAATTTCAGACAAGTTAAGACAAGTTATCTTCCTAAAAATACATTGTTAGAAATAAAGCAAATCAAGAGGAAAATAAAGGGATTTTTTTTATTCAAATAACTTAAGGCAAGGCTGACTTAAATCCTAAGCAGATAATTTCATCAGTAGGGTACAACTTCTCTGACTTTTTGCTACATTAATTGTTTGAGCAAATGACTTATTTCTTGCAGCTGGATGTTTGATTGTCACTTCATAATCTCCATGATATAACGTAGTCTCAAAATAGCCATGATCATTAGTAGTTCCAGTTAAGCCTTGATGACTGAATTGCCTCATGAAATTGTCCACAACATCCCCAGTAGGCAAATTTTTGAAATCATGATCAGTCAAACACATTTTATAACATCCTTGTGGTTGTCACGGTGACCAAATCATTATCCCATTTAGTCCTGGATGTGCATGAAGCTCCCACATTATGTCATTCAAATACTCTGCCTGTACAAATTTTCAAAAACAAAATTGTAAGAAATTAATAACAAGTTTTAACTTTCATGCACTAATTTGTATACAGCCTTAATACTATCAAGTCAATGTGGCCTACAATAACAAGCACTCGTCTATAGTAAGTCAAACTTAGTAAAAAAAAGTATACTAGAACTTGTGAAGCTTCTCGTCCAGTAGGTTCGTAAAAGTTACTAGGATAAGCGATAGTGTTGAACCAGATGAAACAACAAGCAATAAAACCAAAGACGAATAAAGCCCCTAAAGTATAAAAGCCTCCCCAGACCATACAAGTGTGTATCGAGCCCATACGAAGGGTTTCGGTTAAAATATGACAGATTCCACCAAGTATACAAATGGAACCTATCATATATGTCTTCCCGGTTAACAATCCATATTTCCCCTCCACAGGGGAATTTTAGTAATCTACTAAATATGATACTTCAGTTAAGGGTTAAGTTGATTATTTTCTTACACCCCTAAAATAAAGAGCCATGAATACTACTAGGGGAAAAAAAGCACACTATCATGTATAAGTTCTGTTTCTAGTGTAAACTGAGGCTTTACCTGAAGGGTCTGCTTGAAACATCTAATTCTGTAATCCACATAGGGATACAGTGGCAGAGCTAACTAGTTTTCACGGGGTTCATCTGAACCCCCTCGGCGAAAAATTACACTGTATATACGAGGTTAAAATTATTTTTTAATGTATATATAGTAGATGTTGAACACCCCGACCTCTTCATGCATTTACTTCTTTATATATTTGAGCCTCCCGGCGAAAATCCTGGCTCCGCCACTAAAGGATATCTGCAGTTTTCAGCATATCAAGTGCACTTCTCATATAAGGTATATTTGGAGTACCAAAATGACCTTGGAGTCCCATTCCAAGAGGTCCATCATACCCCATTGATTGAATTTCCTTAATCTTGGCTAAGTATTTAGCTGGATTTGCAACATTATCATCAGGAGTTTCAATTGTACCAAACTCATTCAAGAACATAACAGCATAGCCATCCATGTCATGAGCTTTCCTGTAGAAATAAGCCGAGGTGTTTACGCCTAATTGGCTTACCAAGAAATTAAAATGCATGTTTTCATTATCAACATCCCAATGCATCACTTGGCCTTGAAATCTTGGGATTATTGAGGAAAATATCCTCTCAATAGCTGCTGATAAGAGGGGAGGTGGCAACGTTCTCAACCATGTAGGCAATTGATCGCGATTTTCCCAAACTATGCAGTGACCGCGGACTAACATGGTGTTGTACTGTTGTTGTTGGCGTATTCAAGCATGGCGTCAGCTAAATGGTAGTCGACGTTGCAAAGCTGTTGTTCAGTGAACCACTACTTCATTTCGTTCTCGAAAACTGTTTGTTAGCTTGAACCTGGAATTATACCATTCTTGATAGCCTACATTGGTTAATATGATAGCATTGCCAATTGGAAATGCAGCATTTGTTTGTTTGATCAAGATTTTAGCATTGGCTAGTGGTGGGCCTTGATGATCAACAGCCTGGAATTTCACCTTGCTCTTTCTAGTCCGCATATGTCATTTTTAATTCCAATTAAAAAGTGAATTTTCTCATAACAAGATTTCAAATTGTAATAAAAGGGGCGCCCTTGACCAATAGATCATACAGAATCAACTTTACCATCCAAAGTTTAACTTGATTTCAAGTTCTAGTTGAATATATGTATATCTTTATATTCTGAATACATAAAATTCCTAAAAAGTTGTTATTTTTCTTTTACCTTCTCAATACTTTGAGTCTGATGGGACTTCCATTCCAACAAGTTAAATGGCTGAATAGAGATGCCATCTGCCCATAATTCAACTGAGCTAATATTCGTGCTCTGAAATTAAAACCATTGTATGTCAATTTGAAAGTATATAATAAAATTATAACAAAAATTGGTAAAGTGGAAATTAAAATTTTCATATTTAAATAAATGTACCTCAAAATATAGCTCAGCAGGGCAAGAAAAGCTTCCATTAAAACTACCCTTCAGCATAGACTCCAACCTAGAGGTGGTAAACGGGCAGGTTAGATCAAATTTAAACAGATTACAAGGATCAAATTAATAAGCAGATCATAATCCAATCCGTCCAAAAAAATTTTAAAATAGCGGGTCATTAACTCCAACCTCACCAGCTTGTGTTCTTGTCTTTGCAACTACCTCCAACACTTCCTTGGCTCACTTGTACCCATGCTACAAAATAAAAAAAATAAAATTAATAAATTCATCCAAATTAAGCAACTGTACTATCATTAATGTACTTAAACATACACAGACAACATAAAACATGTCATTCATACTATTATGTGTAATTTAAACGCTTATTTTATAACCCTTGTAGGCCTTTGCAAGCTTGAGCAATGGCAACTGGGCCCTACAGTGGTAAAACCTCGTGAACCGAGCATACTATTGAAGAACCTTCTGTGAACTTTTCTTCTCTTATGAAATTTCTACTTAGCTTGAAAAGAAAAGAAGCCTCAAGTCGACAAGTTATCATCTTCGGGAATTTCGAAAGAAGAGCTGAGGGCTGATCTACGACCCTCTCACTCACGGCACACATGCTATATGTGTGATGCCGATACCCTGATCTAGACATCCACTCCAGACTATTTACCTTATTTATGATCTTCTTATGGCCATCACGATATTCTATAATTAACCATGCTATTTATGCTAAAGATAGCCCTTCATAGATCTCTACGACCTACCTCTACGAACAGCCTTAGACTGGCGTACTAATAGTAGCTGCTACCCATACCGCTAAAGGGAGATTACATATTAGCGCTGCTGCCTACAACAAAAAAAATTCTGAATCAAGATGATGGCCAATGCACCCAAAAATGGACGCAAAGGACAATCTGTGGCCTAGACGGGAGATCACGTTTGAAGAAGTTTTAAAGAATGAGAATCTGAATAAAGCCCCAGGTCCCGACGACTTCCCGGCTGCCTTCTGTCAAAGGATGTGGCCTCATACATTAAAAAAGCTATTGAAGTTTCTTAAAAGCAGGTCAGATCCTCAAATCGAGAAATTCAACGTTTATCACACTTATTCTGAAGCGGGAAGTTAGCGATTCCTTTGATCTTTATCGGCCTCTGGATTGGCTTCAAAGGATTCTCTCTCATGGATTTGGCTTCTATTTAAGACTTTTTGAATATTGAATCTAACTACTAGCATCGATCCCTGCAAAGATCCCTCTTTTGTTCGAGCAAAGGGCGCCTGACCTGAAAGAGGAAATAGGGGTTTTCCTCGATGCGAAAGAGCTAGATCAGTAGTTTATCTGGGAAAAAATTCCTACTTACTTTCTTAGTAATGGTGATGAAGGTATGCCAAGTGAATCTCGGGCCAACTTATGTCTCAGTAGCTGCCCGAAAAAGGACCACTCAATCCAGACAGGTTCTCGCAACTGCCTTTCAAATAGGACCTTGAGAGGCAAGCCATGGAAGTACCGCTAGGTAGGGAGCGAGCTCCTACTTCATTGGATGTCTGATGAAAATGGGAGCTTCCAACTGAGATTCATGAAGAGAAGAGAGGACCTGACGTCACAACCTGTGTCGAGCCTATGAAAGAGTATGCCTGAGTGGAACTGAGAAGATCAAATGACCAGACAGAGCAGGAAGTGACCAAGGGCAGTTGACTACAGAACCTGCCCTTTACCGTCATTGCTAAAGCAAACAGCCAAAGCTTTCCTCTTAATTTCGCAGGCAGCCGATTTTTCATGCTTTGGTCTCATTATCTCACCTAGCGAGACCGCCCCACCACAGAGAGCTAGGCCTGGGTGCAAGTCAACATATTAGAATATCAGACTGATATGGCATTCCCAACTTGAAAGGGGTTGGTAGACTTCAAGCTGGGTCAGCTAGACCTAAGTAAGTACGTATCGAAAGAGGATTGTAGTAAGGAGTTTTGTGATTTGACTACTTTTTAGTTGAAGAAACTAGTGAGCCAATTCCTATTCCTTCGGAGTCTTCTGTGGAGCTTTCTTCTCTTATGCAATTCCGAGTGGAAGAACTTCTGACTTCCCCCAAAGAGCTTAATAGCTCTGAGTGAATCTTTTGAGTATCCATTAGCCCCTTTTCTAATTAAAGGAAGAAAGCTATTGAGCCAATCATTCAATAAAGAAAATAAATAAAGAAAAATAAAGGTGAAGAAGAAGGGAATAAACTCTCAAGCCTCGGAGGAGAGCAATCTCTTGTGGAAAAAAGGCAATTGCCTGGAAAGATCCGACTAAGCCAATCTTGATTTTCTCTGAATGCTTCAAAGAAGAATAGTCTGTTGGGAATCCAAATTACGCTGTTGCTTGTCTTCCTTACTGGATGTGGAACTGTAATTCATACTCAACTGGATAGAAGAACTTCACCTTTATTCTTCTTCCTGAAATGAAATGAAGAGAAAGAAGGTGCCCGGCCTAAAAGACGGGTGGAAAAAGCTCTTTTTGTTGGTCAAGACCTTTTGTTGAACTAAGTAAGTCAGTTTTCTACAAGAAGTCATTTTCCTCTCATGAATTTCTTCCTGTTCAAGACAGAAAAGCCCCGTAGCTATAGCTATCCAAGAGTGAAAGCGAAATTCAAGTGGGCGCGGATGCCATCGAATGGGCTCTTTGCCACATAATGTGATGTCTTAGAATCTCCTTCCTTGAAAGCTTCCATTTTTCAGTTCAGAATCCGATGTGAGGAAAAGAATCCTAGGTCAAAGCAGTAGCACGGTATGGGATCAGTCCCTTATTCTCAGTGTAACATGTGAAATGACTTAGTCAAGAAATCGATCTTAGGATACCGGCAAAGGAAGAAGGTGGATACTACTTTAATTCCGATTCGGGCGGAGGAAGACTAATTTAGAGGGGTAGGCATTCTCGTCCGCCCTTATACAGGGCCCCTCCAAGAAAAAAGAAATGCGGTACCGGCTATAATCACACGCTGGACACAAATCCATCATCCTTATGAGTCCATACACTTGCTAGATAAGACTGGATCGTCAAAGACCGGATTCCTTTTCTTAATACCTTCCTTATCTCTCCTAAGGACCTTGCCCTAGGCATAACCTACATACAAAGAGTTCCAACTACCGAATCAAACCAAAGAGGAACCTTTCCCTAATTGACGAGAGAAAGAAAGGAAATGATCCCATTTATTCACCTATCTGAAGCTGAAGGAATGAAAGGAAAGCCTAGGGTCAAAGCGCGTTCGTTGTTGCCTGTATAGCTTTCTATAGCAGATATCTAGCAACGCATTCTAGGCACAGATTATTGGTATTGGATGTATTGTTAGGTTGTGCCGAGTCAAATCTGCTCCCTTTTTTCCATTGCAAAACAGAGATCTATTCCCCTCGTTTTCCAATGAATATGAAGTCCAGGAGGCTACAGGTACTATGGATCCTCTGACACCCAATCAGGTTGCTTTCCTAGGTCTCGCTAGTGTTGCTTATAGGTCGTGCCTTAAGATGGCCGTCTCCTGTCCCCCTTCCAGTAGGGAACCCGCTCCCTGGTCGTCGCTCTGCTGCATCTAGCCCGTCTCTAGGCACCTTTGGAAGGCAGGGAGTGTGACAACGTACACGTTTCCCTTTACTCCATAGGGCCTTCTCATCAGTTGCAGGGTTTGGTGGCTCGAAATTGACTTGGCTTCGCCAAAAGGCCTCATCACTAAAAACCCGGCTCTCGAGGCGTCCCTCTTGCAGTAGGGTTCCAACCCTCACCTCGCTTTTGTGACATGCTATATTTCCCCTCTCTATTCCTAAGTAAAGGGTGAGTCCCATACGTCAGTTTGTGGATCGCGGTCTCACACACTAATCCCTACAGGTGCTCGTAGTAGGTCAGTCGCCCTACCTAAACCAATCATCATATTGGTCCCTAGGCCTCATTGCTGGAAAGGCTCAGCTTCAAAACCATACGTGGAGCTTCCGCCTCATACGGCTTCTCTAGGTATGGAGGTAGGCCCAGCCTAGGCTTGTACGGTTATGGTTGTTGTACACGAACGATCTCCTAAAAAGGTATAGTATATAAATATGGAATACGAAATCGGCTTTCTTCTCTTGTGAGTTCCGCAGCTCGGGGAGATCATTTTATTTCTCCCTACCTAATTCGAATTCAAAGCAAAAGAGTCATGCCACCGACAAAGATGAACTCTACCAGTCTTTCCTTAGTTCTTCCCGCTCGTCTACGTTCCGCCCCAGCAAGTAATTTCGTTTTAGTAAAAAATAATTAAAAAAGGCAATCAATCAGAATCTTGAAAATACATTAGAAAATCCTTAGAAATTGTGGACCCTTTCCCCTACGCAGTCAAGTCTGCTATATAAGAGCGAAGACTTCCTTCAAGAAGATGTCATTGAAAAGCATGGCGCGGATCGCTAACAGGCTTCAACTTGTCTTCAAGAAAGTGATAAGTCTCTTTTCGTATGTTTAAATAGGGGGATTTGTCCAGAATTTGCGAAATATTCTCTTCCGACAGGATTCAATCAAAAAGCTTGTCTTGGACAAGGCCTTTTCTCTCTAGTACCTGAAAGTCGAAATATTCCATATCATAAATCTTCCTAAAATGAGGAACACTGATGGCAGAATCAAAATTTTGCCGAACAAGGGCAGCAGAGTCCCCCGGGGTGTTCTCAGGAGGAAGATTATAATCTAAATTATTTTGTAGGATCCTGATACGGTTATAGATTTTCATCTCATTTTCTGCGGCGATTACATTCCTAAACGTAGTGAGCGATTCAGAACTTGATGAAGGTTCCATTTCTGCAGGCTGTGAATTTGCACTTTCACTCGAAAGTGATGAGACCGCAAAAATCAAAGCTACGGGGAGCTCGAGAAAAGAGCCAAAGGAATCAAGAATAAAGAGCCAAAAAAGGCAACAAAAGAGAGAAAAGAAGAAATCAAAAAGGAGAAAAATAATCATACTTCTTCTTCGTCCTCTTCTTAACATACTTCTTCTTCGTCCTCTTCTTATCACAAATAAACAAATTAATAGGAACGAAAAGACTACTAAAAGTTCCAATTCTGGGGCGGTGCTTCTAGCATCAGCTAGAAAATGTCCATAGGCAAGAGCTAGAACAGCACTGAAAGATCTAACAATTCGCTCAAGGATTATAGCATTTTTCATAATAGTATTGGCATATCTCGTTGAATTAGTCTTTTTCGCCACATCGCGTATAAATCAAACCCCCTCCGCTGCTGGCGAACATATGTATAATGTACTATTTCGATTAAACGACTTCTTAGGAGAAAGTTTTTCAGCTTGCTAACTAGGGTTGGCAGCTAAATTCAGTCTTCGAGACCCTATAACATAAGAAAGTCGTGGAGTGCATAATCCCCTTTAGAGATAGGGGCGAATTTCCTGTGGTAGTAATTGCGAATGAGCAAGTAGGTGGTGGCAACTAAAGAGGTAGCGAGACTGACCGCAATTTCATGAGTAGGTTGACTTTCTTTTATTTTGGTTATGGAAAGTGAAAGTCGTTTCGTTTAGTACGAGATCGCTTCACACCTCGCGGTGCTTATACCTCTCACCTATCGAAGTTCTGTTCAAAAACCTCGTCTGAGAACTTATATAGAGAAGGATTGCCCGCGGCGCAGCAGTTCTTCCATACCAGCTTAGTTGCTCGCCGCTGCTATCGGCATAACAACCGGTACACCATAGGTTAGCCCAACCCAGTCCTCTCGTACTAGGGTTGGATCCTCGCAGTTCTCCCTTTAACACTAACGGTAGATAGGAACCGAACTGTCTCACAACGTTCTAAACCCAACTCACGTACCACTTGAATCGGCGAACAACCGAACCCTTGGGTCCTTCTTCCACCCCAGGATGTGATGAGTCGACATCGAGGTTCCAAACGACTTCGTTGATAGAGCTCTTGGGAGTCATCATTCTGTTATCCCCGACGTACCTTTGATCCGTTGAGTGAGAGCCCTTCCACACGGGACTCCCGGATCACTATGGCCGACTTTCATCTCTGTTCAACTAGTCGGTCTCACAGTCAGGCAGGCTTATGCCATTATACTCACGAGCAGAATCTTAGCTTGAGCCTACCTTCGTTAATCTTTAGGAGGCATCCGCCCCAGATAAACTGTCACGACCCGACTAGGGGCCGCGACTGATACCCAGGGCTAACCTCCAAGCACCCTTCGTTCTACTCCTTATCATGCTCATACAACGTCCTTTTATCGGAAACATAAATACTTTCATATGCACAAGCCTTTTGGTCATTGAAATAATATAGGCATACATATATATGTATATATATATATATATATATATATATATATATATATATATATACACATCAACCTCGTGAGACCATACAACCCACACTGCGCATCTATGAGTCTCTACTAGAGTACTAGACATATGGACGGGACAGGACCCCGTCATGCCCAAAAACATACATGTACATAAAGGGAAAACCATAAGCACCTCCAGAACAATGGAGTGCTCTCAAAACCAGCTAACAGCTTCTACAAATCTGGATCAGGATCACCTCCCTGTCTACCTGTGGGCATGAACACAGCGTCCAAAGAAAACGAACGTCAGTACGAACATTGTACTGAGTATGAGAGGCATAAACAATAACAGCACATCAATGAAATAAGGAGACACCAATGAAGAGTAATCTGTAACTGACTGTGAATCATAAGAATAATACATGCTGGCTTACTCTCATAATCATCATCATCTCATGTATGCACGCACACACACACACACACACACACACACACACACACACACACACACACACACACATATATATATATATATATACATAAACTGCCCGACCATATAGGTGCGGTGTGATAATCAATAACATCAGCCCGCATCCAGGCGTCCCTCGTCCGGGGTACCATCTCATGCCGCCCACTAGTGGTATCTACCCATGTCATTTGGCCATGGTGTATAGCTGCCCGCCTTAGCGGTGACTGCCCGGCCATATAGGCGCGGTGTAACCTCATGATCATAATATGCTCATTATAGTGCATGCATAAAGACTCAAGGTTAACTATGCTTTATCAGGGTGGTGTAAGGTCGTGATTCCCCGATTTCCTTATGGAGCACTCATTAACATTCTGCCTCACCTTGAAGGGAATAGGGTATGAGGTGAGTGTGAACAATAAATGACACCATGAACGTTTTGGGAACATCATATCATGAACATCTAAAATTTCTATACTCTAACTCATTACCTTGTATAGCCAATTAGGGTCATAGACTTATAACTTTCCGGAATTTAAGAGATTCATGAAGAGGAAGGAAAACCATACTACCGGATTCATGTCATGGGAAGAAACGACTAGCCTCACATACCTTTTGCGCTTAACTAATCTATCGTTCTCTTGGTTTTCTTCGATGCCCACGTTTCCACCTTCAAGAGGAATCGCATCCATATTAGTTACTCGGCTATAAGAACATTTTATAATTTCTAGGGAAAATGGGGCAGCACTTCCTTTGTTTATACTACTTTTCCCACGTTCTATATCAACTCCCAACGTTAATAACAACATTCACAACATAGCAACAACAATCATCATTTATTTACACTTACCACAATTCACCATTTCCTTTTGATTTTCTCCACAATTATGGTTATAACTCGTTATCGTATTTTCTCATATATAATACTTATCCCATGGTTTAAATATCATTTATAACATATTCACAATCACAACATACCAACATTCATGATTCATCCCAACCACTATTCAACCATGACACTATTCACACATTCATAACCCAATTTCTATATCTTTCCACCACCCAAGTGTTACAACATTTAACCACTCAAACCATTGTAAAAAGGGCCATAAAACTCACATTATATGATGGATGAACAACCCTCAAGTGGAGCTCCTCTTTTTGCACCAAAATCCTAACTCACTTCTCTTGAGTTTTCTTGGCTTAGATGAACTTTTAGTGGGTTTCATACACTTGCTTTCATGGATTGGGTGTGGTTGATCATGGATTTCCTTGGGTTTCTTGTGGATGAATGGTGGAGAAGGTTCTAGAGGTTTCTTGGTGTGTAGAGGAGTGAGATGGAAATGAAATAAAAATGAAGGAGGGTCCTTATATTAATTCATGAAATCAGTCCCGACTGAGATGTACGGTGCGATCGATGGAGCATCGATTGGATCGACGGGGC